>NC_132842.1:6389007-6714283 GCF_048164855.1 Canis lupus baileyi
TGTTGCTATGTCTGATGTCAAAGAAGTTACTGTCCATGTTCTCTTCAAAGAATTTTCTGGTTTCACATTTTACATTTAGGTCTTTAAATCTATTTTGAGTTTATTTTGCTGTAAGAAAGTGGTCCAGTTTCATTCTTTGCATGTAGCTGTGTAGCTTTCCCAACACCAGTTATTGAAGGAAGTACCTTTTTCCCATTGTAGCTTTATGCCTCCTTTGTCAAAGATTAATTGACCATACAGTTGTGGGTTTATTTCTGGGCTCTCTATTCTGTTTCATTGATCTGTGTCTGGTGTTGTCCCAGTACCATGCTGTTCTGATTAGTATGGCTTTGTAGCATATCTTGAAATCTAGGATTGTGATACCTCCAGTTTTGCTCTTTTTTTTTTTTTTTTAAGACTGCTTTAGCTATTTGGGAATTTTTGGTGCTTCCATACAGATTTTAGGATTATCTGTTCTAGTTCTGTGAAAAACGCTGTTGGTATGACAGAGATTGCATTGATACTGTAGATTGTTTTGGATAGTATGGACATTTTAACAATATTGTTTCTCTCAGTCCACAAGTATGGGATATCTTTTCATTTGTTTTTGTCATCTTCAATTTCTTTCATCAGCGTTTAATAGTTTTTAGAGTATAGATCTTCACCTCCTTGGTTAAGTTTATTTCAAAGTATTTTATTATTTTGGGTGCAATTGTAAATGGGATTGTTTTCTTTTTTTAAGATTTTATTTATTTATTTATTCATGAGAGACACAGAGAGAGAAGGCAGAGACACAGGCAGAGAGAGAAGCAAGCTCGATGCAGGGAGCCTGATGTGGGACTCGAGCCCGAGACTCCAAGATCACACCCCAGGCCAAAGGCAGGTGCTAAACCACTAAGCCACCCAGGGATCCCCTGGGACTGTTTTCTCTTTTGCTACTTCATTATTATTGTATAGAAATGCAATGGATTTCTGTATACTGATTTTTATACTGCAACCTTACTGAATTCATTTTCAGTTCTAGTAGGTTTTTGGTTTAAGTGCCCATATTCTTTTTTTTTTTTTTTTAGATTTTATTTATTTATTTGATAGCACCAGAGAGCACAAGTGAGAATGGAAGAGGGAGAAGAAGAAGCAGGTTCCCCACTGATCAGGGAACCCCATTTGGGGCTTGATTCCAGGACCCTTGGGACCATAATCTGAGCTGAAGGTAGATCCTTAACCAATTGAGCCACTCAGGTGCCCCTAAGTGCCCAATTCTATAGAAAATATTAATTTTTTTTTATTTTTATTTATGATAGGCACACAGTGAGAGAGAGAGAGAGAGAGGCAGAGACACAGGCAGAGGGAGAAGCAGGCTCCATGCACTGGGAGCCCGACGTGGGAATCGATCCCGGGTCTCCAGGATCGCGCCCTGGGCCAAAGGCAGGCGCCAAACCGCTGCGCCACCCAGGGATCCCCCAATTCTATAGAAAATATTAGATCTAATACCGTTTCAAAGAGGAATATTAGCTCTGGGTGTGTTACCTTCTGATTCCATATTTTCTGAAGAGAAACTTTTCAACCTGGCTCCTCAGCATTGTTTAGTAATTAATGCTGATCACAAATTTCCCCCTCTCTCCTTCCACACAGTGGTAAGATTACATTTCCACTCTTTCTTAAAATTAGGAATGGATATGACTTTTGGTCAGGAGCTGTAATGCGACAGCAATGCTACATATCATTGCCTGAGTCCCAGAATGAGAATAGCAAAAAGGCATGTGGACTAGAGAGCCTCTGGCTGATCCATGACAGATGCACAGCATGAACCAAAAATAGATATTTTTGTTTTAAACTACTGACAGTTTGGGATTGTTCATTACCACAGCATAGCCTAATTTATTTTGTATGATAGGCTTTGGTAAAATGGATATTGGTCAATCATCCTTTGTGATAATAAGACTCTCAAATAATAAAATATAACACTGCACACTGAGTGTCAGAGTACAAACTTTTAAATTCTGTGCTAACCAATGTGGCAAAAGCTAAGTTGCCAAGAAAGGATAATAATAAGAATAAGAATAATTACTCTTCCAAATACCTTTAAGTATATGAATTATAACATACTGTCCCAGTACTGCATTCTGATGCCATGTTGGTTGGTCCTTTACAGATTTTGCTGAACTGCACTTTAGAGTCATGCGAGCAGTCTCACTGAAGACTGTCTCAGCAAATACTTCTAATTCTTTATTGCTTTTTGTCAGAGAAACATGAAAGTACAACAGAGCTGTCTATGAGAATCTTTGTTACTCAATGTACTAAAAGTAGTTTGCTTTTTTATTTCAGAGAGGCTCAAATCATGTAACTATGTTTCCCCTTTTGTGCTAGCTGTTAGCAAGTTCCACATCAAATTGGTGGTCCATTTCTCATTATGAAACTGCAAAGCATATGGAATTTATCTAGAGGATCACAAATAATAATCATTTTTCCTACCAAACTTCCTTTTCCTTTTGATTTCTGCATTAAGCTGCTGTTTTCTTTTTTTGCTTTGTTTTAATTTCTGAGCTCTCTTTATTATTTTGTTGTTCTGTAGGTATCTCTATAAAGTTTTCAAAAATCCTTTGTTCGTTTCGGAATTTCTGAATTATTTTGTTACTTTTTTTTGGAGACATTTCTGTCAACTTTTCCAAATATTTGTTTTCCATCTATCACAAAATAAAAGTTGGGGCAGCCCGGGTGGTTTGGCGGTTTAATGCCGCCTTCAGCCCAGGGCGTGATCCTGGAGACTTGGGATCGAGTCCCACGTCAGGCTCCCCGCATGGAGCCTGCTTCTCCCTCTACCTGTGTCTCTACCTCTCTCTGTCTCTGTCTCTGTCTCTCTGTGTCTTGTGAATAAATAAATAAAATCTTAAAAAATAATAAAAATAATAAAAGTTAAGTCAATCAGTTATCAATGTAGCTCTTCAGTCTACAGCCATATCATCCTGAATGGACCCAATCTCCTTTGATCTCAGAAGCTAAGCAAGGTTGGGATGGTTAGGATTTGGATGAGAATGACACACTTACATTTTGAATGACATAATTCTGTCTCTATTGTAAGACTGCACAGCAATAAATAGTATTTTTAAAGGGTCCTACAATATATAGAGAGACTAATATAACTTCTTGCTTCACCAAAATTGGATGCTTCAAAAATTGTCTTCTTCTTTTATATTTTTATATGTTAATTTTGCTGTCCTGCTGTTGGGTTAAATTAGGAATATTCCAATGTATATCCACTCCTTCAGCATGAGTTGAGGTCTACTTTTAGAGTGTTTGGTTTTTTTCTTTTTTAAAGATTTTACTTATTTATTCATGAGACACACACACACACACACACACAGAGGCAGAGACATAGGCAAAGGGAGAAGCAGGCTCCTTTCAGAGAGCTTGATGTGGGATTTGACCCCAGAACTCTGGGATCACAACCTGAGCCAAAGGCAGATGCTCAACCACTGAGCCATCCAGGTGCCCAGGAGTAGAGTTTTTAAATGACTGCTGTAGGGCTATAACTTAATTAGGCTTAATAGAATATACCTTTCAAAGTAAAATTTAGGGAAGAAATAGCCTATTCTCTTAATGCTATTATTGTCTTAAATATTTTCTGCAATTCCTCCATGATGGTTACTCTTAGAAGCATATAAACCACATAAAAGAAGTTGTCCTGCGACTGGTTGGCTATGGTAGGCCTACAGCATTTCAAGACAAATCACACAATTTTGTGATAGATACCAAAAATGACATACAAAGGCATGAAGGCATGGGGTAGTATTATGATTGTAGGGAAGTACAAGCACTCTCTTTATTTGCTGATGCACAAAGTGTGGAGCGGTGTTAAGAGGGAGGTTGGATCTGTAGACAAGGCCAAGTCACTGAGGGTCTGTATGCCATATCAAGCAACGGAAATTTCATCCTAAAGTTAATCAGAAATCACTGAGGAGTTTTACATAGTGACATAGTTGAATTTGTTTTTTAAAAATCCTGGCATTCTTTGGAAGATGTATGGAACTGGGGTAAGAGTTGCAAAAGAAACCCAGAGATACAAGAAAGCAAAGTGATTTGGAGGGTCAGAAGATGAATTCACAAGGTGTATCTTGAAGCTTAGAACCTTTGTAGGAGAGCAGAGAACCTCTATTCAGGGCAGTTTTATTTAAAGCCTGGGGCAAGTATAAAAATGGCTTGTTTTTCCAGAAAGAAACTGTCTTGAATTTGCATTCAGTTCATGTTAAGGAGATATTATACCTTTGAGAATTCGGTGCTTAGAAATAGTGCATAAACTCTTGGATCTGGATGGATCTGGAAAAGACCTTAGAGCTTATCTCACATAGCAACTTTGTTTTAATAATGAGAAACAGGACAGAAAATATAGAGACAGGCTTTAGTAGATAACATTATCATCAAAATAAGAGCTAATATTTATATAATGTTTCATGTATTAGACCCTATTCTAAGCTTTACATGTATTATCTCATTTAACTTGCAAAAACAGCCCTATGAGGCAGGTACTATTTTTTAAAAGAATTTATTTACTTATTATTTATTCATTTATTTAATGCAAATGAGGGGAGTGTGTGAAGGAGAGACAAGATCCCAAGCAGACTCCTCACTGAGTGTGGAGCCTGACATGGGGCTCAATCTCATGACCCTGAGATCATGACCTGAACTGAAATCAAGAGTCAGATGCTTAACTGACTGAGTCACCCAGGCACCCCAAGGCAGGTACTATTATTATTTACATTTTACAGATGAGGAAACTGAGGCATATAAAAATTAAATCATTTCCCTAAGATTGTACAGCTAGTCAATGGTAGAAATGGGATTGATTCCAGGTAGTATTACTTTAGAGCTCATGAGCTCAATTCTACATTTAATTGCATGGAAGCCACATAGGAAATGATTTATCCAGAATTAATGTTCATGTTTCTAATCCAGTGCACATTACAACATGCAACAGAATAAGAGATAAAACATTATTATATGAATTTAGAATTAGAATATTCAGCCACGATAAAAAGGTTGAATCAGTAGAGAAAAGCCACATTCTTGCATATAGGAGATGATATGTCATGTAAAAAGCTAGGTCCTCAATAACGTCAGTCATTCTGGAAAGAAGACCTGTCCCACAGAGAGCAGAACTCAGTAAAAATAGGAATGCTGAGGACTGCAACAGAGTTGAAATCTGCCTTTGTAGGTCTTGACTCTGAACGTGATAAGGATTTAAAAGTATTTTCTGTATAATGGACTGTACAGTGATGTTTACCATGTAGAAGCTGGCCAGGGTTCAGGAAGTAAGGAACCAGGCAAGGTTGAGCATGGAGGTCTGTTCCTGGGCCACAGGACTAAAGCAACAAATTTCTCAGAGCTAATGAAAATAAAAGCAAGTTAAATTGAGGACTCAACATGTTTAGAAAAAGGCAGAAGTACTCAGTTGGCCATCCTGTCACTCTGGTTTCTTTATTCTGTCATTCATTTAGTCATTTATTCAACAAATATTTTAGTTTATGTGACAGGCACTGTGCTAGGCAAGGACAATATATTTGTAAACAAAAAATGTAGTCCCTGAACTATTGGAGTTGAAACCAAATGAAGGAACTACCCATTAATAAATAAACAAAACAGTATTAATTATAAATTATTATAAATGTTGCTGAAGAGGGCAGCCCCGGTGGCGCAGCGGTTTAGCGCCGCCTGCAGCCCGGGGTGTGATCCTGGAGACCCCGGATCGAGTCCCACGTAGGGCTCCCTGGGTAAAGCCTGCTTCTCCCTCTGACTGTGTCTCTGCCTCTCTCTGTGTGTCTCTCATAAATAAATAAATAAAATCTTAAAAAAAAAATGTTGCTGAAGAGACCAACAGCATGCAAAGATAGAAAACAACAGTGAGGGAGGTTACCATGGATAAAGGAGACCAGAAGGCCTCTCTGGAGAGGTGACATTTAAGGCATGACAGGAAATCAATCTTTAGTCATGTGAGAAGGAGTAGACAATAATTCCAGGCAGAGATCATAGCCTGTCTATTTGTATAGAGTTTGGTGTGCTCTGAGGAACTGGGAAGGAATGGAATTAGCTACATAGTTTCCTCCTAATGCTATATATTGGAGATTTTGCTTTAGTAAGGGAGCTAAATTCCTTTGCCTGCATTAATTGCCAGGGCACTGACCCTACTTCCAGTTTTCTTCACTCTCCATGATGTTGTAAAATCAGTTACAAGGAAAAAGAACCACATGTCCATAGATACCTTAGCTTTCTATGGTAAAGGTTGGGTTTTTAAATGAATGTTAAAATAGGACTGAATTAAATTTTTTTTATCATATATAATCCTAGATTTTTCCAAAACTGTGAAGTTACACTCATGATTTCAGATCAAGTATTTTAAAATTCCTGTCCCTGAAACTTTTTAATCAAGGAAGAGAAGCTTTGCTCTTTGAATAGCACTATGTACAGCTAAAAAAGCAGAAAGGTGGCTTCAGAATTTTCTCTAGAAGTTTTGGATAATTCTATAGATTAGGTAAATAATAATAATATAATAAATATATAATAATGAACAATATAAAGGTATCAACAACCTTACTACCTATGTTTACTATTTATGCCGTACCAGCGTCTATAGGAAGGAATGTTTTAAATATAAGGATTTTATAGGAAGGAACGTTAATAAATACCATAGCACCTTTAACATGTGAAGGGGCACACGGAGGCAAAAGTGTCTATTAAAAGATATAAATTTAACTCCAAATCTTTCCTTGCTTGAGATTTACTCACAGTCCATTTCCTTGGCAACAGAGGTAGCACAGCCTGTAGACAGAGTACTTGGGTGTTCCCTTCCCTTACTCTCCTAATCTGCACTTCGCACTTTTTGCAGGATAGTCCCCCAATACTGGAATAGGGCATCACTGCCCAGCAGAGGCAGGGAAAGCAAGCCAGCTGATTTTCAGTGTTTGGCAGAGTACCAGACTACCAAGTAGTTCCATCTTGACTCGTAGCCACTGGGCAATCCTATAAATGTGGTTCTAAATTAGAGCATCACTCAGAGCTTTGGTTAGATAATGTCACACTTAACCTTCGGTCATTTGTATACAATAATCTCTGTTAAGTGCCTGACACACAGCAGGTGATCAGAAAGTGGTAGCATTTTCTTCTGCCGAAGGCCCTGGGAGGACAGTTTATTGTGGAAATACCCTGGCTATATCTAACTTTAATCTGCTCTGCAGTTAGCTTTGAACATCATGACTGCTCTGAGATTATATAAGCCTATCTCTGTTTTAGGGGAAGCCTAAAATAGTCTTAGATTCAGGCATTTCTTCTTTGGGACCAGCCCTAGGCTCAACTGTTTCATTGCAAGAAGCAGTAATCAGAGCTGGTAATCTTCCCAGGCAAAAGGTGCTTGCTGGATGCAGCAGCACTCGGAGGGGGAGACTTAGCAGACTGGTTTAGGAGGCTGAAGCTTTACAGAACTGAGGGACGAGTCCCTGGTGTTGGCTGGGGGAAAGACCATAATTTGCAACTTCTGGGACTGCTAAGCATACAGAGTGGCAGAAGAGGAAATTGAAGGGAACGCAGGGTCTGATCTTAGAGTTCAAATCCTGGCTCTGCTATTTATAAGCTATGCAAGTCGGGCAGTTTCTTTATCCATACTAACATGGAAACTGTGATTTTCCCCAGCCTATTTCACAGGATGTTAGGAGTATTTATGAGGCAGTGTCAGGCACCCCCACCAACCTGATTTGCATGTTGAAGTGTCATCTCCTCAGGCTTACCTGAGTATGGAATTTCCAATCTGTGTGAGTATACCCTAACCACAGCTGCATTCCCTATGCTCTTGTACCAGGGATACAGCCTAATTCCAATCCATAGCAGTTTGCAGATTGATTCCTCTGGGTCCTATGTGTTCCTTCAACAAATATTTCCTACCTGCCTACCATCTGTCACGGAGAGTTAAGTGCTGAATTAATGGCTGGGGATACACTGACAATTTGTATCTAGTACAAATTGTGAATAATTTAGAAAGGAAGAGAGACAATAAATACATAAACACATAAATGAATATACAATTTGAAATGATCATGGAGGAGGAAAAAGCTAGGTTCAGTGATAGGAAATAACAGAAAGAGAAGTTTTGGTAAGATGGTTAGGAAAGACCCCTCTGAAGAAGTGGCATTAAGGGTGAGATCCAGGAGATGAGAGAGGAGAAGGGTGCTGCGCCCCTCTAGTGGGGATATGCAGCTCAGCTTTCCAATGAGTAATCCCTACGTTGGTGCTAATTATCCTTCTCTTCTCCTCAAGTAGCCCTGTCTCTGTTCTGAGCCATGGCCTGTGGGATTTCTCCTGCCCTGTTTGTCCAAAGCAGGTCTGTGTCCCACTCTTTTCTCTGTCCTTTCTAGCTTTCACCTCCTACCAGGAATTATTTCCATAAAGCATCTATCTATTTATGAGCATAACAGACGAAACCACTGTGTGCTGTATAACTTCAAGTCTTAAAGCACGTTTTCCTTCAGTATGAATATGGCCTGATGCCAAACACAGCTGGAGACCTCTAAGCAAACTATTTTCAGAGGAATAAAATGTCCAAATGATTCCTGAATTAATTTGATCTCACACAGCAACCTAATTTTTTTCCTCCATTCTTCTACCTTGCAGCAGTTTAATTTATATGCCAATAAGCTGCCATGTGTAATAACTTTGCAATTGTAAGCCCTGTTCATCTACGAGTCACTTCATCCCGTGTACATCTCTCTAAGATTTAAATGCATGCATCCACCCAACCAGTTCTATGTGTCAGCAAAGGAAACATCCAAAGAAAATCCATCAGCATTTATTTATGCTTTAATTCCAAAAAAATAAATAAAAACTTGATCACTTTAGTTAAGGTTGGTCATTTAAATAAATCACTGTGTGAAGGTTATATATGTCGCATTCTAGACTAACTTAATAAGGGTCCTGTCTGACTTTCTTTCAGGATTTAAAAGTGATAGGAATTCAATCTATGCTTTCATTTCTTCCTTTTTTCTGCCAAAAGGCATGGAGTGATCCCCAGGTGTTTTGAAAAAAAAATAGGCCATCAAATTAAAAGCAAATATCATTCTAAAATCTGATGAAGGTCTCACACTGGTGTTTCCTTCCATATTTACCTTCACTACATAGAAAATGTAATTTTATAAAATACAGGTTTTTAAAGAAATCTGTAGCTCTCAGCAAGCCAAATTCAATTAACAATGACCACAGACCACAGTTGAATCATTAATAGGGTAAAGGGCAAGAATCTAAACATACATCTCCCTCATATCTTCCTTTGAGATTATGGTACTAATCCTCCAGATTTTAACATGAAGCTGGAAGAAAATTCATACATGTTTCATATTCTGAGAAAGAAAATGGATTCATTCTGCTTTTTAAAAATCTGGTTAATTGTATGCTAAAATAAAAATAAATTGAAGGCAATCAACCTGTTGGACACAAACGACTTCCCACTGAACTCAGAATAAAATCCAAACTCCTTCTAGTACCAACGCCCTCTATAACACCCTTGCCTACCTCGTTGAGCTTTCCCTCTTGCTCACTGTGCTCCAGGCACTCTGGGCTTCTTGATTTTGATTCTCAAGCCTGTCAAAGCCTATGTCAGCCTCAAGCCTTTTCTACTTGCCGTTCTTGCCTGGAATGCTATTGCTCCAGGGGTTCACTAAAATGCTCCTTCTCTTCATCTGCATCTCACCTCACAAGCCACCTACTCAGAGTGGTCTTCAAATGCTGCCTCTTCTGTTTTGTATTTTCCATACCATTCATCATTATCTGAAATTCTTATTTATTAGCTAATTTTATCTTTATCTTCTACTAGATTATATGCTCCCTGAGAGCAAGGGTCTTATCTCTTACTAACTGCTATATCTTTAAAACACAAACATAATTCAGACCATAGGAAATACAAAAAGGCAAGAAACAAACACATGTTCTTCAGAGAACAGGAAGGAACATCTCAGGCTCTTGAATGGCTGAGATTCAACATATCACCATAGATAGTATGAAGGCATCCCAGAGTGGCACAGCGCAAGCTCTTCTGAACAGTGGGGAGAAGCATTCTTTAGGAGACTTTGCCAAATGGAGCCTCTGAGTATGGAACCACAGACTCCATTGTATTTCAGGGAAGGTAAATTGTCCTTCAGCTAATCCTAATGAACCTCTTCCAGACTCTTGAAATTACAATTTATCACATGCAAAATAAAAGTCTTTCAAAAATTTACTAACAGGAGAAAACTTCTGAGAAAAGATGAAAAATAAATGAAATGTATCTACTTTTATTAGCTTGCTA
Organism: Canis lupus baileyi; assembly: GCF_048164855.1. Classification (NCBI taxonomy): domain Eukaryota; kingdom Metazoa; phylum Chordata; class Mammalia; order Carnivora; family Canidae; genus Canis; species Canis lupus. The sequence continues at coordinate 6,399,305 of NC_132842.1, forward strand.
CTAAATCAATCCTCAAGCTAAATCATTTAGAAAATCATTTCATAGAATTCAGATGCTTCTATATTTTCCACTTTTCTAGATTCCTGAGAGCTCAACTCTGTATCCTTCTAAGTCTGAACTACCTTAGTTACCCTGAAGGCTTCCTTGGGCCCTGAGAAGAAAACTATACCCAGTCCCCAGGGCCATCCCTAACCCCTGCAGGCTTAAGGGGTTCCTAAAGCTCTCAAGCAAATGATTCACTGCTCTTCCGTCCCAGGTTCTGGCAGGTAATGCCTTTTGACACAAATTTGACAGTTCTGCAATCCAGTAGGTGATAACATTCCAATGTCTTATAAGCAGAGGCTGCTCTAAAACAAGGCAACTGTATTTACCTCCCACAGAATACTGAATTTAAAAAAATGGTTTGCTGCCCAGGTGACAGATCGTGGGAGGGTTATTAGTCATGTATAATATCTATTTTTTCTGCCAACCTAAAATCTAGATACAGAAAGACTAGGTTTATAAATATTAGTCAGACAGTTGGGCATAAAGCTGACTCCAATATTATGTAAACATCTACAGATTTACTTTCAACACATTACAGTAGTGTGTTTCAACCTGAGAATTATCTGGAGAGCTTTTAAAATGCAGTTGCCCAGGTCTCACCGTTTATCAACTATATTAAGTATCTATTTGGGTAGAATTTGGATGTGAGCAACTTTTAAAAGCTTCTAATATGTGACCAATTTGGAGAACCACTGAATTATAGAATATTTAGAACTAAATATGCCTTCTTGTCTTCCTTTAAAACTCTATGTAATGGATGACCATATTTCTGCATTTATATACACACACACACAAAAAAAATACAATCTGTGATGAAACAATTAGAGATAGGGGTTACTCTGATGGGCAGAGAAGGTCATAATTGGAAGGAAAATGAGGGGTGTTTCCAGGGGCTGATAACATTATGTTTTGTTTTAGTTACATAGGTATGTTCAGTTTGTGAAATTAATTAAGTTGTACATTCATTATATGAGCACTTTTCTGCATATATGTCAAACAAAAGTAAAAATATTACAAATAAAAACTCCTCTCTCTCTTCTTATATTTCCTTCTGTTCTCCAAATTGATATTTTAAAATGTTATTTTCAAAATGTTAAGCTGGTTCAAGATTAAATAAAGCTACACTTAAACCCTGAAACCATCGATGTTAAATTATTTTAACAAGATTTAGTGACATATTTAGGGGAAGTGAAATGGTCTCTTTCAGCATTATTGTTCAACAAGAAAGTTAGAAGGGTCATCTCTCTGTTCTTTCTTCATTTTTTTTTAAAAAAGATTTTATTTATTTATTCATGAGAGACAGAGAGACAGAGAGAGAGAGAGAAAGAGAAAGAGAGAGGCAGAGACATAGGCAGAGGGAGAAGCAGGCTCCATGTTGGAAGCCTGATATGGGACTTGATCCCAGGACTCCAGGATCACACCCTGAGCCAAATGCAGATACTTAACTGCTGAGCCACCCAGGTGTCCCTCTTTCTTCATTTTTAACAGTATCTATAAAAATTTAAATCAACATTTATCTTCTTTCTATAGATTCTAAACTCCATGATGGGAAAGACCATTTCTCCTTTCTTCACCATTTTATTTACCTTGCTTAGCACCCAACATATAGTATTTGCTTAATAAACATCTCTGGAGGCATAAAAGAATGAAAAACCAAATCAATGAAAACCTGGAACAGAACCTTTCTCCATAAGGGTCCTTTCAAATATTTTATGTATATTTTTTTCTAATCTGTCTACAAGCTGATGCTTGATATCTCTTTGATAATATCAAATATCTCTTTGATAATACCACCTCCTGTTTCAAAAACATGGTCAAAGCCTCCCTACTATCCAATTGCAAATTCTAGGTTGTTTCACTGTTGATAGGTACTTTATGTTCTTATTCCTCATAACCCTCCCCCATATGTACCTTGTGATCAAATGCGCTTGTAAATGCTGGCTTAAATGAAGCTAATCATAGCCTTTAAATACCAATATGCATCTTAAGTCACCAGGAGGGCATACACACTTAGCATGCAACACTTTCCAAGTTTACTTAGCCATAGAACACTTTATTCAAAAGGCATCTGCTGGCATTACTGTTTCATAGAACCAGTGTGGGAAACATTAACTTCCATTATTTAATCAAAATTCCTCAGCCTGAAAATCAAGCCCTCAAGGATCTGGCTTCAGCCTCTCCTTCTGGCTTTTTTCTCTCTCTCCTTTTTTTTCTTCCCAGTTCTACACACCAAATATGCTTTGAGCTCTCTTATATCAGTCTCTTAACACATGCCAACCTCCTTTACTGAGATTCTCTTTACCTCCTCTGCCTATTTCCTTTCCAAACTCAGATACTAGCTTTTCCAATCCATTTCTGACCTCTCCAGTCTGCAGAATTCTGTCGTCTAAACTCCTGCTGTTACTGTCTGCACAGCCCATTTGGCAACTGATGAAACACTGCCAATCGATGAAGTAACTGTTTTTCACTGATAGTAAAGTTATCCAACTGTAAAAATGGTTATGTACAACTTTCCCCAATACTGTAAGCTCCATGAGGACAACTCTGTTCTCTTATGGCTTCTCCCCCAGATCATTACTTTAGGACAGTAACTGTTGAACATGGGTTAATAATTGTTCTAAGGTATACACCAGCTTCCCTTTTGGAAGATAATCTTTATCTTTATCCACTGTTAAAATTCTCTTCTTCCTTCTCAAATGCCTCTGATTTTTCCAAGCACTCTTTCTCACTAATTGGAAAAGCACAAATGATTTCCACTAACTTGAAGATTCCCCAGAGTCCTTTACTTTTAACCTTGTTAAACTTACCTGCTTATAAGTAGAAGAAAATCAAGTCTGCTTAATTTGTTTTGAATAAAATCTAGCCGCCATGTGTAGTTAAACACCAACTGCAAAGTTGTAAGGAGAACTGTGGTCATATCTGTAAAGCATGTCTCCATTTTTCATAGTCCAAGACAGTGGCATTCCAAAGGGTGCCTTTATTTGGTTGATGTTCAGGAGTAACTGGGGTATATATGGACATAGGACAGCCAAGGCCTCTCAAAGTTTTACCTCATTATTCTAAAATCATAGCAGAACACAAAAGCTGAAGCCTAATGATCAGAAGAATATTAAGTGACCATGAGGGAGATAATATGTAATTAAGGAATATTAATAATACCATAAAGTGCTGCATTATCTTTAAGTCAGGGCTCTCAACTAGGAGTGAATTTGCCTCCTGAAGGACACTTGGCAACGTCTGGAGACATTTTGGTTTGTCACAACTCAGGCTGAGATGTTACTGGCATCAAGGAGGTTGTGGGGGGATATGGCTAACCATCCCACAATGCACAGGAGTACTCCCTCTCCCCCAACAACATGGTGGTGGTGTGGTATCAATGTTGAGGAGCCTTAAGAACACTACATTAGTTTTAAGATATTTACATTTTTAAACATAAATGAGTTCATACTCTTTTTTTCTTAATTATTTATTTATTCACGAGAGACAGAAAGAGAGAGGCAGAGACATAGGCAGAGGGAGAAGCAGGCTCCCTGTGGGAAGCCTGATGCAGCACTCTATCCCAGAGGCTCAACCACTGTGTCACCCAGGTGCCCCGAGTTCACATTCATTAACCCACTCAGAGTGATGCACTTTACAGAAACACCTGAAGATTTATATAAGTAGTCACAAAGAAATTTACTGTGGACTGGTTTAAAATAGCATCAAACACTAGAAAAAGAAAAAGAAAAGAAAAAGAAAGAGGTCTTTTTTAGAGGTTTCCTAAAGGTTCAGGAAGAACTAAATACATTTTGGTACTATATTACATCCACATACTGAACTATTATGTGACTATTATAAATGATAATATTGGTGAAAACTTAATGATATAGGTAAATAAAATTAAAAAGAGATAAAACAGTATCTAAAGTAGAATTTCAATTTTTCCACTTAGATAAAAGTAGTATTGACTAAAATGCATGATTATACTATAAGTTATCTCTGAGTAATTGGATGCGGGTGATCTTTACTTTTTTTCATACAGCTTTTACATTTAATAAATTTCTAAATGAAGCATAATAATATATTATTAGAAAAAATACAAAAAGTTAAAATCTATTGATATATTAATGAACAAGTATTTGAATTAAAACTAATTTGTAAAAGAGATAAGTGAGTTCTATGTATTGGTGTATGCTGTACAAAATAGGTATTATTGAGCAATATCACTACACATACCAAAGATTCCTCTTCCTACTCTACAAGATTTTATTCTTGGTTTCTTTCTCCCTTCCCTTTCCTTCAAATTAGTATCCAGGTAACTGAGGACCCACGATATAGAAGTCAACCTTCCTTTCTAGTGTGCAAAATTTTTGTGACTTTATTATGGATAAATCTGTTTTAACTCTAAACCATTCTAGATGTTAAATAACATTTGTTTTTGTGTAACATTTTAAAAATGATTTAAAAATTAAAGGCAGTCATTTAGAATGATTTAAACTACCATAGGCACCCCTTTATGAACTTCCAAGGTAAACCTTTAACACAATACACAAATAAGTACAAAATCATCTCATATACTTTTTCATAAATAAAGAAGCTCTCAGAGATCATCTGTATTATAAATTCTGACTAAATAGTCTAAATCTGGCCAAACTATTACAAAATATACATCTTTACGGCTTTGATATTTCAATTATAAGTTATATTATAGATGTTTAATTCTCTAGTCTAAATGAATAATTTAGAATAATTTTCCAATACAGACATTAAAATCTGTGACAGATGAGGTCACTAAGAAATCTATATGCAGGAGCATCTAATTCAAACCTATTCTTTCACTCTGTGTTTATCCACCTAACAAGTCCAGAGTTTTCTGAGTCAATAATGGGCTGCCTGCTCTGTCTTCATATGCTCTCCTGGAAGGTTAAAAAAAAAAAAAAAGCCCCCACCCCAAACTATCCTTCAGAGTGAATTCAGTCCACAAACACTTTAAAAAATAATTCTTTCAGAAAAAACCCTAAGACTATCCTCTTCTAAGAGTGACATTTACAAAGAGCAGCATGGGGCTTATCTGAGTGGTGCAGAGATAAACTTGGCTAGAATAGAATGGTGCTGGGTTATATAAAAGGGAGAGGAATTGAGTGAGTAATGCTGAAGTCAGACCAGGGAAGACAAAAGCAAAGCACAGGACTTTTACCGTAATTTATTAGGCCCCATACGAGGAGATCTCTCAAGTGTAGCTCTTCAGTGCTCCTTGAACAAAGGTATCCATGATTCAACAATAAACACATCCCAAACTTCTCTTTCTGTGAAACGGCTAAATGTCAATAAAATTTTTAAAATCTACTAAGAAGTATGTTCTTTTAAGTTGCATTTCTGTACATAAAGATTTTTGTAGTCATAGTGATTTCACTCTTTGTGAATGCTAATTTTTACTCAAATCCAATAAGTAAATTTCAAATATTAAAAAAATAAAACAGAAAGGATTATTTAAGGAAATAAATCTTTTAAACACAAATTTACTATACTGGATAATAAATACCATTACTATCAAAGTAGAAAGAGCTCATTTCTCATTGATTGGATAAGAGGACTGCCTATCATAAAGCTCAGTATGATGAATATTTTCATTTTTACTCTTTCATATGAGATGTCTTGGCTTTTGCTATAGTATCTTTCCGTGTATGGATAGTCTTCCCACTGCATGTTTGAAGAGAGTTGGCCATTGGAAGATAAAGCATAGTCAAAAAGACTGTAATGTTTTGGATTAAAGCATAAGAAAAGAGCTTAAGTTCAATATTTTTCTTTTCCAGGCAGTGTTTTATCTAATACTAAAGGATGAAAACAAGTAGACTAAGAATATTAACTCTTTCACTACAACACATTCACAGTAGACCATGAGCAGTGTACTTTGACAGTTGTATCTCCTAAGCAGTATGTGACAGAATCAAAAAAAAAAAAAAAAAAAAGTGTCACTGAACAAGCTAGAGGTGGTGGAGGGAAGTCTGTAAGCAACAGATAGTGTTTTATAGAGGAAATTCATCATCTTCTTTTCTGTTTAAGTAGTGTTTTTAGTTCAAGAATGTTCTTCATAGCACTAGTTGCAATGACAAGTATAGGAAACCACAGTGACCACATGAATGTCCACGCGGGGGGTATCAACAAGTTGCCTTTGTTTTAAGATTTTATTTTTAAGTAATCTCTATACTCAACATGGTGCTCAAACTCACAACCATAAGATGAAGAGTTGCATGCTCTTTCAACTAAGCCAGTGCAGTGACTCTCAATAAGTTATCTCTGTAGTAGAATTATGGGTAATTTTTGTTAGCTTTATACCTCAATCCCTAACTTTTCTAAAAATAAACATTTTTATAATAAAAAATTAAAATTATGTTTAAAAATTTGAGAATAAATTTGAGTTATTTAGGGACATAGGGAGAAACCAGGTTTCTGAGCCATACATGATAATTTATCTCAACAATTTTGAGAAATGTATATTTTTTTTGGAGACAGTTATTAGTCAATGTTCAACAAGGCTAAGCTTTAGGAACAAATGGCTTGGATATCCCAGTTATTTAAACAAAGAATATATTTCACTCATACAAAATCCAATGTGTTTTAGGCAATCCTCCTTCATCTTGCAGCTCCCCCATGTAGAAAACATGTCCTCCAAAATTGCCACAGCAAGGGGAAGGTCCAAGATGGTGGCATGGGAAGATCCTGAACTCACCTCCTTCCAGGGACACACCAAAACTACAAAAACTTATGGAATGATTCCTGATGAAAAAGAACTGGGGACCTGCACCAGAGAGAGAGGGGACGTTTCCAAAAATGTCTGGCTTTGGAAACCAATGGGGCTTACATCCAGGGTATCTAGGGAGTTGTGGAGAGCTGAGATTTTACTTTTGAGGGACTCATGTGCATACTCACTTGTCCCAGGAAGCAGTGTAAAGATGGCAATTTGATAGATGACTAGATTATAGGGGATGGTCATTTAGCTGCTAATCTTAAAGCAAATGCCAGAGGGACAGAGATTTACTGGGATATTCCTTAGGGACAGAGGCAACTAGAAAGTCTCATTTTTTTGTACTCTGTCTCTGCCTTGCTAGCGCAGGTGGGCATACTCAGATACAATCTTGCTAGGGTATGCCCTGCCCCAGAGCTCACATGAGGGCTTACTAAGGCTATAGGTGTGCCCTGTCCCCAATACTCTCCTACAGCCTTGCTAAAGCATAGTCCGTAAAGGCGATGCCTCTTGATTGTCTGGTTTTGGTGACCAGAGGGGCTTGTGCCCCTAGGCCCCACAAGACAGTAACAAATCAGAAAAGACAGTCTGGGCAGGGTATTATACCCAGGGCACTACACAGAGAGCGGACTAAAACACACGTGAAAGAAGCCAATTTAATTGCCCTGGAGCTTCAACCGAGGGACAGGTTTCAGGTTTAGTACACATCCAAAGTTTACAGAGGTGTTCACAGGGAACACAGGCAGGGAAACATCATGTGTGCATCCTCCCTTGGCCTTGCCAAAGCTTGCTGTTACCTTCCAGAAAAGTTTATACATTGCCTAAAGCCCCAATTCTTGCAACTGTTGCCTAGGGGACACCTTCAGATATCCTGGTCTAGAAGTCAACAGCGTCCAGGATTGTGGTCCCATGGGACTATGTATATATATTTGTATACTTTAAAAGCTGCTATATGTGGATCTGGCTTCCATGTAGCATGAATCTAGTTGCTGATGAGATCACTCCCTTTGGAACATGAACAGATCCTGCCATTCCTGAAACAACTGGGATCTATTAAGAATAAATCAGGCCACTTAGACAATCACAGAGGTCTAAGAGACAACTGAGAGCTAGGATACGGTGGAACAATAAGGTTACCTTCTACATGAGAATACACCTTCAAGAATGGGAGAGGTAGCTATTTTACCTAATACATAGAAAGAAATAGAGACACAAGCAAAATAAGGAAACAGGAATATGTTCCAAAGGAAACAATAAGGCAAAAGACTTAATGAAATGGACTAATCTGCCTGATGGAGTTAAAAGTAATGGTCCTAACGATGTTCATCAAATTTAGGACAAACACAGTAAGAACTTCAACAATGAGATGGAAAATATAGGAAAGTAATAAAGAGAACTCACAGAGCTGAAGAATGCAACTACTGCACCAAAAAATACACTAAAAGGGTTCAATGGTGGGCTGGTTGAAGTAGTAGAACAAATCAGAGGCCTCTAAGATAGGACAGTGGAACTCACCCAAAGACAGCAACAAAAAGAATGAAAAAAAAAAAGTAAAGACAGTGTAAGAGACCTAATGTACAACATCAAGCAGAATAATATTTGCATTATTATAGGAGTCTGAGAATGAGAAAAGAGAGAAAAGAGGGGCAGGAACCTTACTTGAAAGACTGAACTAACTTCGAAAGGAAACAGACATGCAGGTCCAGGAAGCAGAGATTTCTAAATAAGATGAACCCAAAGAGATCCACACCAAGACACATTATAATTAAAATGTCACATGCTAAAGAGAATCTCAAAAGCCATAGAAGAGAAAAAACATATAATATACAAGGAAAACCCCATAAGACTATGAGATTTCTCACCAGAAATTTGGTAGGCCTGAAGAAAGTGGCATGATATATTCAAAGTGTTGAAAGGAAAGACCTGCCAACCAAGAATACCCTACCTGTCCAGGCTTATGATTCAGAAATGAAAGATAAATTAAAAATTTTCTAGGCAACTAAGATAAAAAAGTTAATCACTACTATACTAGCCTTATATGAGATGTTAAAGGGTTTCTTTAAGCTGAAAAGAAAAGGCACTAACAACAAGAAAACATATGAAGTCAGAAACTCACTGGTAAAGGTGAATATATGTATATACGGGTAGTGGATGAACCACTTTTAAAGCTAGTGTGAAGGTTAAAAGACAAAAGTAGTAAAATTAACTACAATAATTAGTTAAGGGATACACAAATTTTTAAAAGATAAAACATGACATAAAAAACAAAAGTGTGGGAGGATAAAAATGTAGAGACTTTAGAATGTCTTAAAATTTCAGTTGCTATAAAGTTAAAATATGCTTGTATGTATATAAACTGTTATATGTAAAGATCATGGTAACCACAAAGCAAAAACCTATAGTAGATACACAAAAGATAATGGGAAAAGAATCTAAACATAATACTAAAGAAATTTACCAAACCACAAGAGAGCAAGAGAAGAAAAAAAGGAACAAAGAAACTACAAAACATAAGCCAAAAACAACAGAATGGCAATAATTACTTATATATCAATTATTACTTTAAGTGGACTAAATTCAACCAAAAGACATACAGTAACTTAATGGATTAAAAAAATAAGACTCATCTATATGTTGCTTATAAGAGACTCACCTCAAATTTAAGGACACTCATAGACTGTATAAAGAGATGGGAAAAGATTTTCCAAGCAAATGGAAATAAAAGAAACCTGGTATAGCTATATTTTTATCAGATAAAATAGACTTTAAAACAAAGACACTGTGGGGCACCTGGGTGCTCAGTGGTTGAGTGTCTCCCTTTGGTTCAGGTTGTGATTCTGGGGTCCTGGGATCAAGTCTCTTATCAGGCTCCCTGCAGGGAGCCTGCTTCTCCCTCTGCCTATGTCTCTGCCTCTCTCTCATGAATAAATGTGTCTCTCATGTGTCTCTCATGAATAAATAAATAAAATCTTTTAAAATAAATAAATAAAACAAAGACACTATAATGAAAAAGAAAGAAGAGCATGGCATAGTGATAAAGGAGGGGGGGTGGGTCAATACAATAAGAGGATATAACATTTTTAAATATATACACCTAACATAGGCACACCTAAACATATAAAGGAAATATTAACATACCTAAAAAAAGAAATTGACAGTAATATAATAGTAGTAGGAGATTTTCATATTCCATTTACACTGGTGGACAGACCATCCAGATAGAAAATCAATAAGGAAACATTAGCCTTAAATGACACATTATACCACATGGACTTAATATATATATAAAATATTCTATCCACAGGGCAGCAGAAAAGACATTCTTCTCAAATACACATGAAATGTACTCCAGGATAGATCATATTTTAAGCCCCAAAACAAGTTTCAATAAATTTAATAAGATTGAAATCATATCAAGCATCTTTTCTGACCACATGGTATCAAACTAGCAATCAATTACAAGAAAAAGAAAACCAGAAAAATCACAAGATTGACACATTACTAACTAACCAATGGTCAATGAAGATATCAAAAGGGAAGTAAAAAATACCCTGAGACAAATAAAAATGGAAATACAACAACCCAGAATCTATGAGATGCTGCAAAAGCAGTTCTAAGAGGAATATACATAGCAATACAGGTCTACTTCAAGGAACACACACACACAAAAATCTCAAATAAATAATTTAACTTTATACTTAAAGGAAATGGAAAAAGAAGAGCAAACACAGCCTGAAGTTAGTAGAAGAAAGGACATAATAACGATCAAATTGGAAATAAATGAAATAGAAACTAAAATTTAAAAAAAGAAAAAGAAAAAAAAGAGAACGATCAATGAAACTGAGAGCTAGTTCTTTGTAAAGATAAACAAAATTGACAAAAGTTTATTTAGCATTTAGCTAGACTCATCAAGCAAAAAGAGAGGAGACACAAATGAATAGAATTAATAATGAGAAATTATAACTGGTATGACAAAAATCAAAAGCTCATGAGACTACTAGGAATAGTTATACACCAAAAGCTGGAAAACCTACAAGAAATAAATAAAGTCCTAGAAAAATATCACTTTCTAAGACTGAATCTTGAAGAAACAGAAAATCTGAATTGCCTGATTAGTAGGAGACTGGATCAGTAATCAAAAACCTCTCCTCAAAAAAAAGTTTAGGCCCAGATGGCATCACTGGTAAATTCTACTAAACATTCAAAGAATAACTGATCTCAAACTTTCCATAAAATTGAAGAGGAGGAGGGCATCATTGTGGCTGAGTCAGTTAAGTGGCTGCCTTTGGCTTGGGTCATGATCTTGGGGTCTGGGATTGAGCCCTGCATTGGGCTTCCTGCGCAGCAGGAAGAGGGAGTCTGCTTCTCCCTCTGCCTCTCACCCCACTCATTCTCTCTCTTTCTCTCTCTCTCTCTCCCACTCTCTCAAAAAAATAAAATAATAAAAAAATCTAAAAAAAAAAAAAATTGAAGAGGAGGTAATGCTCTTAAACTCATTTTATGAGGCCAGCATTACCCTGATACCAAAACTAGACAAGGACATCACCAAAAAAGAAAATTATAAGCCAACATCCTTGATGAACATAGATGCAAAAATCCTCAACAAAATATTAGCAAATGTAATTTAAAAGTACATTAAAAGGATCACACACCGTGATCAAGGGGGATTTATTCCACAGATGAAGTCAGGATGGTTCAACATCAGCATTTCAATGTGATATACTACATTAACAAAATGAAGAATAAAAATCATAAGATCATCTCAATGGATGCATAAAAAACATCTGACAAAATCCAACATCCATTCATGATAAAAAATCTCAACAAAGTGAGGATAGAAGAAACATACCTCAACATAATAAAGGCCATATATGACAAACCCATAGCTAATATTAAACTCAATGATGAAAAGTTGAAACTCTAAGGTTAGGAACAAGGCAAGGATGCTCACTCTCACCACTTTTATTCAACACAATATTGGAAACCCTAGCCAGAGCAATTAGGTAAGAAAAAGAAATAAAAGTTATCTAAGGAAAGGAAAAAATAAAACTGTCATAATTCACAGATGACATGATTTACATAGAGAAAGCCCTAAAGACTCCACTGAAATCTATCAGAAACAATAAATGAGTAAAGTAAAGTTGCAGGATACAAAATCAAAATACAGAAATTGATTGTGTTTCTATATGCTAATAATGAACTATCATAAAGAGAACTAAGAAAACAATATCATTTACAGTAGCATCGAAAAGAATAAAATACCTAAAAATAAATTTAACCAAGGAGGTGAGAGACTTGTACACAGAAAACTATGACACTGATAAAATAAATTGAAGTCACAAATAAATTCTGTGCTCATGGACTAGAGAATTACTACTGTGAAAATGTTCATACTACACAAAGCAATCTACAGATTCAATGCAATCTCTATAAAAATCCCAATGGCATTTTAATACAACTAGAATAAATAATTCTAAAATTTGTTGGATTCAAAAAATACACTGAATAGCAATCTGAGAAAGAAGAACAAAGCTAGAGGTATCATGCTGTCTAATTTCAAACTATACTATACGGTGATAATAACCAAAACAGTATGATACTGGAACAAAAATAGACACACAGATCAATGGGAAAGAATAAAGAGCCCAGAAGTAAATCTATGCATATGTGGTCAATTAATTATGACAAAGGAGGCAAGAATATACAATGGGGAAAGGATAGTTTCTTCAATAAGTGGTGCTGGGCAGCTCCATGCAAACTAGTGAAACTGAACCTCTATCTCATACTATGTACAAAAATTAACTCAAAATGGGTTAAAAAGTTAAATATCAGACCAAAAATCATAAAACTCCTAGAAGAAAACATAGGTAGTAATAAGCCCCTTGACATCACTGTTGGCTATATTTTTTTGGATCTGACTCTAAAGCCAACTGCAACAAAACCAAAACTAAAAGACTGGGATTACAGCAAACTAAAATACCTTTTCACAGTGAAGGAAACCATTAACAAAATAAAAAGGCAATGTTTTGAATGGGAAAGGATATTTGCTTATCATGTATCCTATAAGCGGCTAATTACCAAAGTATATAAAGAACTCATACAACTTAATAATAAAAAATAATCTTGCCAAAAAATGGGCAGAGGATCTGAATAGACATATTTCCAGAGAAGACGGGCAACAGGCATATGAAAAGACTCTCAACATCACCAATCATCAGAGAAATGCAAATGAAAAGCACAATGAGATATCAAATCACATCTGTCAAATGGCTATTATCAAAAAGACAAGAAATAACACGTATTGGAGAAGTTGTGGAGACAATGGAACATACACTGTTGGTGGAAAAACAAATGTAAAATTGGCATAGCCATTATGGAAAATAATACTGAGGTTCCTGAAAAAATTAATAATAGAATTACCATATGATTTAGCAATTCCACTTCTGCGTATTCATCAAAGAGATGAAAGCACTGATTAAAAATATACGTGCACCCCCCCCCCCATTTTTATTGCACCATTACTTACAATAGCCAAGATATGGAAACAATCTATGTGCCCATGGATGGATGAATGGCTATGATGAAGTATACATACACAACGTAATATTACTCCAACTATAAAAAAAAAAGAAATCTTGCCATTTGAGACAGCATGGGTAGACATGGATAGAGAGCATTATACTAGGTGAAATAGGGCAGAGAAAGACAAATAAGATTTCACTTACATGTAGAACCTAAAGCACAAATGAAATAAACTAACAAACCAAAAAACAGGCTCAAATATAGAGGACAAATGGTGGTTGCCAGAGGGAAGGTGGTTTGAGGGATGGATAGAATAGATAAAGGGAATTAAGAGGTACAAACTTCTGTTTGTAGGGAGATGAAAAATATAGCATTGGGAATACAGTCAATAATATTATAATAACATTATTATGGCAACTATATTTATCATGATGAATAGTGACTAATGCACAGAACTGTTGAATCAGTATTTTGTATACCTGAAACTAATATAACATTGTATGCTAATTATACTTCAATAAAAAGAAGAGAAAGGATCATTAAAAAACTTTGTACCTTATTCAGTGCCCTACAATATCTAGGAATTCAGTTTGTAAACAGCTTCCTAGAAGATGTCTTCCCAGTACTTAAAAATTCCCATCACTCCATACAGCATGAGACCTTATCACTGCCATCTACCTAGTGATTGAGGAAAACTTAGAAAAATAGAATATAAACAGAAATAGAGGCAAAGGCTAAACATATATGATGACAACCAACAGTTGCCAAAAATTGGTCCTAGCCCTAGTCCAGATAAAATTTTTGGGCTCTTAAATGTGAAGCTTCCTTAAACAAACTAGCAACTGTTCCTATTTGAGACATCTCTGACTTCAAATAAATGTGAAGCATTTTGTAAAATATCAAAATTAGTAATCTGTAGCAATATATGCTCTTAAAAAAACCCTCATAACAAAAGGAATGAAGCTTAGAGTAAAAACCTTAGCTTTCCCCCCAGTTTTAGCACCCTATACTTAGTGTGCCTACACTATAGCTTAAAATAACTTTCAAAAGGTCTTTAAGCCTTGAAATTAGTGCACCCTAAAATGAGTTGAACTGTCACCAGAAAACCCCTTTTAAGAAAATCCATCTTAGGTGAGTCCCTCTTTTAGTAGTTATCTAATAGCCCCATAGATTAAATAAGGACTTTCTTTCCTGTCTGAATCACGTCTGTTATATAATTACTTTTTTTTTTCCAAGCAAGTGAAAGAAATAAGAGGAGCTATATAAGATTACAATTAATAATGATCGGCAGTTTTCCACAAATGAAGTCTGCATCGTGAGTTGCATAATCAGTATCTCAGTAATCTTAGTTCTTTCTTCAAAAGTCATGGCTAGGCAGAGTCAGGGACAGGACCCTTTTTTAAATTTCTTTTTTAAAAAATATTTATTTATTTATTCATGAGAGACAGAGAGAAAGAGGCAGAGACATAGGCAGAGAGAGAAGCAGGCTCCCTACAGGGACCCTGATGAGGGACGTCATCCTGGAACCCCGGGATCAGGCTCTGAGCTGAAGGCAGACACTCAATCACTGGGCCACCCAGACATCCCTTAAATTTCCTTTTTTTTTTTTTTTTTTTAAATTTCCTTTTTATATTGATAATATATACTCACTAAAGAAATACAGAAATTGCAAAGCAGCGACTAGAAGAAAATAACAATTACATGCATGGTAGAGATGAGATCTCACAATATGCAGAAATTCCCTTCTCCCAGTTTTTTTCAGTTGCACACTTAGTCCCCTAGATAAAAAACAAAACAAAACAGAACTATTTCCCAGCCTCTTTTGCAGCTAAGAATGACCATGTAATGAAATTCTGACAAATGAGACTAAATGCAAGTGAAGTATAGTATTCCCTCCCCCTTCACAGTTGCTTCCCACCGGCTTCCTTGGATGAAGATAAAATGGTTAGAAGGCATAGAGGGAATGGGTCACGCAGGATCCTTGTAATTGTGAAATACAATTAGCTTTGGACTATTCACTTCCATACTCCTTTTTATGGGAGAAAGAGAAGTCAACATTTTAAAAGCTTCTGTTCTTATGTTCCTTGGTACTTGTAGCTAATCCTGACCCTGACACCTGTATCTGATCCTAATACGACCATATTTTTTGTTATCTACCTTCTGAATTTTTAAATAATCATGATTTTATACTACCTCTTTAAAATTTTATTTTTAGTTACTTAGTTTACTTGTTTATTTTACATGGGAACTCATAGAGCATATAGGAGCCTTCCTTAATTTAAATACAGTGTTTTTCTTTGGAATTGGAGTTTTAAGTAGGTGTCAAAAGAAAGATGCTTTTCTTTTTCTTGTCTTTCCATTTTAAGGGCAGCAACATCAGCATCTCTTTGGAACTTATTTGAAATGCAAATTCCCTGACCCTACCCTACATTTAGTCAATCAGAAATTTAGTGTTGGCATCAAGATAAGCTTTTTCACAGCAAAAGAAACAGTCAACAAAACTAAAAGACAACCTACAGAATGGGAGAAGATATTTGCAAATAACCTATCAGATAAAGGGCTAGTATCCAAGACATATAAAGAACTTATTAAACTCAACAGCAAAGAAACAATCCAATCATGAAATGGGCAAAAGACATGAACAGAAATCTCACAGAGGAAGACATAGACATGGCCAACAAGCACATGAGAAAATGCTCTGCATCACTTGCCATCAGGGAAATACAAATCAAAACCACAATGAGATACCATCTCACACCAGTGAGAATGGGGAAAATTAATAAGACCGGAAACAACAAATGTTGGAGAGGATGCGGAGAAAGCACTGCACTGTTGGTGGGAATGTGAACTGGTGCAGCCACTCTGGAAAACTGTGTGGAGGTTCCTCAAAGAGTTAAAAATAGAACTGCCCTATGACCAGCAATCGCACTGTTGGGGATTTACCCCAAAGATACAGATGCAGTGAAACACCGGGACACCTGCACCCCAATGTTTATAGCAGCAATGTCCAAAATAGCCAAACTGTGGAAGGAGCCTCAGTGTCCATTGAAAGATGAATGGATAAAGAAGATGTGGTTTATGTATACAATGGAATATTACTCAGCCATTAGAAACGACAAATATCCACCATTTGATTCGATGTGGATGGAACTGGAGGGTATTATGCTGAGTGAAATAAGTCAATTGGAGAAGGACAAACATTATATGGTCTCATTCATTTGGGGAATATAAAAAATAGTGAAAGGGAATAAAGGGGAAAGGAGAGAAAATGAGTGGGAAATATCAGAGAGGGAGACAGAACATTGAGAGACTCATAGCTCTGGGAAACGAACAAGGGGTGGTGGAAAGGGAGGGGGGCTGGGGGTGGGGTAACTGGGTGACCGGCACTACTGAGGGGGGCACTTAATGGGATGAGCACTGGGTGTTATGCTATATGTTGGCAAATTGAACTCCACAAAAAAAAAAAAAAAAAAAAAAAAAAAAAAAAGAAAAGAAAGAAATTTAGTGATTTAGTGTTGGGGCTCAGCAAAGTGGAATTTAACAAGTCCTAGATAATTCTGATACTGGTAAAGTCAGAGAACCCCACTACTTTAGGATATGCTCCTTTGTAAACTAATACTTACACACCTCATAATATGTTCCAGGCACTATTCTAAGCATTTGCATGCATAAAATCATCCAATGGTACATATATAATCCCGATTTTACAGATAAGGCAAAGGATGGCCAGAGAGGTTAAATGGCTACCCCAGGGTCACACAACTACTGTCAGTTACAGTGGCTTCACGTGAAGTCTATGCTCTTAATCACTATACTATAAAGCTTAAGATTGATCAGATAAGTAAATAAGAGATAGGGTGTTTACCAGCTAGTACATTAACTTTTTCAGGAAACAACTGCTTTAACCTAATTTGATCATGAGTTTCTAGAAAGTTAACAATTCTAATTTTGTTAGTATGTCAACCATGAAGACAGGGTCTGTAATAGGGTTTTGTCAGAGCCTTTTTAGATCATATTATCAGGTAGCAACCTTTTATCATGCAAAAGCTCTGCATTGTTTCTGGCACATCTAATTCCTTGTTTACTGGTAACTGGAAAAATATTTATTGGATTCTTACTATATGCCAGGCATTAGCTACATATTGTGGAATGTAAGGATGTACAAGACATAAGATAACTTATATAAAGCACTTAAGCTATATGATATGGAAAATCACACAATAAATGTCAGCTCTAATTGTTAAGGAGATCCTTTTGTTGCTGTTTACAATGGAGAGAGAAACACAGGAACTTAACTATAAAACCAAACATAATACAGAAATACTGCCGTAGAGAAATGACAGTTGTAATACTTTTTAGGAGACTGCCGAATTTCTCATTTGCTTTATGATGGCAGTTGTTCTGTAATACTATTAGTTTTCCCCTAAATTCATTAACAATGTTAATAAGAGATAATCTCCTTCTTCCCTCCCTTTTTCTTCTTGTTCCTTCTTCCTGAAGTCCAGGACTCTGAAGGCAGGACTTTATTTCTCAATGTTTTTAGAACGTTACTATAAGACTTTTTTTTTCCCCCCCAGAACAGAATCATGGATTCATTTCTCTCAAAAACAAAGGGGCAGAAACAGAATATATTTTTCTAAAGAAGAACTGAGAAGACACTGAAGGACAAATGTGAGACTTCCTTAAAGCCAAGATTTCCAAGGTGAAAATAATGCTGCTTAGACATTACTTAAAAACTGTACGATTTGCTAACATTCAGCATTCAGCTTTTACTTTCTATATTCTACACTCTACATTACTTTTTACATTCTATTTAAAAGGAATGGGACAAGAAGGTGAAATAAAATGGCAAAACACTAACCAAGTGAAAGAAAATTCATTCTATACTACTCAATGTCAATAGCTGCCAAAAAGTCTGGGTTTTAAGTGTTTAATACGTTTTTGTAGCTTAAAAATTTTTAAGAGATTTTATTTATTTGAGAGAAAGAAAAAGAGAGCACAAATGGGGGGAGGAACAGAGGGAGAGGAAGAAGCAGGCTCTTCCCTGAGGAGGCAGCCCAATGTGATGTGGGGTTTGACCCCAGGACCCTGAGATCATGACCTGATCTGAAAGCAGATGCTTAACTGACTGAACTACCCAGGTGCCCTGTAGCTTATATTCTTTAATTAAAATTCTATCTGAGCTTATATCACAGATGAGTTTAGAGTTAGTCCTAAAGATCTGTACTGTCTGTCCAGAGCAGGTAACTGCTGAATTTTTCATTTGTTTTATGATGGCAGAAATAGCCTAAGTATAGTGACAGCCTCTGAAGAGTGCACAGATACAGACATGAGTGAATCTGGACTGAATAGTACCATCATCTTGTCACTATTCTATCAGAGACAGTCATTTTGCCATAGAATGTACAATTGTTTGGAGGAGATAACATGAAGCCAGATCACCACAGACTGTGGAACAATTATCCCCAAATCTCAAAAGTCACCATCAATTATTAGAAAGTTGCAGTTTCTTCATAAGGGCTCCCAATCAACTGCACCAAGATACTGCCTGAATCTAGTGTGAAGCCCTGAACAGAAAAATGAGAGAAACAGACAAAATTTACACCTTCTCAGAGATAACCCCAGTTTGAATTTTTGCCCTGATCCCAGGTTTTCATTTGCTATTTATGAAAGAGAAGGCCTAGTACCTCCTTTTTTTTTAGTGAACTGGATGTGTTGTGATCTTAGATCAACCCTCCACTTATTGGATCCCATCCACTGACGGGCTTCCCTTATGACAATATTCACTCTGTCTTGCACCATCATTTTCCATCCCTATGGGATCATTTCACAGCCATACGAACATGTAATTTCCTTTATGTCCCACTTCCTCTTTGATCCCATGCCCCTGCCCTCTGTCCCAGGCAAGTATCATTCTCAATTTTGCGTTTGCCATTTTCCTGCTTTCTTAACGTTTACCTCATATGCTCATATTATACACAAAGACACACACACACACACACACACACACACACAATTTCAATCTATATAAATGGAATCATATAACATTATGGGATTTTGGCATATATTCTTTAAGGCAAACATCATAGGATTTATATCATTAGTTATAAATACTTTAATTGGTATTATGTGGAAGAGGGTATAATAAAATCAAGCAAAATAGAGAAATGCTCTGTTTTAAATGCATTCCTTTCCTGCAGATCTCAAAACCTTTAACAAGAAGTATTTGCTGTGGCTCCCTGAGTAGGAGCATTTGCCAAATACACTTGACCTCTTCTTTTTTTAGAACATCTTTTATTTTAGAGCATCTGATGAACTGCTGTGCTTTATATCAGAAGAAAAAATGTGAAACTGTTCTGAGAGAAACCCATATAATCAGCAAAGCTTCTCATATTATCCTCACAATGAACAAAAGCACTTATATGTGGGCTGCATTAGGTCACATCCAGACTCCAACGGCATGACTGATGTGTGAAGTGGACAAGACCACAAAGCAGGAAAAGTACTTTTTCCCACATTTCAATAAGCATGATGAAAAGTAGATACTTTCTGGATGCCTGAGTGGCTCAGTGGTTGAGCATCTGCCTTTAGCTCAGGGCATGATCCTGGGGTCCTGGGATTCAGGCCTGCATCAGGCTCCCCATAGGGAGCCTGCTTCTCCCTCTGCCTATGTCTCGGCCTCACTCTCTGTGTGTCTCATGAATAAATGAATGAAATCTTAAAAAAAAAAAAAAAGAAGGAAAGTATCTACTTTTCTTGCATGAAGAGTATGAGTATCTACTCTCATACAGAAATGGAAGCCTGAAGAATGGAGAAAGTCAAAGTTAAATTAAAAGTAAGTTTTGGATTAAAATGTTATCTGAACATGTCTATATTTCAATTAATCATATATATATTATTGCTAAAGCCTAGAAATGGCATTCACAATAAACCTCATTTTGAATACCCAAGAACAGATGAATCATGGAGATTCATACACATCTAATTATAAACTACATTTCCTTTACATTTCTTTTACATAATTTATATTATTTCTAAAGGTCCATAAATAATGATATTTTCACAAAGTATAACTATTTTCTTCATGCTACAGAAATTAAAACATTAAGAGATCTTTGTACACAATAATCACAGCTTTTAGGTAAATGTATAACTAAAATAAACATATAAATTAACATACTTTTCTGATATATTTTAGGAAAGCAATCTGTTTTTTAACCCAGAAGCTTACACTGACCTTTCTAATTTAAGCAATAGGTCCAAATGCTTTCTTCAATCACACTTATACCAGGCTCAGGATACTCTAAGGATGGGTTTTTGTTAATATGATTCTGTGTAAGTACTATGTCTTTATACCTTTCCTCTTTTGTTATTTTCTTGAAGTAACAAATCTGCTTTATTGAATTGCGACTTTTTAGTTACATTGTATTGTCCCTGACATTTGCTATGATTTGCCTTGTCAAAAGGTCATCTTCTTGTCCTTTTTAAAAGAATACTTCCTATCCTTTTACATAGTGTTACCAAGTCTTCTCAATTTTTTCCTCTAATAGCTTTGAAGAGGGAACTATTTTTAAAGATACATTGCTAATTTCAACTCTTCAATTATTTTTCTGTTTGTAACTATTTTCTGAATTATCTCTTAAACATCTTTAAATGTATTTTTTACTTTCTTATGTCAAATTCTTCATGTATAATACCATAGAGATAAACCTGGACATCATGGCATTGGTAGTTTGTTAATATAAATGTCTAACAATTCTGAGGATGTTTTCCAAAGACCATTTAAGGTATCTAAAATCACATGTTCGCATATACCTAAAACCTAAAGTATAAATTTGTTGGTCTTTTTATTAATTGAAAATAAACCACCAAACTTCAGAAATAGTTAATGACTTACCTGTCTTGGGTATGCACAGGAAAATTTAAGATGCATTTTGTAAACATTTTGTAAATAGAGGAGAAATAGAAATAGCATCTATTGAAAAAGAGACAGAATGAGTGCCTGATGTGTTTTCTTTTTCCCCATGGGCAAAGACATTATCCCACCAGCTCTAGCAAGGGAGTTAGGATGAAATGAGACTTTACCCTTTTTATAATCTTTTTTTTTTTTTTTTTTTTTTTACTAGAAAGCTGTAATATGCTAGCTAGGACATTGCTGCAAAGGTACACTTTCTTATCTTTTGACTGAAACCATCTGACTGTCAAATTCCCTCTCATTGCCAAAGCCAGCATCTCCTTATTTGCTGCTATAAAGGCATTCTCAGGAAAATTTATTATGTTCTTAGTCTACTGCCAAACTGTGACATTTCTGCCTCCACATCATCACCGAATCTGTCTCCATTTGGTCCCATTAGAAATTCTCTGTAATTGTGGTGGTTTATTCTCACTTTAATGTTCTAATTTTTAAATTAACCTCTACCTGTTTATTATAAAATAATGAGCTCCTTAACTTCTTTTCACTGAAGAGTTGACATTGGCAAAGATTGAAAGAATATGGGAAGCTGGTCATGGAGATATGTGGGTTAAGACTGCTCCAGAAAATAGCCAAGGTCAAGGCTGTGGGGTGGGTGCATGCCAAGCCTGCTCAAAGAAGAATATCAATACCAGTATTGTTGCAACGAAGTGAGAGAGGCAGAGAGCAGGGGAGTACTAGGTCAAAGAGGTAAAAGCGAGCCAAGTCAAGTATGACTGTGTAGACTAGAATTAGTCTTTATTTATTGGTCAAGATTCTCTTCTACCTCTCCATAGGGAACTGAGAAATAAAGAAAGAGATATCCAGCTATGCAATTACATAGATGTACATACATCTACAGATTAGAAACTTGACAAATTTTTAAGGTGCTATACTGGAAGTAGATGCAGCAGACATGGTCCTGCTCTTCATAGGCTTATTATAATTAAAAAGTATGACTCTAACACATCTATTTATTGGAGAGTGAATATTTGGCATAGGAGAACTGAAAGGGAACTATAGAAACACAGTATCATAACAGATTGGAGAGAGAGATCTGGAGATAACTCATGTTTGTTGGTGTACCTAAGTACTAAGCAGCACACTAGCCCAGGAAGGTCGCCAGAGTGAAAGTGTGGTAAAAAAGGAAGGAGAAACCTCATATTATAATATAACTTAAATTTGTAGCTTCACATGACCTCAAAATACAGAAGCAGACTGCGTCATCTATTCTTCTTACTGCTCTCCACTTAATTCTTCATAAAATAGCTGCCTGTAAAAATTGCTTTCTTCAAAAATGAAAAGTAGCAAGTCAAAACCACAATGAGATATCACTCACACCCATTAGGATGGCTATTAATTTTTTAAAAAAAATACCTAAAATAGGGCAGCCCCTATTTTAGACCTGGGATCAAGTTTCACATCAGGCTCCCTGCATGGAGCCTGCTTCTCCCTCTGCCTGTGTCTCTGCCTCTCTCTCTCTCTCTCTCTGTGTGTGTATGTGTGTGTCTCATGAATAAATAAATAAAATCTTAAAAAAAAACCTAGAACAAGTGTTGGTAAGGATGTGGAGAAATTGGAATCCTCGTGCATTGCTAGTGGGAATGTAAATTGCTACAACTATCTTAGAAAACTGTTAGCTTCTTTAGAGTTAAATTACCATATGATCTAGCATTTCACTCCAAAGTATATATATATATATATATATATATATATATATATATATATACACCTGAAAAGCTGAAAGATGGGACTTAGACACTTATATACCAATGTTCATAGCAGCATTATTTACAATAGCCAAAAGGTGTTAACAACCCAAATGTCTATCACAGATAAACAGTAAAGAGAATGTGGTATTATACATACAATAAAATATTATTCAGCTATGAAAAGAAATGAAATTTTGACATATGCTACAATATGGATGAACCCTGAGAACAAACAGTAAGTTAGTGAAATAAGCCAGGAATAAAAGGAAAAATACTGTATGGTTCCACTCATATGAACTATCTGACAATAGGCAAATTAAAGACAGAAAGTAGAATAGAGGTTACCAACAACTGGGGGTAAAGGAAGAATGGGAAGTTATTATTCAATGAACAGAGTTTTAATTTGGGATGATGGAAAAGTTCTAGAAATAGACAGTGGTGATGACTGCACAACATTAGGAATGTACTTAATGCCCCTAAATTATATGTTAAAAATTATTAAAATGTAAGTTTATATTTTTGTATATTTTACTGCAATGAAAAGGAATAATCACAAAAAAGAAATTGGAAAGGAATCAGTACAGACTCTTTGTTTAAATACCAGAGGAAAAAGGCACACAAAGAATGGACAACATAAGAGAGTTACCCAAGAAAATGGCACAGTTTCAAATAAATAATTCTCACAGCCTCAAAGAAATTACAAATAAATGTGTCCTCTGATAAAGAAGCTCAAAGAAAAAGATATTAGAATCAAAGAAGAGATAAGAAAAACAGAGAGAGTTAAAATTGTCCCAAGAAAGCTGGAGAAGATGGGAGAAAGTGAAAATAAAACTAAAAACAGTAGAGAAGCTAAAGGAATTTTAGAATCAATTCAGGCAGAATAAACACACTTGAGAATAGTGTAATGGTCACAGAATAAAGGCTTGATGGAAATACACAAAACAAAATAGAAAAGAACAAAGATATAAAAATGACATTATAGATATAGAAGGAAAAGAAAATCCTGTGTATACAAAATTTGTGTTCCTAAAGAAGAAACAAAAAATTAAACCAATATATTTTTTTAAATTCCAGGAATAGAAGAGGTCTTATATCTACATGTTGAAAAGAAATACCATGATCTAAGAAAAAAATAATACAGAATAATAAATTTCAAGGTAATTCCCAATTTATTTAGTCACAAGACTGAAGAATGAAGTCAGGCTATCTCAAGAGCTGAACATATTCAGATAATGTATATAAAGTTCTGAGTAATAGAAAGTGTGTCTTGAAATTTTTATACTCAACTAAATTATTCTTCACATATAAAGACAATGGATAGAGATTCTCGAGCATATAGGAACTCAAGAACTATGAAACTCATTCTCTCCTTCATGAAAAATCTATTAATGAAAACCAAAGGACAAATCAAAATATAGAACTGAGGAATGGAGAAGCTAAGTTACAACAATTAGTGGAAAATAATAAATCTATTTAGTATATACCGTAAGTTAAATAACTATGTAAATACTAGTTTTGTGATTTCATATTATATGCATGTTATAAACATTAACAATTCAAAAATTATTAACAAAAATCAAAAAGTAGAGGGAAGGCACAACACAGATGTCTCATTTGAGACATCTCAAAAGACTACTTTTTAGCTGACGTAGGTTCTGAGCCACTGAAACCAATTTGACATGGCCTATGGGATTATTTATTAGGTTAAAATATAAAACAGCCATTTTTGTAAGTAAATGGTTCAGTATCAGAAACTTCATAGGGGGCGGGGCAAGATGGCAGAGGAGTAGGGTCCTCACCTCACCCAGCCCCACCAACTTACCTAGATAACTTTCAAATCATCCTGAAAACCTATGAATTCGACCTGAGATTTAAAGAAAGAATAGTCGGACACTACAGAGTGAAGAATTTGCACTTCTAACAAGGTAGGAAGACGGAAAAAATAAATAAATAAATAGATAGATAGATAGATAGATAGATAGATAAATAAATAAGAATCAAGTCGGGGAGAGGCCCCCACGAGTAGCAGGGCTAAGGGGGGCTGCGAAAGCCTCCAGGACGGGAAAGCCCAGCCCCGGAGAAGCGGGAGCTTTACAATCCGCCCTGGATTCCTCCGGGATGGAAAGGCGCTCAGCAGGGAACTCGGGTGGGATCCCGGGGGGGCGGGGAACCTCCAGTCTCTGGGGTCACTGACAGAGGAAGTGCGCAGGGTCGAGCGCCCCCCACATGGGCCGAGCTGCGTAAAGGGCTGGAGCGCGCTGCGCGGGGCCTCGGGGAGAAGCCGGTGTGTCGGGAGGGGCTCCGGGAGCCAGACTCCAGCAGCACAGGCCCCGGACCTCAGGGGACACAGCCGGGATCCTGCTCCCCCCGGGACAGGCCGAGGCGGGGAGGGCCCAGGACAGCGAGGACGCTCCTGCCCCTCCTGCCCCTCCTGCCCCGGGAGCATCCAGGCCCCTGTGGACTGGGAGATGGCGGGAGTCACTGCGGGGGGCGCCCTCCAGGGCCAGGGAGACCTGGCCGCCGCCGGTGTGGTTGTCCCTCCTGGTGTCACCCTGTGCCTGGGAGAGGCGGGGCCGCCAGGGGACACGGGCCTCACGGGATGGTCGGCTCCCCCGAACCCGCCCCCTTCTGGGTGCACACACCTGAGAATCGGCACAGTCCGCC
The DNA here is from genome assembly GCF_048164855.1 of Canis lupus baileyi. Lineage (NCBI taxonomy): Eukaryota > Metazoa > Chordata > Mammalia > Carnivora > Canidae > Canis > Canis lupus. The sequence goes on from NC_132842.1 coordinate 6,424,923, forward strand.
CCTCCCCCAGAAGACCAGCTGGAAGGACAGGGGAAGAGCAAGTTCCCGACCCTGCAGTGCTGGAAAGCTCCAGGGGAAGTCGAGGGATTTACAGTATATAGAACCAGAGGATACCCATCCTTGTTTTTTTGTTTGTTTTTTCTTCCTTTTTCCAGTACAACTTGTTTTTAGCCACTCTGCACTGAGCAAAATGACTAGAACTCACTACAAAAGAAAGAATCAGAAACAGTACTCTCTGCCACAGAGTTACAGAATTTGGATTACAATTTGATTTCAGAAAACCTATTCAGAAGCACAATTATAAAGCTACTGGTGGCTCTGGCAAAAAACATAAAGGATTTAAGAGACTTCATGACTGCAGAATTTAGATCTCATCAGGCCGAAATTAAAAATGAATTAAATGGGATGCAAGCCAAACTAGAGGTCCTAACGAGGGTTAATGAGGTAGAAGAAAGACTAAGTGACATAGAAGACAAGTTGATGGCAAGGAAGGAAGCTGAGAACAAAAGAGGCAAACAATTAAAAGACCATGAGGATAGGTTAAGGGAAATAAATGACAGCCTCAGAAGGAAAAATCTGTTTAATTGGGGTTCCAGAGGGCACTGAAAGGGACAGAGGACCAGAGGACCAGAAAGCCTATTTGAACAAATCATAGCTGAGAACTTCCCTAGCTTGGGGAGGGAAACAGGCATTCAGATCCAGGGGATAGAGAGGTCCCCCCCTAAAATCAATAAAAATCATTCAACACCTTGACATATTTAATAGTGAAACTTGCAAATTCCAAAGATAAAGAGAAAATCTTTAAAGCAGCAAGAGACAAGAGATCCCTAACTTATACGGGGATAAATATTAGATTAACAGCAGACCTCTCCACAGAGACCTGGCAGGCCAGAAAGGGCTGGCAGGATATATTATGGGTCCTAAATGAGAAGAACATGCAGCCAAGAATACTCTGTCCAGCAAGGCTCTCATTCAGAATAGGAGAGATAAAGAGCTTCCAAGATAGGCAGAAACTGAAAGAATATGTGACCACCAAGCCAACTCTGCAAGAAATATTAAAGAGGACTCTGTAAAAGAAAGAGGATGCCCAAAGAAATAAGCCACAAAAACAGGGGCTGAATAGGTACTATGATGACACTAAATTCATATCTTCCTATAGTAACTCTGAACGTGAATGGGCTTAATGATCCTATCAAAAGGCGCAGGGTTTCAGACTGGATAAAAAAGCAAGACCCATCTATTTGCTGTCTACAAGAGACTCATGTTAGACCTAAGGACACCTACAGCCTGAAAATGAAAAGTTGGAGAACCATTTACCATTCAAAATGGTCCTCAAAAGAAATCAGGGGTAGCCATCCTCATATCAGATAATTTAAAGTTTATCCTGAAGACTGTAGTAAGAGATGAAGAGGGACACTGTATCAAACTTAAAGGATCTATCCAACAAGAGGACTTAACAATCCTCAATATATATGCCCCGAATGTGGGAGCTACCAAGTATATCACTCAGTGAAATAGAGACCAGAAGAACTGTAGAACAGATCAACAAAACCAGGAGTTGGTTCTTTGAAAGAATTAATAAGATAGATAAACCATTAGCCAGCCTTATTAAAAACAAAAGAGAAAAGACTAGTAAAATCACAAATGAAGGAGAGATCACAACCAATACCATGGAAATACAAATGATTTTAAAAACATATTATGAGCAGCTATACGGCAACAAATTAGGCAATCTAGAAGAAATGAATGTATTTCTGGAAAACCACAAACTACCAAAACTGGAACAGGAAGAAGTAGAAAACCTGAACAGGCCAATAACCAGGGAGGAAATTGAAGCAGTCATCAAAACCCTCCCAAGACACAAAAGTCCAGGGCCAGATGGCTTCCCAAGGGAATTCTATCAAATGTTTAAAGAAGAAACCATACTTATTCTACTAAAGCTGTTCTGATAGAAAGGGATGGAATACTTCCAAACTCAGTCTATGAGGCCAGCATCACCTTAATTCCAAAACCAGACAAAGACCCCATCAAAAAGGAGAATTATAGACCAATATCCCTGATGAACACAGATGCAAAAATTCTCAACAAGATACTAGCCAATAGGATCCAACAGTACAGTAAGAAGATTATTCACCATGACCAAGTGGGATTTATTCCCAGGATGCAAGGCTGGTTCAACACTCGTAAAGCAATGAATGTGATAGATCATATCAACAAGAGAAAAACCAAGAACCATATGATCCTCTCCATATATGCAGAGAAAGCATTTGACAAAATACAGCATCCATTCCTGATCAAAACTCTTCAGAGTGTAGGGATAGAGGGAACCTTCCTCAACATCTTAAAAGCCATCTATGAAAAGCCCACAGGGGGATCCCTGGGTGGCACAGCAGTTTAGCTCCTGCCTTTGGCCCAGGGTGCGGTCCTGGAGACCCGGGATCAAGTCCCACGTTGGGCTCCCGGTGCATGGAGCCTGCTTCTCCCTCTGCCTGTGTCTCTGCCTCTCTCTCTCTCTCTCTCTCTCTGAGACTATCATAAATTAAAAAAAACAAACAAACAAACAAACAAACAAAAAAAGCCCACAGGAAATATCATTCTCAATGGGGCAAAACTGGGAGCTTCCCCCTAAGATCGGGAACACGTCAGGGATGTCCACTCTCACCATTTCTATTCAACATAGTACTAGAAGTCCTAGCCTCAGCAATCAGGCAACAAAAAGAAATAAAAGGCATTCAAATTGGCAAAGAAGTCAAACTCTCCCTCTTCCCAGATGACATGATACTGTACATAGAAAACCCAAAACACTCCACCCCAAGATTGCTAGAACTCATATAGCAATTCGGCAGTATGGCAGGATATAAAATCAATGCCCAGAAATCAGTGGCATTTCTATACACCAACAATCAGACTGAAGAAAGAGAAATTAAGGAGTCAATCTCATTTACAGTTGCACCCAAAAGCATAAGATACCTAGGAATAAACCTAACCAAAGAGGTAAAGGTTCTATACCCTAAAAACTACAGAACACTTCTGAAAGAAATTGAGGAAGACACAAAGAGATGGAAAAATATCCATGCTCATGGATTGGAAGAATATTGTGAAAATGTTTTCAATGCTACCCAGGGCAATTTACACATTTAATACAATCCCTATCAAAATACCATGGACTTTATTCAAAGAGTTGGAACAAATCATCTTAAGATTTGTGTGGAATCAGAAAAGACCTTTCATAGCCAGGGGAATATTGAAAAAGAAAACCAGAGCCAGGGACATCGCAATGCCAGATTTCAGGTTGTACTACAAAGCTGTGACCATCAAGACAGTGTGGTACTGGCACAAAAACAGACACATAGATCAATGGAACAGAATAGAGAACCCAGAAGTGGGCTTCAACTCTATGGTCAACTAATATTCGACAAAACAGGAAAGACTATCCACTGGGAAAAGTACAGTCTCTTCAATAAATGGTGTGGACAAAATTGGACAGCCATGTGCAGAAGAATGAAACTAGATCATTCTCTTACACCATACACAAAGATAAACTCAAAACGGATGAAAGATCTAAATGTGAGACAAGAATCTATCAAAGTCCTAGAGAAGAACACAGGTAACACCCTTTTTGAACTTGGCCACAACAACTTCTTGCAAGATACATCCATAAAGGCAAGGGAAACAAAAGCAAAAATGAATTATTGGGGCTAAATCAAGATAAAAAGCTTCTGCACAGCAAAGGATACAGTCAACAAAACTAAAAGACAACCTACAGAATGGGAGAAGGTATTTGCAAATGACCTATCAGATAAAGGGCTAGTATCCAAGACATATAAAGAACTTATTAAACTCAACAGCAAAGAAACAAACAATCCAATCATGAAATGGGCAAAAGACATGAACAGAAATCTCACCGAGGAAGACATAGACATGGCCAACACGCACATGAGAAAATGCTCGGCATCACTTGCCATCAGGGAAATACAAATCAAAACCACAATGAGATACCATCTCACACCAGTGAGAATGGAGAAAATTAATAAGACAGGAAACCACAAATGTTGGAGAGGATGTGGAGAAAGGGGAACCCTCTTACACTGTTGGTGGGAATGTGAACTGGTGCAGCCACTCTGGAAAACTGTGTGGAGGTTCCTCAAAGAGTTAAAAACACACCTGCCCTATGACCAGCAATTGTACTGCTGGGGATTTACCCCAAAGATACAGATGCAGTGAAATTCCAGGATACCTGCACCCCAATGTTTATAGCAGCAATGTCCACAATAGCCAAACTGTGGAAGGAGCCTCGGTGTCCATTGAAAGATGAATGGATAAAGAAGATGTGGTTTATGCATACAATGGAATATTCCTCAGCCATTAGAAATGACAAATACCCACCATTTGCTTCAACGTGGATGGAACTGGAGTATTGTGCTGAGTGAAGTAAGTCAATCGGAGAAGGACAAACATTATATGGTCTCATTCATTTGGGGAATATAAAAAAATAGTGAAAGGGAATAAAGGGGAAAGGAGAGAAAATGAGTGGGAAATATCATAGAGGGAGACAGAACATGAGAGACACCTAACTCTGGGAAATGAACAAGGGGTGATGGAAGGGGAGGTGGGTGGGTGGGGTTGGGGTGACTGGGTGACGGACACTGAGGGGGGCACTTGACGGGATGAGCACTGGGTGTTATGCTCTATGTTGGCTAATTGAACTCCAATAAAAAAATATACCAAAAAAAATTTCATATGGTTTAATAACATGGGCCATCCAAGCCTGAGGAGTTTTACATTAGGTCTTAGAGCCAAACCTTAAGCTATTTTAAATTGATTCCCTGTTTTATCCTCTTGTCTTTTATTTCCTTGGAGACCTAATGAGGAAAGGTGCTTGATCAAGGGGGTAGAACTTAGGCATCCCTGATTACCCTATCTAATGCTATCTCAATCACACATTCATCCCTCTATCACAAGTCCCTATCATCTAGACACTACTCTGTCATAGAATGAAAGCAGTGTGAGACCAGGAGTCAAGAGACTAGATTCTAGTCTTGGCTTTCTCACTACTTAGCTGAGAAAAGTTGGATAAATTAGAGTTTCTCTCGACTTTCGTTTCATTTGTAAAATAGAGGTTAAATAAAGACTAAGTTGTGTCTGACGTTCCTTCCAGTTCTAATATTTTCCAGTTCTGTATTATAGGGCCTGGGATGGAGTAGGGAAAGAACATGAAAATTAGTATTTATTTATACATGTGTGGTATCCTTTACAGAAAGGCACTGCAGTCAACCAAATAGCTAATCAAGGTTAGAGGGGAAAAATTCACCTTATTAGCTGAAACTGGTAATTTAGTCAAGTCAAAAACAAACTTCTGGACTCCATATCACTTGAAATGCTTTACTAACCCATAAAATATCATTTTTATGAAATTTATTAGGTAAAGTATACTCAGTTGATTTTTTAAAGTTCTTTTTTTCTTCTATAAATTGTATTAAGGTTTTTAGATGATTATGAAGATTAATCATTTGTTCATAAATGTATGGACTTTAAATTGTGAGTCTCTTTTGAGAATCTGTAAGAAAATGTTTTAAATGCTTTCACTCTCTGCTATCCAATTATAACAAAGCTAAATTTAGTCAGATTTTGGTTTGTCCTCATCTGCACAATGATGATAATCTCTAATTTGGACTTTCCAATATAAGCATTGTTATGAAATCGTCTGTAGTCTAAGATTGCTTAGAAAAGGCAAAAATAACCTTAATTCTTGCAAATCTGAACAACAATATGCAGCATAGAAAGAAGAAAAGGCTCATTGCATAACAACTCAGCAGAACAGTGAATACCCAAAGGCTCCTTCCATGGAGTTACCCAGCCCTAAAAACAATTCTCCTTTATTCAAGCACACTTAAAAAACAAAATCCAGAAAACTGTAACCCATATTAAAACTTTCATAAGCGATTCTGGTATAGACCACACCAGGAACAGAGAAAGTTGGTATCTGTATTTAACAAATAAGAAAAGTATAGGTCACACTTATATCATCAAATGATTAGACTTTTTGACTATATTAGGTTTACTGAATCACCTTTATCACTTAATACAGAGATCTTCCTTGCAACATAAAGTCTTGCTAAAAGTTATAAAGTTCATTTCTGTAAAACCCAAGGAAGTCAATGAGCCCTGGTCCAATAACCAAGTTACCTCTCTTGTCAAGAATGCTTTATGCACATGTACTCATGTACATATACCCACCCTATGTAGGTAGTTTTACTATCAATTTCTGATACATCATCTTCCATTCTCTCACCTAAAATAAAATTACTTTCCTTACCTGACTCAATCAATAGTGTATTTTAATCTCCTTTCTTCCCTTGTGTCTTTTTTTTTTTAAATGTAATCAAGGTTTTTATTTTATTTTTTTTAATTGTTATTTATTTATGACAGTCACACACACACACAGAGAGAGAGAGAGAGAAAGAGAGAGAGAGAGAGAGGCAGAGACTGAAGCAGGCTCCATGCACCGGGAGCCCGATGTGGGATTCGATCCAGGGTCTCCAGGATCGCGCCCTGGGCCAAAGGTAGGCGCCAAACCGCTGCGCCACCCAGGGATCCCCTTCCCTTGTGTCTTATGCTCCATCTAAACCTTCATTAAGTAACCTGACCCTTTCTGTCTTCAGAGTATTGAACACTAACTTATTTGAAACCACAGTACACAGTATAAATTTGGGAACTATACTTTAATACCTCAAGCAGTTACAGAAAAATATATATTATAAAAGATGAAATAGCTAATTTAGCATGAAGTCAATATAATGAGGTATTGTAATGTTTCTATTGGACAGAATTTGTTTGGTAAGTCTTCTTTTCTGTTTTCTTTTTTCCCCTCTCAAGCAGAATTATTAAGCAGAAATAGTCTTTATATTCCTCTTAAATTTCCATTTCTTGGGATCCCTGGGTGGCGCAGCGGTTTAGCGCCTGCCTTTGGCCCAGGGCGCGATCCTGGAGACCCAGGATCAAATTCCACGTCAGGCTCCCGGTGCATGGAGCCTGCTTCTCCCTCTGCCTGTGTCTCTGCCTCTCTCTCTCTCACTGTGTGCCTATCATAAATAAATAAAAATTAAAAAAAAAATGCTTCATCAACTTTTAAAAAAAAAATTTCCATTTCTTGCCCCCTTTTTTCTCTGTTTGATATCATCATAGGTATATCTATCAGATATTCATCAGATATCTTCCAAAATTGTATCCCAGTCAATGAAAGATTCTTGCAAAGAAAGGGTTTTTAACAACTGCTCTGCTGCACTTAGCAGCATAACATTTATTATTCTTTCAAATATTCTTGTTTTCTAGAGAACTTCATCCATTTAAGAGGCTTTAAAATTTTCTTATAGACTTTAAGCCCATGCTCACTATGTAACCACTTGATTTGAATAAATATGAACCTTAAAATTAAAAATAAAATGAAGTTTTGCTAACATCTCAAAATAACATTAATAAGTTTTTTTATTGCCTGTTAGCTCTAAGTAAAGTAGTATTATTAATAAGGATCATCATTCTTAGTCTTCCATAGCCAAGCGGATTCTTTGGAAGATACTTCAATAGGACAACAGCCATGAGTTTAGGATACAGGTCTGAATTTACCCAAGTATAACCTCATCTGTTCACTCATTGCATATTTACTGTACCTCAACTATGGTGACAGGTATGGGGCTGTGAGCAAAATAGAATGTATCATCTCCCTATTCACAAAGAACCAGAGTTAGTGCAGGAAATGACATTAAGCAAATAATTGCTCTTATGAACGTACACTTATAAACTGAGATGGGAGTGTCAAGAAAGACAGTGGAATTCTGTGAGAAACTATTATAATGAATTTGACTCCAATTGGGGGTCAAGGAAAGCTCAAAAGTGATATTTAAGTAGAAATCTGAAGGATGACTAGGGCTAGCTGTTAATTAGGCAAAAGAAGTGGTGAGATGGTGTGGTGGGGAGGGCAGGAGGACTCTTCCAAATTGAAGGAAAAGCATGTGAAAATGTCCTGTGACAAGAGGTGTATTAGTTTCTTATTGCTGCTATAATATATTACCAAAAACTTAGTGGCTTAATACAGATTTACTATCTTATAGTTTTGGAAGTCAGAAGTTCAAAATGGATCTTATAGAGCTGAAATTAAGGTGTTTTTTGGAGGCTTTCATGAGGAATCTGTTTCTTTGCCTTTTCCTGCTTCTAGAGACTGCCTGCATCCCTTGGCTTCTGGCCTCTTTCATCCACATTCAAAGCCAGTGATAGCCAGTCCAGTCTTTCTCATGATACCTTTTCTTTGGTTCTCTCTTTTCTGCTTCTCATTTTCACTTAGGACCCTTGAGCCATCTATATAATCCAGGATAATCTCATCTCAAAGTTCTTTATTTAATCACATCGGCAAAGTCCCATTTTCCATGTAAGGTAACATATTTATAGGTTCCATGGATTAGGACAGTGAACATTTGGGGAGAGCCATTATTATAGCTACCATGAGAGAGATTATGTATCATTTATGAACTGAAAGAAGGTCAGAGTAGCTGGGTGCAGAAAGGGAGAAGAAAAGTGGTACTGAATGACGCTGGGGAGGTGGGCAAGGACCACACTATATGTAACATCACATACCATATCAAGGGTTTTGATCTTTATTCTAAGAACACTGGGAAGCTATCTATAGAAGTAGTCACAGATTAGATCTTCTATTTTAAAATATTCTCTGGCTACTGAATAGAAAATGTATTTTAAAACAGCAGAGGTTCAGGAAAAAGATGATGGTGACTGCAACAATAGATATTCATATGATTATTTTTTGGATTAATGAAGTCATTTGGGTCTTTTACTTCCTAACTGGGTGATTCTATAACTTTGGCTAAACATCTTTCTGGTAGTTCTATGGGAAAGATGAAATGTTATGATGCACTTGCCATTTATACAGAAACAGTCTCAGGCATGATAAGACTCTTTGTATTTTATTGCTTATATTATTAATTATTGGGTATAACTCCATGCTAGGAAATTAGACAACTTCAGTAATTTTATGATTTACTGATGATTTTATGGAAACATTAAAATGATTACAGCCAAAAAATTTTCTGTCTTAAGAAGAAATAAAATTCAAGAAGTAGAAAACCTGAATAGATATTAAGAACTCTTATAAACACTGCAAGGGGGAAGAGGATTAGAAAATGAGGCAATAGAATGGGCAGGATTTAAATCATGTTAGATCTTGGAGCTTATGCTAAGAATTCTACTATAAATAAAATTGTGAACCTTTGGAGAGTTTTGCAGGGCTCTGTAGTCTAACTTGGGCATTACAACTAGCCGATATTTTGAAAATAGACAGATCATAGGGGGGTTAATGTGGAGGGATAGAGGCCCAGGAAAGACTATGACAATAACCCAGAAAAGGCTGATTCTAGTTTAGACCAGGATGGTAGCCTGAATGAGGCGGGGGAAGTGGTTGGGTTTTTGTTATGTTTTGAGGGATTTCTGATGGATGTGAGAGAAATAAAGTTGTCAAGAATGACTCCCAAGTTTTAGCCTGAGTAACTAGAAAGACGGAGTTGTCATCAGTGGAGATAAGGAAACTGATTGGGGATGCAGGAGATCAAGTATCTCAGTTAAGAACATAGAGAATTCTGGTAGACCCTCAAATTGGAGTTGTTCAGTAAGCAATTGAATATGAGTTTAGAGTTTAGGGAAAAGGTCTGAGCTGGAGATACAAATTTGGGAGTTATTGTATATAAATAGATTTAAAGCTTTGAGCCTAGATGAGATCACCAATGGAGAATGGAGAATATGAAAAGCTCCACAAGGACTGACGCCTGAGACACTTAAGCATTAAGAAGTAGGAAAGAAGATTAAGAATCAGCAAAGATGGCTGAAATGGAGCAGCTAGTTAGGTTAGGAGGCAAACCAAAAAAAACCATGGTGCCATGGAAGACCTACCTTTTTCTTCTCTAACATCTACTGATCTTTCAGATCTCAGTCGAGTGATATTTTATACCCTTGACTTGGTTATACACTTGTCTCCTAAGTGTCTCCATAGCATCCTGCCTCCACAACATCTTAGTTTTTTTCAATTATATTATAATTGCCTGTAATTACTCATCTCATTCTGTAAATTGTAAGCGACTTGAAGAAATCAGTGTCTTTCACTCACAAAAAAGTTTAGCACAGTACTTGACAAACAATGACTACTAAATATAAGTTGGTTGAATTGAATTACTAAGGTTAGTACATACCTTCTGGTTACAGACAGATTGCTAGTGTGATAAGAACAGTCTCTACTAGGATTATCTATGCCACTAATACCACACATATATGTATTTTGTTTACTTTTCTATGTAACCACCTGGAATTTTTCAGCACAAACTTGTTGGTGTGTCTCATGGTCTTGATTTAAGTAGAGAGGGAAGAAGGAAACCAATATTTATATGTATATGTATATGGCAAGCATACATATCAAGCATGCCTTTTTTATGTGAGCTCATTTAAGCCGTTAGTCCTCCTCACAAATTTGGGAAGAAAGTATGGTTACCTCCACTTTACTTTTTTACTTTATATGTCTATTACATGTAGATACAGGTATACAAACTTGTATATAGATATATAAAGTAATATACATATACAATTATATATATTATAATTATACACACATATATATACACACGTATATATAAAAATTACTGCCTGAGCAAAATAAAACAAAAGGCTATTTTTAAAAGACAATTATGTTACTTACAGGAAAGTATAGAAGCAGAGACCCAAAAAGAATTGTTTCCAACAGGATAAGGCCTGATGCCCTGATGCTCTAAAAAAAAAAAAAAAAAAAAAAAAGAGAGAGAGAGAGAGAGAGAGAAAGAAGTCATTGTTTATTTACATTTCTAGAAATGGAAGAACTTATGCTATCATGACAACACCTCCACTAGTAAATGAACATTGGCTAGTATTTCAAAAGTGAACTTAAAAGTGAACTTAAACATGCAAAAAGATCTACTATAAAAGTGGTAGTGTACTTCATGATACTGACAGTGGCTTCATGGAAAACTTCTTCAAAATTTGAATCTGTGAATAATCTTAGCAGCTGGCAACACTTTTTAGAAGATCCTTTCAATCTAAGAAGTTCACAGATACAAAATATCTTGCTTGTATTTCTGAAACATCAGCCACAAGTACATATTGAATGCTAACCCTCAACCATTTCACAAACACCTGCAAAATGGCTTCAGTGGATAAAACAGACATACACATAAGGTCTTGGCATTTCAGTAATATATATCCCACTATGTCAAAATATATCACCCACGCTCACCTAACAGAGCTCCACTATGTGGATAATATAAATCACATTAAATAACAAAGACATTTCACCTTGTGAACATGTTTAAATTATTCTTAACTGAAAATTCAAAAGAATAAGTTGATTTTTGAATAATTTCCTAATTACTTACAGTTTACTACATTTAAATATGCTTGATAATCTTAAGATATTTTGTTAGACTCAAATAGCCTTATCTTTCCTAAGCAAAATGCCTGAAATTGTGAACAAAAATTAAAAGACCAAATAATTTTGTATTCTAATAAAAATTTTGCTTCAGTGAGTTCAAGTGTCAATATCAAGTAAGTATATTAAGAATACAAACATAAAAATAGATTATTCTAGAGTACCCATGTTTTCACTAAATGCAACGTGTAATATACACAAAAATTACACATGATGCAAATATATTATCCTCACAGGAAAATAATTTGAAGTAGTACCAACTGATTTTGCAACAACAGAAAGATGCTTAAGCTGAAAACCCAAGCCACAAGAGTCCACTGCATTAAAACAAGTCAGATAAAAACAAAACAAAAAAACCTGCACACAATGTCAGATAAATGACAGAGAAAGAAAATTATAATCTCTTCAAAACACTGCTAGGACATTGTTAGAGGAATACTTTATGTAATCCCTCAAAAGAACTCGTGGCTTTTATTAATCTAAGAATTTGCAATGGAGAAATAAATTTAGTCAGTGAACAGACTTGATTATTCAAGTGGCATCTCACTATTGGTCTTTATTTTAGCTAGCAGATGCTTTTAGTGAAAAGAAAATTTCTATCAGCAAGCCTTTAGATGGGTTTTGGCTGGTAAAATTTCTAAAATGGCAAATTATATTCATACCTAATTATGAATATCAATTTTTCTAAACTTTATGAAAATATGACACTAAGAGTGAGAGTTCAAAATGTTAATACAAGACTTCTTATAAAACAATCTATGCAATATTGTTTAAAGAATCTATGCAATATTGTTTAAAGATTTATTTATTTATTTGAGAGAGAGAGAGAGAGAGAAAGAGAGAGAGAGAGCAAGCACACAAATGCATGAGCAAGAGGAGGGGCTAGAAGGAGAGGGATGAAGAAAATATTTAGCAAATCTCCACTGAGTGCAGAACCCCACACTGGGCTTGATCCCTGACCCTGAGTTCATGATCTGAGCAGAAATAAGAGTTGGACACTTAACTGACTGAGCCACCAGGTGCCTCTCTAGGCAAAATTATGAAAAAACAAACAAACAAACAAACAAACAAACAAACAAAAAACGGGATATGAAAAGAAGCTGTGAGGCTTAGTGGAACAGACAGACTTTGGAGTTCTCTTCATCTCAGTTTGAATTATGAAATAATCACTGAGTAGGCCACCTTGAACTTCAATGTCTTCATCCATAAAATGGGTATTTTAATGTTTACCTGATTAAATCTGAGAGGTTTAATAAAATATGAAGTATACAAAATGGCTAATATTATGCTTGATTCTTGGCAAGTAGGTATGCATTCTTCAAAGTAAAAAACATTAAGGAGGGCACATGATGAGATGAGTATTGGGTATTATACTACATGTTGGCAAATTGAATTTAAATAAAAATAAAATCTTCAAAACAAAAACAAACTAAAAAACAGCACCAGCATAATGAATTTGAAATCCACAGACGTATATATCAGTAGCAGTCAAATTTATTTTTAATTCTTGGGATCCAAATGACCTCAGAAGAGTCAAAAGTAGGGGTAGAGAACCCAAGAGGCTTTTTGTTGTTCCTTTTTTTTAGGACCAGTAGTTTCTTAGCTGCTTTACAACTATCGCTATCACATACCAGTGGTAGTGTTGCATATATTCTCAGAATAAATCACTTATTTTCTTTCATTTGGTAATGTTGAACAATCTTCTCCATTATGTTGTTCCTGACTAAGCAGAGAGGCCCATAATTTCAAATTATTAATTGGAATTCCAACAAGTGGCTCCATAATCAAATGGAAGGCCTATTTAAAATGTGCACTTTTCCAAATATCCTTGGGCTGAGTTGGCTTCATGGCCTCACAGAGTGAGTATGTATCTGGTAGGTGGGACTTCAGGGACAAAAAAGAAACCTCATGCTCCCTAAAACATTTCCCCATCATCTTATTGGTACTGGAAGTTCTCTGAACTAGAAAGAAGCTTTTTATTTTGTACTTGGTGCCAAGGATTCATACACAAGTGCTGTAAGTAAGAGGCTGACTTAGTTTCAACGTGTAGAACAGAAATCTATTCCTTGTAGTCTAAGTGATAGGATGAGGAAGGAAAGAGGAAGGATTGATAAATGAAGATGATGCAGCTACTATGGAAAACAGTATGGTGGTTCCTCAAAAAGTTAAAAATAGAACTACCCTATGATCTAGCAATTGCACTACTAGGTATTTACCAAAAAAAATACAAAATTACAAATTCAAAGGGATAAACACACCTTTATGTTTACATGCATTATCTACAATAGCCAAACTTTGGAAACAGCCCAAGTGTCCATCAACTGATGAAAGGATAAAGATGTGGTATATATAACAGAATATTATTTAGCCATAAGAAAGAATGAAATCTTGCCATTTGTAATCATGTGGATGGGGCTAGAGAGTATTGCTAAGTGAAATAAGTCAGCTGGATAAAGACAAATACTATATGATTACACTCATACATAGAATATAAGAAATGAAACAAGAAAAGGGTGGGGGGAAGAGAAAGAGGCAAACCACAAAACAGACTGATAGTTACCAGAGGGGAGAGGGTGAGTGAGATGAGTAAAACAGGTAATGGGGATTAATAAGTACTCTTGTGATGAGTACACGATGATGTATGGAAGTGTTAAGTCACTATATTGTATACCTGAAACTAATATTACACTGTATGTTAACTAACTGGAATTAATATAAAAGCTTTAAAAAAAGAAAAATGAAGATGAGCAAGGGATATAATGAGCAAAATAACAGAGCCCAAGGAAGAATGAATCTCCTTCACAGTTGTACTTAAGATAGAAATCGTGGTATAGAACCCTTTTAACTAGAATTGCTGAGAAACTCTGAGAAAACCTTATTGAAAAGATATATAATATAGCATTTAGTTAAAACACATACATACAAATCAACACCATATATTTTCTAGATATATATAAATATACCAAATACATACATGGAAAATATATACCAAGCTGATAACAATGATTTTGTTTTTCTGGAGAAGTGCATAGATTTAGGGATAGATCAAAAATATTAAAAAATATTTTAACTTCTCTAGAGATGCAGTCATGCATCATGTAATATGCATTTTAATAATTAAATCAAGTAAAATTAAAGAAAAGTAACTTAAAATGTGCCAATTCAACTATTAGAAAATTCCACCACTAGGCATCATCATAATATGTCAAGAAGTCTAAATGAAGACTTTCTCAACTAATATATACTTAATAAGTTTTTATTCATTACTAACTTCATGCATAAAATTAACAAACCGTAGTTTTATGATCCTTACAGGTAATAGGGCTGGGGGAGTTATTATTGAGCCTAACTCTCTTGTTTAGAATTTATAAAGCCTAGTAAATATAATTTCAGATTTTACAATAGAGGTCTGCAGATTTTACCTCACTCCACTCCATCCCTCCTGTCCCATTTGTTAAACTTTCTGAACTGACTTATGAAGGTTTGTAACAAGTACCAAGCCTGCATGCTAAAGAAAAGAGCTAAGCCTATTATACCAATTTTATTAAATTATATCAGTCAACTTCTAAATTCCATAATCCTTGGATGCAAAATAGAGAGGCATAGGATGAAGCATACTTGCAGTTGTCACAAGATTTGCTCATGATACAGGCATGGAAGCTAAGTCACTGGAAATAATAAGGTGATGAGAATAATGCTGAAGTCTGATTTTTTGAAAAAAACAAAATGGTTTGTCATTTTTTCCTTGATTCTATAAGGACTAACTACTTCATTTATATTTTAAAAACATTTTTAGCCACTGGGGAAATCAATGTATATCTTGCTAAAACAGTGCAGCTATTCTGAATTATAGCTGATTTCTTTAGTCTCATAGCAATTAAAATTTCTATTACAAAAGGAATCTCTGAACATGAAGGTATTTTTACACAGCTGTATCTCAGAATGAATGATGAAAATATAATAAAGCAATAGAATTAGAATCTGAAAAGAATGAACTGGCATAAGTTTGGATCACAAACCAAGACTATAAATCTGTATCATTTACAAAAAGAATTAGCCATGCAAGCAGATTGACTTCTTCCATTTCTTCAGATAAATCCATGGACAGGGAGATTACAAATAAACAACTGATGTAGCAGTTATACAATAACAAATTGGAAGCAAGATGTAAAAGTGGCCTTAAAGAGAATCCTAACATTGAGAATAGGAGGACTCTATTTTTCAATAATTTTATTTACAGTTATACAAATAAATGAGAACAGATCACATTTGGTTTGATAGACTACATGCAATTACTTTGTCTTAAGAAGATCTGTGATGAAATATTGAAAAGCCATTCAGATTTAGAAAAATTTGTCAGGGGAACAATTGCCCAAAATGTGGGCAGTTAAAATTAGTACTGTTTTTTTCCAAAAAAGTATCAGCAATAAAAAAGGTACAAAGAAAGCAGAAGAATATGTTTAGGATAGAGATTGCTAAAGTGAAATAAAAACAATTCAGAGAGTTATATATTTTGTTTTTAATTTTTATCTAAGTATAATTAGCATGCAGCATTATACTAGTTTCATGTATATGATATAATGATTCAACACTTCTATACATTACTAAGTGTTCTCATCATGATAAATGTATTCTTAATCCCCCTCACCTATATCACTAACCACCCCCCACCTCCTTTTTGGGTCCAATAGTTCTCTATATTTAAGAGTCTGGTTTATTGTCTTTCTCCTTTTTCTTTTTTGTTTCTTAAATTCCACATATCAATGAAATCATAGAGTATGTGTCTTTCACTGTTTTTACTTTGCATTTAACCCTCTAGATCCATCCATGTTGCTGGAAATGGAAAGAATTCATTCTTTTTGTCTGAGTAATATTCCATTGTGTTTATGTATAACTTCTTATCCCTTCATCTTTCAAGGGACATTTGGGTTGCTTCTGTATCTTGGCTATTTTATATAGTACTGCAAGAAACACAGGGGTGATATACATTTTCAAATACATGTTTTCATTTTCTTTGGGTAAATACTCAGTAGTGGAATTACTGGATCATATGATAATCCTGTTTTTAATTGAGGAACTCCCATACTGTTTTCCACAGTGGCTGCACCAATTTACATTCTACCAACAGTGCACAAGGGTTCCTTTTTCTCTACATCTTCACCAACATCTGTCATTTCTTGCGTTTTTTTTTTTTTTTAGTTTAGCCATCCTGAAAGGTGTAAGGTAATATCTCATTGTGCTTTTCATTTGCATTTCCCAGATATTGAGTGATGTTGAGCATCTTTTCATGTGTCTGTTTGGGACAACTGTATGTCTTCTTTGGAAAAATTCTGTTCAGGTCCCTGTTCATTTTTTATTGGATTATTTAATTTTTGGTGTTGAGTTGTATAAATTCTTTATATATTTAGGATATTAACCCATTATCAGATTATTATTTTTTTTTTATGATAGTCACACACACAGAGAGAGAGAGGCAGAGACACAGGCAGAGGGAGAAGCAGGCTCCATGCACCGGGAGCCCGACGTGGGAATCGATCTCGAGTCTCCAGGATCGCGCCCTGGGCCAAAGGCAGGCACTAAACTGCTGCGCCACCCAGGGATCCCCCCATTATCAGATTATTATTTGCAAGTATCTTCTCCCATTTGGTAGGTTGTCTTTTTGTTTTGTTGATGGTTTCCTTCAGTGTATAAAATCTTTTTATTTTGGTATCCCAGTAGCTTAATTTTGCTTTTGTTTCCCTTGCCAAAGAAGACATTTAGAGGAAAATGTTAAAGAGATTAGTGCCTATGCTTTCTTCTACCAATTTTATGCTTTCAGGTCTCAGATTTAGATCTATCATCCATTTCGAGTTTATTTTTGGATATGGTGTAAGAAAGTCGTTCAGTTTCATTCTTAGTTTCCCAACATTTGTTGAGGAGACTGCATTTTTCTCATTGTATATACTTGCCCACTTTGTTATAGTGTCACAAAAATGTGGGTTTATTTCTGGTCTCTATTCTGTTCCATTGATCTGTGTGTCTTTTTTTTTTTTTTTGCCTGTATCATACTGTTTTGATAACTATAGCTGTGTAGTGTGTCTTGAAATTTGGGACTGTGGTACCGGTTTTGTTCTTTCTCAAGTTTGCTTTGGATATTTGGGGTGTTCTGTGGTTCCACACAAATTTAGGATTATTTGTTCCAGTTCTGTGCAAAATACTGTTGGTATTTTGGCAGAGATTGCATTGAATTTGAAGATTGCTTTGGACAGTATGGACATTATAACAATATTGATTCTCCTAAACCATGAGCTTGGGATATCTTTCCATTTGTATATGTCATTTTCAATTTCTTTCATCAGTGTTTTATAGTTTTTAAAGTACAGGTCTTTCATCTCCTTAGTTAATTCCTAATTATTTTATTATTTTTGGAGTAATTGTAATGGGATTGTCTTAATTTCTCCTTCTGCTACTTCATTATTAGTGTATAGAAATGCAACAGATTTCTGTATATTCATCATGCATCTTGTGATTTTACTGAATTCACTTATCAGTTCTAGTATTTTTTGGTGGAACTTTTGAAGTTTTCTCTATATAGTATCATGTCACCTGCAAATAGTGAAAGTTTTACTTCTTCCTTACAAATTGGGATGTCTGATGTCTTTTATTTCTTTTTGTTGTGTGAATGCTGTGGCTAGGACTTCTAGTACTATGTTGAATAAAAGTGGTAAGAATAGACAGCCTTGTCTTTCTCTGTTATCACTACTTTTGCCATTTTAATTGTTATGTGTCTTGGTGTGGACCTCCTTGGATTGGTACTGTTGGGGGCTCTCTGTGCCTCCTATATAAGAATGTCTGTTTCCCTCCCCAGATGATACAAGTTTTCAGGTATTATTTCTTCAAATAAAATTTTGCCCCCTCTTCTCTCTCTTCGCCTTCTATGATCCCTATAATGTGAATATTATTTTGTTAGATGTGTCACTGAGTTCTTTTACCTTTTCTAATTTTTTATTATTCTTTTCTGTTTTTGCTGTTTAGCTTGGTTGCTTTCCATTACTCTTTCAGCTTGCTGATCCATTCTTCTGCTTCCTCTAGTTTACTACATATTCCCTCTAGTGCATTTTTAATTTCAGTTAATGAGTTCTTCATCTCTGATTGGTTCTTTCTATATTTTCTTCTTTTTGTTGAATGTCTCACTGAGATCTTCACTCTTTTCTCAAACCCAGTAAGTATCTTTATCACTGGTACTTTGAATTTTCTATCAGTTATATTGCTTATCCCCATTTTTAAAGTTCTTTTGCTGTGATTTTGTCCTGTTCTTTCATATGGGATATATTCCTCTGACTCCTCACTTTGTCTAACCCTCTGTGCTTGTTTCTGTGTATTAGCAAAGTCAGCTACTTCTCCTGATCTTATGAAGAAGATATTCCATGGTGCTTTGTAGCATATTGTCCCCTGTTCACCAGAACCTGGCATTTCAGGAGTGTATCCTAAGTGTGTTACATGAACCCTACTGTTGTGGTTGAGCCATGTTTGCCTTCAGTCTTGTCATTTACAATGGCACTCTGACTACTTTGGGAAGAGTTTGGTCCCTGTGCTGTTAAGTGGACAGTTTGTGGCCATCTTGGGCTTATAGTTGAGTCAGACCAGATGCCCGCCCTCAATCCAGTATTGGGGTCACAGGGAACTGTAGGATGTTCTTTCTGCATGTCTTCTGAGACACTTTTACTGGTAGGCAGGGCCAGCAATCAGATCATTTGTCTGCCCCCAGCCCATTGCTGGTATGTGGTTATCTCCCACAGGGCAAAAGTCCCTTGGGAGTAATGCTGGTCACTGTCAGGGCTGCTTGGAGGGACCCCTACACAGTGGCATGGGTTGGATGTGGGAAGTCCACATTAGGATACGGGAGCAAGGCATACTGTGTTAACAAGCTAAGTGGTGAGTGTTCTTACTGGTTTCTGCAGGTATCCTGTATCTAGACTGGGCAGGGGGAAGAGAAATGGCCCCTACTAGTTTTTTTTTTTTTCTTCTTGGAGAAGTCTCCTAAAGATCCCTGCCCTTCCCATGCATGGTCTAAAACTAATAAATAAATCTTCTTCCTATATACCTCAGGTACTTTCAAAATGTTCCTTCTATGCTGTATTTTATTTATTTATTCATGACACACACACACACACACACACACACACACACACACAGAGGGAGAGAGAGAGAGAGAGGCAGAGACACAAGGCAGAGGGAGAAGCAGGCCCCATGCAGGGAGCCTGATGTGGGACTGGATCCCGGGTCCCCAGGATCACGCTCTGAGCTGAAGGTGGAGCTAAGCCGCTGAGCCACCCAGGCTGCCCTGTTATGCTGGCTCTAATGGTGTGGTCTTGATTTCCTATTGCCCTCCAGCTCTCTCAGCTGATTTTTAAAGTTCCTGGTGTTAAATCCCACTGACTGTAAAAACTTGTGAAGTTAAGCCATTCTGGTTCTTAAGGCCAGATGTTTTAGGGACCTATTTTCCCAGTGTAGGCCCCCCATATCTGGGGTGTCTGGTGTAGGGTATGTTCCTCTCCCTTTTCCATTCTTCTGGTGTCCCCCATTGTGGGGACACAGTCTCTTGAGTCAGTTTGGTTTTTGACTGATACCTTCCTACCATTTTCAATATGGCCTCCTCCCTACAATTAACTGTGGATAGTCTATTTTGCAAGTGTTCAGTTAATTTTCTGGGTTAGTTCCACTAATGTGTTATCCACTAATGTCCATGGGATGAAGTGAGCTTAGGATCCTCTTATACTGCCATCTTCTCAAATGGTGCCACAGAGTTTTAAATTCATGTAATAAAATACATGAGCTTTATATCCAGATTGTTTGGAATCTCATCATTGCCAGCTTCTTAGCTGTGTCCTCTTGGGCAAATTCCTGAACCTTCTGAGTTTCTTCATTTATAAAATGGGTGCAATGATGCTCTTCCTTGCAATTCTGTTGTAAAAACTGGCAATAATGCTGCCCAGGATGGAGCAGGCACTCTGTCAATGGCAGTTCATCATCAGTCTTTCATGGAGAGATAAAATGAAGTCAAAAGTGTACCTACACTCACTCGGCTGATGAGTGACAGAATAAGGCCCCATCATCTACCACTGTTGATTCCCAAAGTGAGTGTGATTTCTTCTGTACATCCAGTCTGACCCTCAGCCATTTTCTTATCCAAAGGAACGGAATTACATGTAATATAAAAATAAAAACATGTAGCACTACTAGAGCACTTTAAAATAAATTACAAGTAAGGATTTTGATTTAAATGTTATTTAAAAAGTTACTATTCAATTTAAAATCCTTGATATTTAATGCAAAACATCAAAGGAAATACATTGCCTTAACTAGGAATTCTGTCTAATTTCTAAAAGTTCATTTTTCACATGATTTGATAATTTGTAATTGAACTGTTTAAGACTTTTTGGAAAAATTAATTTATCCAAAGATAAAGTCCAGAGTAATATATACATAGTTTCATATTCCTTAAAACAGCATAGCACACTAAATTTAAAAATCAATGATATTTTTATACTTGTGATTTTAGAAATAACAAGTCATTCATTATTAATTATGATTCACCATTTACTGTGGCACAGAAACATCAAATAGTTGCTTTTGCAGGATTTACATGAAATATTTGCCCATTTGCTTAACTTTGTTTCAGACAATGTGAACACAGACAGGTGTATTCCCCCTCTTACCCCTGAAATAGCTCATCTTTCAGAAGTCAGCACCTGATATCATGTCTCAAAGTTGCTGACTATGACAGCAAGTACAGAAATGCAGAAAAACAGATACAGGAAAGGGAACATTTTGGATAAACTTTACTCAGCTAAGCTCATCCCTCATGCTTATGTCCTAAACAACTTAATACCCAAACTCTTCCTATCAGACATCTTTCCACTCTCAGCACCTCTCCTCTGCTGAGATGCCACTAGATTGCATTCCTAAAATGTAGATAATCATGTCCTTATTTGTCCTCATTATTCCCATAGTTCCTTACAAAAAATAGCTTTTACTTCTCTGTAATCTATTTGCAAATTTCAGTTCTCTTTTTCTTTCAATACTAATAAGCAAAGCAAAACATATTTCATATAATGGAGATAAATTCTCTAAGTGTCAAAAAAGCATACACAAATGAAGTACACAAACTAAGGAATCTTACCTTCAGAAGTGTTATTGTACATCCTCAAATAAAATTATCAAAATTATCGAAACAAAGTATGCCATTTGCTTAGATTTCTATTCTTGATTAAAAGCTATTGAGATTGATATATTTTCAATTAATATTTCAATAAATATTTCAGTTGATTTGATTTTCAATAAAAACTTATTAATTGAAAGAACAACAAATTCCTCCTCATGAAGAATCCTAATGGAATGATAATAAAATATAAAATATTAAGTATTTTTAAAGATATTAATAAGATGAAGCACTTTGCTTCCTTGAATAATCAATCCCTGTTACGGAGATGAACTCAAATATCATTTAGTTTGACATCAATCATTTTTTTAAACACAAATGTACTTTATACTTGTAGAAATTCAAGAAACGTCACAAATCATTGCTCAGTTTCACCTAATTGCTAAGTAGCAACAGATCTCAGCAACCCTTCCTCATCATTTGAACACTGTCTAATATCAGATTTTTTTTCTTTTTCAATGATTAATATGTTGAAAACTGTGATCTGCAAGGTAACTAAAATACTACTGTTCACCCATGGGGGCGCTTGGATGGCTCAGTCAGTAGAGTGGGCAACTCTTGATTTTGGCTCAGGTCACGATCTTGGGGTCCTGGGATGGAGCCCTGCATCAAGCTCTGTGCTGAGTAGGGAGTCTGCTTGAGGATTAATTCTCTCTCTCTCTCTCTCTCTTTTTCCCTCTATCCCTCCTCCAACTCATGTTCTCTCTCTCTCTCTCTTAAATAGATGGCTAAATCTTTAAACAAAAAAAACAAAATACTATTATTGTTCACATATAGGAACAGAACCCATCAAATGATAGCCAGACATCAGCATCTCTTTGTCTCCTTGTTCAAGAAAAAAAACGTGGGAACAGGAACAGAATTTCTCAGAACTGTTAAATTTGTCTTTGACACACTGTCTCTATAGCATGTTAGACAAAGTGTAAAACAAGAAGACATTTCATACTTTGATATTTGAAAATAGTCTAAACATGCTAAGACTTGTTTATGTTCCTTATACTCACATTAACACAAAAGTTTCAATTCTGAGAAGATACTTACAAATATACAGAGAAATATGAGTATTTCAGTGAATAAATCAATAGATGATTTAATGAGCTATATGATATGCTCCTTATTTTGCTAGGTTTAGCAGTTCAAAAATTTAAGATAGCAGCATTATATCTGACAGGCAAAAAGCAAAGACAGATTACAAAGTATAGTGGGAAAACAACTGCTACTTAGATGTAAGGATAATGGAGACAGGAATTCAAAACTCAACCTCTACAATATATTATATGGAGTAAATTGGATTTTTTATTTTCTCCAAATTTGTGAGCATTAAGAAGAATAAAAAATGTGCATTATGGAATTTAGTCCACATGTAGTGCATCATTCCTAAACTTGTTTGCCTGATGACAAAGTGATAAAAAAAAGAAGGATATATTGATTAACTAATCCTGCTTACATTTATACTGTCCACTCTAACCATTTGTTTCACTAATTCTGCTGTCTCAGTTAGTCTTAATGTTTATTAACAAATCATAACATGTTTCCCATTAGACAATTTTCTTGGTATTTTGGAATTTTACATCTTATATTATAAACATGGTTCTGAGAAGATTTTCAAGTGATAAATTCATAAGTTTTAATTAGATAATAAATGCTAACCCTTCCAAACAGAATTCAAAAAGGTCACAATAACTGTGGGATGTTTTAATTAGTCTTTCTCTCTGTTTGGATCCTGCTTAGTTGCTCTTTGCTCTAAAATATATTTAAAAGTGCATTAGGATTAGGCTATCAACTCTAAAAGACACAAGAGAGATAATTAAGTATATTTAGAAATTTGACAGTAGAGAATTATTGAAAAGGTAAAATAATGTTATAAGAAAAGGAGAAAAAAGTTTTACAATGTCATAAATTCTTAAAAAACAGTTGTGTTTAATCTCTTCAAAAACTGAACTATTATTAAGGCAGTTTCCTAGAAATAATCAAATTTTGGAGTTTTTAAAACTAATGATCCCAAGTCTTTATCTTCAGCCTATACCTCTTTCTGGAACTCTACACCCATATTTTTACTTTCCTATAAGAACGTTCTACCTGAATGACCAAGAGGCACCTAAAACTCAAGAATTCAAAAATTAAAATTTTCCAGTGATTAATGGTAATCGATACTATTTTGTAATCAAACAATCTCTGAAATATACATCTATACATCTATACATCCATAGGCTAGAAATAAATGAAGTGGGTTTTATGACATACTTATGGCTTTACTTTGGTATTTTCCAGAACTCCCCAAATTTCGTTGACTGTCTTGCTAAATAACAAATAAGTAACCAAATAAATGAATAAACTGAGAAGCACCATGCATGCTGATCCATCCATATTCAAGTGGAGAGGAAATTCTTCACTTTTAACTTACAGGTGCTTCTATGATTTAGAGAATAAATTAAACAATCAAAATCTTAATAAAAGGAGGGAAAAGAAAAGGAAGAGAAGGAAGAGAGGAAGGAAGTAGAAGAAACCATCTGTTTATGTTAGGTTTAGCAAATTCGGGGTTCTTGGTTTCACAGGGATTAAATGGGGAGGCAGATGGGTGGGTGGAGGCAGAACTAGATTGAAGCATATATGAAGTCACTGTATCTGAGTTTTCTCACAGATGCCTTCTGCTGTCTTTATTGTACTCTCTTGCCCTTAGGCCTCCCACCTCAGGCAGCCAGTACTTGCAGGGTATCCTCTCATCCAGGCCTGCCCTCTTCAAGTAAGGCACATATTTCAAAGTAATTCCCTTATCTCTCTTGATCTCCAACTTCTAATTTCTTCCATGCTTAAACTTACTTGCTAGTTGTAAACAAAAGGGATATGATAAATGGCAATAAGAATGTTGGTGACTAATAATTTAATGTTTCCTCCTCCCGGTAGGACTTGGAAGATCAAATAGATAGTGAATACTTAAAACCTAAAAGCAGAGATCATGAATTTTCAAAGTTAAGAGAGCAAAGTTATTAACACAGTGGGCTTTCTGGTGTCCCCAAAGAGTCTACGACTTTTTCCACTAAGATTCCTCTTTTCCTCTAATTTTGTTTCTTTTATGGAAGCAAACCACTCAGAGGATGGAGAGATTCCTTTTAGAAATGAAGATTTCTTTTGTTGAAGACTTTTCTTTTAAGAAGCAATTCATATTTCAAAAAAGCCTTTATTTCCAGTTATGAATTTAAATCCATCACGAATAAGTCTATCTAACTACAATTACCACAAATCTGTGCCTGAGTTAACCCCAAGGCCTCTGTTAAGTGCAGGCTAAAGGAGTAGGTTTATTTCCCTTTATTCATTCTTTCTTTGAAGAAGAATTTTGTATAATATGGAAGGTGCCTTTAAAATACAGCTTTTGTTATGTGGTAGGATCTGGACATGCTGCGTAGGTATTGACTCCAAGGTCTAGGACAGCAGCTTTCTTCCACCCCCATGAACACATTCCATTTACTATAGTTTTCTCTTTGTTTCTTTTTTTAGCTACACTTTTAAGCCCATGAAAGAGATATAAATGCATAAATTCTGAGGAAAAGGAGAATAAATCCAGAACCACTGTATCTGGAAAACAGGGATCTAAAAGTATATTTAGCATTGCTAGTTTGCTCATTTGATGACATTTTTCCCAGTGGAAGACATCCTTTGATTTTAATAAAATGCTGATAATAAAAGTGGTCATAATGACCACAATAACAATAATGACAACAGAATTTTTGTACCAGCTGTTATCCTAGGCACTTTATGTTAATTAACCCACACAAAAACAGTTAACCCTCACCACAAACAGTAGGTTCTGTTACGATCCCCATTTTGTAAATTAGGACCCTGAGATTTAGAGAGGTTAAAAAACTTCCCCCAGGAAATTGACAGAACTGATATTACATGGTCTTAGCACTCAACTTTGCCCCTATCACTTTCAGAATCCAACTCTGTAAAGCTGTCATTAAAATAACATCTGGATGGAGGCTCCTGAAGCAACCTTCCCTCACCTCACACTAAAATATAAAGACACATGTGAAATAGCAAATCACAACCCTGCTGTGAACAGAGAATTCAAAGCAGAAATACAAGGAGAAATAAAAATGTGAAAAAGTACTCATCCTCACAAGTAATCAGGAAATGTAAATAAAAATTATATTATTTCATTTTGAACCCACTGGGTTGGAAAAGTCAAAAAGACTGATAATATAAATCACTGATTAGAAAGCTAGAAAATGGGCACTTCCATAATGATAGAAATACAAACTGATGAAGCCTTTGAGTAAGCAGTGTTGAAGAGTCTATCAAAAATTTTAAGTGTCTGTACTTGATTTTTCCAGCAACTTCACCTCCAGGGAATTTATTCCTGATAACTATTTGGATGTTTTCACAAAAATATATGCACAAGAATGTTTACCAAAGCACTATTGGTAAAATACTTGGTGAAAAAGTTGGAACATGGAACGGTTGGAATATCCTTCAATAGAAGAGAATGTAAACCATGATTCATCCATATGAAAGTTGCCATTATGCAACTATTTAAAAAATGAAAAAGGTATGTACAAGCAGGGCAAGGGCTCTGATAGAAATAATATTGAAATTTAAAAAAAAACTTTATTAGCAAAAGCATGGTATGCATGTACACGCATGTATCAAATCCTTGATGGTCAAAAAAACAAAAACAAAAACCCTTAATGGTCTGTCTGTATCTTCTGGAAGAAAATAGAAGTGGGAGGGAACAGGGGGCTTTTCACTTACTGCTTTATATTATTCACTATGTGTTAATTTTTTATAACAGCAACAATGTCACTTATTATCCAGGTAATAGTCAACTAAAAATCCTAAGTGCTAACCAAGGAAGGGGAAAAGACGAAAGGGAGAGATGTGGAAGGAGATAGGCAGATATTCAGAGTACTTAAACAAAACAATGAAATAAAGTTAAATTAGAGTTTATTTACAAGAGACTTAACTACAATCCTCAAGAGGAGGGGTATTCAAACATCCTCTCCAGGATCTAGCACATAATAAGCATTTATATATATGGAGAAAGGAAGTAAGATAAATGAAGGTTTGGGATGATGGAAAAAGTAAAGTTCAAAGAAAAAAGGGATAAATAAAAATTTACCATGTAAAAGCAAAAAAAATAAATAATTATAATGCCAGTATCTGTTGTAATGAAATGTATGGTAGCATGTAAAAGGAAAAAAGGATATTTAATATCAGTCAATGTTATCATTTTGTGGAAGCTACAGTAGTCAAGAACCTGAACACACTGAGGGTGCTGTACCACCCAGCGTCCTCCTCAGCCTCATCTGCAGTCAGCTCCCCATTTGCTGACTATGCTTCAGCCAACCTGGCTACTTTTCAGTTCTACAAATGCAGCTGCTCCCCCACCTTACGTTTGATAGAGCTCATTCTGTTCCTTCACCTTCGCCTATTTCCACTTTCCTCTCTAAGTCACTTGAATTCATTCCTTAGGTCTTAATTTCACTTAATTTCACCAACTTTTCATACAATAAAATTTTTTGTTTGTTTGTTTAGTGCTTTCTCTGTATCAGATAAGGAGTTTCAAAGACTTTTCTGAACTACCCAAACTGGGTAAAGTTTCCTGTGTTTTATGACCATTACACACAGTACGTCCATGAGTGGCACTCTTAACACAACTGAAATTAATGTTGAAAGCAACATTAATAAGGATTACTTCCCAACAAAAAATATCTACCATAAATAAACTGCCAAGTCTTAGTGGTGAGGCAGGCACTGTTCCTGAAACTAGGCACAAAATAAGGATACCTGATATTAACATTGGGATTTCACATTTTTTCTAGAATTCCTATTAAATACAATGAGATGAGAAAAAGAAGTAAGGGCTACAAAGACTAGAAATGATACATTACGATCTTGTAGGAAGTTGTCCTAAAGAAATAATACACATGATGTAGTTATAAGAATGTTTAATTCACAGTATTCATATTGAGAGAAAATTAGGAATAATCCATATCCCAAGAGACAAACAGTAAAATAAATTATGATATACTCTATGTAATAAAATGTCATAAAATTCAAGGTTTTAGGATACATATAACAAAAGACTATATGATTATAATTTTATATATAGAAATATTTTCTATTAAATATTAAATGTTTTAAAATCAAATTGTGGACTTATAGGTGATTTTTAACTTAAAATTTTCAGCATTTTTCAAATTGTAAAATACACTTGTATTGCTTTTACAATATGGAACATTTTTAGCATTCTAATTTTACAAAAGGATTGAAAGGATTAAAGTCATAAAGATATACCTTCTAAAACTGTTAAAATTAAAGAGACTGACAATACCAAATGTAGAGAAGATTTAGAGCAAGTGGAATTTCTGTATGTTGATAATGGGAATATAAAGTGGGAATTTAAAACTGTACAACTACTTTGGAAAGTGGTTTGGCAGCCTCTTATAAAGTTAAAAATACATCTGCTCTGTGATCAAGCAGTTCTGCTCATAGACATTTATCTAAAAGAAAGAAAAACATTTGATCACAAAAAGACTTGACAAGAATATTCACAGCAACTTTATTTATAATAATCAAAAAGCAGAACAACCCAAATATCCACCCAATAGGAAAATGGATAAAAAATTATATAAAACTCGACCATGAAATACCACTTAGTAAGGAGAAGGGCCAATCCACATGATAAAGATAAATCTCAAAAATTACATATGCTAAAGAAGCCAGACCCAATAGAGAACATATTGCATAATCTTATTCATATAAAGTTCTAGAACAGGTACAGCTGATCTATGATAATAGAAATCTGAACAGTGGTCATCTCTGGTTGGCTGGGGGAGAAAGGCATGGGGATTGACTGAGAAAGGGCACGAGAGAACTTTCTGGAGTGAATGGAAATTTCTACATCTTTACAGAGGTGTGAATTACATGGGTGCAAGCATTTGTTAAACTCACTGCACTATACAACTGAGATCAATCCATTTCACTCCATGAAATACACTTTCACAAAAAATAAAAACAAAGGAACTAAAACTTGCATGAAGATGGTTAAAGATAAAAATCAAGAGTTTTTATTATTCCTCAAATCTCATGAAGACTTCCCATAGGAATTGTAAGACTTCCCTTAGAGAGGGTTTGCAAGACTTCTCATAGGAGGGGTAAAGTAGCAAACAAACTTAGACTCAATAATTTTCTGGTATTTTTACCATTTGTACCTTCAATATGTATATTCTATTAGCTTACATTTAAGCACATAACATTTCCAAACTTCTTACTTTACTTCTATCTGATCATCTTTCAAAGATGGAAGAAAGCCCTACAAAAAAGGGTGCAAGAAATTGACAAAAAGAAGCTCATAGTTTACCCACACTCTATCAAACACTAGGAACATTCGCATAGAGTAGTAATTAAATATACAAGCTCTGCAGATTTTATGACCTGAGTTTTGCATAATGGTTCTGCCATTTACTGGCTCTGTGTCTTTGAGCAAATTTTATTATATAATTATTAATTTTAGTTTATTTTAAAAACCATCAAAATTCAAATTAAATACAATTTTTTGAGAATAAACTACTTATAGTCAAATGTACCCTAACTATATAAAACATATATATGCCTGCTTCTTTCTCGGTGCACATAAAAATTGTTTTGAAAAATAGTCTCTAGAAATCTATTGTCAGATTCTGATTCTGTTCTCCTTAGGTATAAACAATTTTACCTTTCAATGAGTTCTTAAATTTAGTTCTGGTATGAGTAAATTTTTGCTAATATGTTACAATTGTGTTTAATTTGCAATAACATTTTTATGACCTTTCGGCTGGTTAGTCACTCTTTTATCTGGCCTCAGATGATACCTTTTTCCAAAGGGCATCATAAAAATAATAAAGCAACAAAATACTCATTTACTCTTCTTAAAACTGACAGAAAATTTTGTTGGATTATCTTCCCTATCTTATCTACAAATTAAAAATATCACTACAAATATAAAAAAGTTGCTGATTTTGTCCTATGGCTAACATAGAAAAGACATTCTATCCATTTGCTGGTAACATTCAGATCAATTCATATCAGAATCTCTTTACAGTACCTAGTTGTTTACAACTAGTTTTGGCAGACATAATTTTTTGGTAATCCAATGTAACAAGAAAATAGGCTAGAATACACACAATATTGTATTACAATGATCAAACCTGCTAAAGAACTGGAACTTAATTATTCTAACCACTAAAAAGAAATGATAATGTAATGTGAATAGAGGTGCTAATTACCTCTACAATGGCAATCATTTTACAATATATAAATACATCAAATTAATATGCTGTACATCTTAAATTTACATAATATTGTATGTCAAATATAGTTCAATAAAAATCAGCTGGAACTTGATTTGGGCATGTCAATTATAAAATAATTAAAGACAATGTTTGGGTTGACATAATTAAAATGGCCATAATCACATGTCTGGTCATTAACATGAATGCCAGATAAAATACAAAAAGTTCTGAAACTGTAGATACATATGGAAATCCATGGATAAAGTATGCTCCGAAGTGAATACAATTAAGGTAGTATTAAGGTAGTCATTAAAAAGGAATGGGTCCATTAGTGCTAAATCAGTTAAAAAACTATCTACACCATACCCAAACTCCCTTATTTTTTAATCACTACTTTTGGAAGGCAAGAACTCTCTTACCATATGCCTATGGTCGGAAAGCACATATCTGGAAGGCTGTTCTTGAAGACTTGCAAAATTTACAAAGATTTTGTGACTTCCTGACTCACAGAGAGCTGTAAATAGAACTTATTTTAAGGCATTTCAACACTAGTTCTCCTGATACCAGCAGAATAAATAAATCAGTGTAAATGGACATGAAAGTAATTTGATTACTTTCTGTTCCCGAATCTTAAAATGCAAATCCTTCAGGTGATTCAAGTTTTGGATACAAACTTAGAACAAGCATTTTCTTTTCTAAGCCCTTCCTAGGTAATACACAATAGCAACCTGCCTCTCTTCATACCCTTTTTCTGGGGTACAACCTTCATTCCCATAGCATCAGTTATCACCTCATCATGGTATCTCAAAACTATCCCTAGTTCTACTCTCTCTTCTAAGCATCAGTCCTCGCTATTCCACTAGAGGTTCATGGATGAATTACTCTCAGCATATCCCAAACCAAACACCCTTTGTCCACTCAAATCTGTTCCTTTGAAATCCCCTTTGTTAAGGGCTTCACAGTGCATGCCAAAATCAAATTAGAAACCAGAGAGTCACCCTAGACCCCTCTCTGTCTCATCATCACTGCCAATACTAAGTTGTTTCTACTTGCTAATTATCTGAAAAATCACTCCCTTTTTCTCACCCCTAGTGTCACTGCCTTGAATCACATTTTTCTTCATTTCTCAGGAAACTATTATAATGGATCCCTAATTGGTCTCTACACTTCCCTGTTCTCAGATTCTAGGTTACCTTCCACATTCAGCCAGGGAGATTTCTGTAAAATATAAATGTACTATGTCATTTCTCTCTTAAATCCTTGTGATGGTTTGCTATATATAAATCCAAATTCCTTATCTCAGCATTTAAATCCCTTCATGTTCTAGTCCCTTCCAACCTTTCCAGCTTGATCTCAACTACTCCATAGACCACATGCTGTGTTCCACTGTGCTCTTTTTAATCCCAAGAACTTTGCAGATTTTGTTCTTTTACCCAGAAAATCCCTACTCATCTTTCAAAGCAGTTCAAGTATTGCCTTTTCTGGAAAGAAGTTCCTGATATTTCTATTTAGAGTCAAGTGTTACTTACATCCTCTGTATACCCCCTTTCATATACCTTTCCACTTATTATTAATGTGTTTGTCTTTTTCACCAGTTACTTAGAGCTTCTAGAAAACATCTCACAGAAGACACAGAATTCATTCCTGTAACATCTAAAAGAGGCTTTGTACTCCATCTCCAATTCAAGCTTAAACATTAGCTATACTGCAGGAACAGTTTTCCCCCAAATAGCTAATAATACCAAATTGCCACATAACTACACGAGGGATGTGTGTGATTTTTAGGATGCTTATTTAGATATAGAGGAGTTGAGCCTCCTCCTCGGGGAACATAATCCGGAACCTCAGGGAGCATAATCTAGAGATTTCAACTAGCATACCAGAAGCATATATGTCATGACTAATGTTCTCCATGACACTACCTCAAGATTGTGCTAATTTTAAATTCAGTAGTATCATAGAATTCTCAAATTTCCTTCTGAAGAAGAAAGAAAGAATAAACTTTAGAGTTGAGAACTAGTGACATTATTTCTTGCTGGTGTTTTAGTTTTTACCCCCAATTTTTTTAAAGATTTTATTTATTTATTTATTCATGAGAGAGACAAAGAGAAAGGCAGAGATATAGGCAGAGGGAGAAGCAGGCTCCCCACAGGATCATGACCTGAGCCAAAGGTAGATGCTTAACCAGGGTGCCACCCAGGCGTCCCATTTTTCCCCATTCTTTCATTCGAAACGTATACACACAGTTCCTGCTCTCATGGAATATTCAGTTTTTTTTTTTAGAAAAAACATACATCACAGACTGAGGTAGAGGTAGTTGCTTTAAAGCTATAGTTCTCAGTGGGGCAGTAAATATTTGACAATGTCTGGAGACCGTTTTAAGTATCATGAATTACATCTAGTGGGTAGAGATCTGGGATGTTACTTACTGTGAACAGGACAGCTCCCACAACAAAGAATTATCTAATCCAGAATGTGATTAGTGTTTGATTTTGAAGTGTGATTAGATGTGATTTTGATTCTGTCCTACCTCAACACAGAAAAGAAATCAGAACAGGAATGAGAGCCTAGAAGAGACTATTGAGAGTGATGGATGAGTTGAGATCTGAAAGACTAGAAGGAGAAAAAGGAGCTAATCAGGTAGAACCGTGATAGTGTTCCAAATGGAGGAGCCACAGGTGTTATGAAGTCCCTGGTGTGCATGGTTTATCAAGTGGGTAGGGTATGGCTTAAGTGCCAAAAGGAAGGGGAGAAAAGTCAGGATTGAAGTTGTAAAGACAGCCAGTGCCAGTCATGCTCAGAGTTATAAGTATGGGTTAGGATTTTGATCTCTAGCCTATAGCACTAGAAAGCCATCAAAGGATTTCTGGGGAAAGGTATAGGCTTTAAAATGAAAAAACTGAATTTAGAAAAGATCTCTCTGGCTGCAAGGTAGAGAAGATACTGAAGGAGAACTCAGATAGATGCAGGAGGACACTGTAACAGAGGGGGAGGCAGTGAAGATGGAGAAAAGTGAATCCATTTGAGGGTGCCAACTTGATAGGGATTCGTGACAGATTGGCTATGGAAGATGAGGGAAAGAGAAGTGTCAAAGATGATGCTGTGGTTCTTACTCTCTGATGCATGGTGGTGGCATTCCCTGAGACAGGAAAGAGTGGAAGATAAGATCTGGCAGAGGAAGATCCAGGTGTTGGTTTTAAACATACTGCTGTATTGAGATACAAGCAAAAATATCAATTAGGCAGTTGGGACCATGGCTCTGGAGAGCGGAGGAAATGTCTGTCATTGTTTAGGCAGAGATAATAGGAGGAGAGGTCTAGGGTTCAGCTGAATTCCAGCTGCCTCTATTATTTATATGTGATTCTTATCTGCTGTCTGTGTTTGTTACATCTGTCTTATGCAGTCATGTCTTTTAGCTTATTTCCTATATTTATCTCATGGGTGTTTGCCTTCTGCATTGCTGGTTCATTTGCCTAACTGCTCATTTACTTTCATACAAGGATTTCTGTTTGCTTATTTGTGTCAAAGGCAAAAACAAAAACAAAAAACAAACCTCAACTTCCTCTCTTGTTTGTGTAGCCTCTATTGTCTCTGTTATCATTTCATGCTTGCCCAAAGTAGACTAATCAGGGGCTTTCCTCCATATTTGATTTCTTTTAGAATCAGATTTCATGTTTGTGTCGTCTTTACAGTCATAGTTATTTTAAAATAAATTTTCCTTTTTAATTGTTTGACGGTCTGGAGTAAAGACCTCGTGAATTTAATTTCACTGAGTGAATCTTGATCAGTTTGAAATGGCCCCCTTTCTCTCCTGCACTCTCCATTGTTTCTGAAATTCACTGCCCTGAGGGGATACACATTCCTTTTTTAAAAATTTCTCCCTGACCAAGGAAAGCCAAAGAGGTAGGTTAACTATGATTTCTAAGAGATTTAGTGTTCATGTGATTGTGAAAAGCACAAATTAGTAAGGAAAACTCTCATTTCTGCTTCCCCAGATGAGAAGTGTTTTTAGGTTTTACCCACAGCCATTGAAGAGGATACAAAGAATAATTTTCAAGGTTCTCAACTTTGAAGGTATATTAGAAACACCTACAACAATTTTAAAAACTATATGTGCTTGGAGACCTCTTTCCAAGAAACTTATTCACAAGATCTGAGGAGTCTGGCCATACAAATTTTACAGAGGAACTGGAATTGACTGCCTAATAGATTTAAGTGACAATGATCTCACTCAAGCATGTAAGACTTTACTGGAAATGGTAGTCATCCACCAGCACTGAGTGACTAATAACAGAGTCTAAATAGGCCAGCCAGGGTCCTGCAGTCAGGAGGGTCAGAATTGTGGAATATATTTCAAAGTAAAAAGGGTAAACCCCAAGTCACAAAAGCCAGAAGTAGGTAAACTGGTTACCTTGGCATTGACAGCAAACGCTATTCTACTTGCTAACTGAATCAGGGATAGTCAGAGCAAAGTAGCAGAACCATGGCACTAGAGAAGGATTTGTGTATGTGAGTTAAGGAGGCAGAGTTGAATAGAAAGAAAAAATTCTAGACATAAAAGTGCTGAAGCTCAGAGTCAAGTTGAGCAAACAGTAAATATGGATGACGGTAGCTCCCATAATAATTATGTATTAAATTTCTACTGCCATAAGCCAACAAAGGTTATGGCCTTTTTTATTTGTTTTAAGTTTCTCTGCTATTATTATTCACCTTGCTTCCCTAATGTTTTCTATTTTTCATAGTGAAAATGAGGCCACATGTTTTAGAAATGAGACTATGAGTCCTACCTCTAATCTGTTTTAAATTTGGATCCTAGAGCTAAAAATTGATTGTATTACTGAAATGTCAAAGATGATCCTATCTGAGTATTATATTCTGAAATAGAAAATAACATATACCCTTCAGAGCCCTCAGCAGTATTATAAAACAGTATTACCCTTAAATTTAGTAATATTTTATAAAGAAGTGATAAACTGGGAATTCACAAGAATGGGTAAATAAGCTTTAAAGAATTTAATTTCTCAAAATTTCTACACATTTCTAGGATATGTGATAAGTAGAAATCATCATTTTGCTAATTAGCATTATAAAGATAATTTAAGTCTCACAGACTTTGCAAAGCAAAAGAAGGAAGAGAAAAAAGGTCAGTGAGAATCCTACTTCTCTTGAACTTAAACTTTTCTCTCAACTGGGCTTTTTCCAAATGAAATAAATGTCTCCCTATCAGATGTATTTCTTAGGTCCTATTAGCGGGCTGCTACTATAAATAATTAAAAGGGAAAACAGAAATCTATGTTTTGCTTCTATAAACACCAACTAGTGAACAGTCAATTAAAGGAGGTGTTTCAAGAGGCCTTTTTTCTCTTACTGGCTACTGTAAAGGAACCCAGCTACAGGCATACCTAATAAAGTCTTTTCTTAAAATAGCCTGACCCTTCCTCCTCTCAGGTTAAGCACCAGTCTGAAGAGGGTGGCTAAGGCTCACGTCCTCAGCGAGCACTCAAGTTCATTTCTCTCCTTTGATGTGTGGTACAGAGAGACAATGTGGGTAATCTGAAGGAAGATTCACTATTGAAGTGAAACCCCAGAGAAACTTAGCACTTTGAAATATTGCAGAGAAGAAAACATACCAAGAACAGGTTCACCTTTTGCCCTCAGGAAGCCAGATTATATATTTATAGGTATGTGGAGGAGAGTACGATTTTTATAGCTGTGGAAGACAGAGATAAAACAGAACCTTGGTTCCATGACAGCTCATCTCTAAAAATCCCCACTGGAAAGAAAAAACATATAACTCCTTGTCAGGGTTACCCTTCCTGTTGCTTTGTAGCCCTGTGATTCTAACTAGGTGAACAAAGAGTACCAAAGGACAGAAAGAACTATAGATACAAATACAAGGAAGGAAGAGTGTAAATGAGCTCTGACATCTCATCAAGGGATAGCTTTTGGCCTCTAGCTTGAGAAATACTGATAGAGACAAATTATGAGTCTCAAAATGTACAAAAGACACACACTGCACTCTAGCTGAGAAAGATCAACTTTTTTAGTGTTGATAAGGCTAATATGAATTAGCAGTGATCCAAGAGCTCAGAGCTCAAATGAAATTTTGTTTAGTAAAGTAAAAATGTTAACAAAATGTAAAATTATGACCAAGGCAGCTAAGCTATGCCTTTTGAGGCCAGCAGAACTTAGAACCAGGCAATGGACTTGGCCCTTGTAGCTATGTGTGAAATACAGTTTGCAGCCTAGCTGGCCTGCCTCCTTGCTCTAGTATTTTGCCTATAGAAATTGTTTTGAAATTTTATGTTCAGGAATTGAAGGGCCTGATATGTCAAAAGAGAGCAGCAGTTTAAGAAACTAGTGAATGCTCCAAATTACAGTCACCTTTGTAGCTGATAGAAGCATGGTGGAATTACAGGATGCCAAGATGATCTTTTAACCCAAATGTATCCAGGCATCCTGACCTGAACCTGAAATTCCAGCACTGAGCATTTATTCATTTGGGTCTAGGATTCCTATATAAAGAATTCCTATATAAAGAGCCAAATACCTCTGGAATGTGTAGCACCAATAAGGAAGGCACTGAGAGATGGGGAGATGGGGATGGACACTGGATCTGGCAGGTGCTGTATTTTAAGTGACAGCCAACTTTTTTAGCAAAAAAGCAAATATTTTAGAATTTCTAAACCATACTATCTCCATCATAGCTAACTCACTTTTACCACTGTAGTGTGAAGTCAGCCAGCGACAACACGTAGATACATGAGTGTGGTTGTATTCCAATAAAACTATGGACACTGAAGTTTGAATTCCATATAATTTCCACATGTCATGAAATATTCTTCTTCTTTTGATTTTTCTTCAAAATAAGCAACAGGTCACAGTTTGCTGATCCCTGCTGTATCAGTGAAAGAAAGTTTTTAAAACCTAAAAAAACAGTCTCCCTGTTTCAGTTTTAACTTTAACAGGCCTCAACTATATACTGAGCTCCTATGACAGGCTAAGGATGACATGTAACCATAATACTCCCACTAAAGTCTTATAACATTGCTCTTTTCTTGAATTTGGAGGATGTTGTTCATTTAATTATGAGTACACAGTGGTTTGCATCATGACCTCAGGAGTATCCTTAAAGGCATCATTTTCTCCATTTGTAACTGAAGATGCTAATTACTGTTATTCCTCTCCCTCCTGGGCATTTCTCTAAAATTAATTAATGGTCACACATGTTAGTGCTGCAAATGCACTAAGAAATTTGAAGAATGAATATTTTGTAAATCTATTTAAGATAGAACAAATGGACACAAAGTAAAATGCTTCTTGGAAAATAACTGTGCTGTGGAGAATGATAACCATTCAGTTAGCATAACTTCCAATGCTGATACTTTCTATCTTTTCAACTCTCTGTCTTTTCTTCCTTTCAATAGAACTTAAGAAAAACATCTGTGCTTTCCAATTTGATCTCAGCTCTCAGCAATCCTTTTATGTGCACCTGGAACCCACTTCCTTTCCCTACAGTGGCTATACCAAATATTTGACAGTCTTCTCAAGTCTCCAACTCACTCCACTCAAGAATGCTCTGTAAATGATCTTATTCCAAAGTTCAGACAGAAAGTTCAAGAATTTCTTAAACTTTCTGGCTTCAACCCCAAATTATTGATATCTGCTTCACTGGCATCACTGTTTCTCTATTTTATTTTATTTTATTTTTTTTGTTTATTTTAGATATAATTCAGATCTTCTCTTGTTCAAAGTGAGTATCTCCACCTCTACTTAGGATCCTATTGCCTTCTGTTGCTCATGGGGCCATGTTCCAACAATTATTCCATGTTTTGCTGTATTTTTCAACCTGTTCTCTCTCTTTTCTAATGGTTTATAAATGTGTTCTGATATTTCAAGATGAAACTCCCTCAACCCAGAGGCTCCTCTTTGGTCATTTGTCATAGTGTGTTTCTGTTTACCTTACAGCCAAGCTCCTTGAAAGAATGCTATGTATTTATTCTCTATTTTTCTAATTCCAAATCACCTTTGATTCCACTACAATTTGACTTCTGTGCCTAGCACTGCTCACAAACTACTCAGGCAAAATTTTCAGTACCTTCATAATCATCAAACACATAGATTTATTTTCATCTGGGATTTATTGTAAAAGGTGTTAGGGAATGATATAACACTTTATTTTTCTATATAATTAGACAACTTCTATTAAGTGCAATCCCAATCAAGTTCTCAGTAGGATTTTGCATTCGGTTTGATGAGCTTTTCCTTAATATTAAATATGGAAGAGTAAAGACTAACAATATCCAAAATGTTTTAAAGACTGGGACTACTAGAATGCCTGGGTGGCTCAGCAGTTGAGTACCTGCCTTTGGCTCAGGGCATGATCACGGAGTACCGGGATCGAGCCCCGCATCGGGCTCCCTGCATGGAGCCTGCTTCTCCCTCTGCCTCTCTCTGTGTGTCTCTCATGAATAAATAAATAAAATATTTTTTTAAAATAAAGATTGGGACTACCAGCTACCAAACACTTAAGTCCCAGTAAAATAAAACTAAACAGTGTGAAATGGGGACAACAATAAATTGTTTTAAGACTCATTTTTCTTCATTGCTCTGTGTTATTTGTGACTGCTAATTACTCCTCTTTTGAGCCTATCTTTGTTTCTGTAAAATTCCTTTGTTGGCTCATACCTCCCACTCCTCTGTTCCCCTTCCTCCTTCTTTTTCTTTCTTTCTTTCTTTCTTTCTTTCTTTCTTTCTTTCTTTCTTTCTTTCTTTCTTTCTTTCTTTTTTTTTTTTTATGATAGGCACACAGTGAGAGAGAGAGAGAGAGGCAGAGACACAGGCAGAGGGAGAAGCAGGCTCCATGCACTGGGAGCCCGATGTGGGATTCGATCCCGGGTCTCCAGGATCGTGCCCTGGGCCAAAGGCAGGCGCCAAACCGCTGCGCCACCCAGGGATCCCTCTTTCTTTCTTTCTTTCTTTCTTTCTTTCTTTCTTTCTTTCTTTCTTTCTTTCTTTCTTTCTTTCTTTTTCTTTCTTTCTTTCTTTCTTTCTTTCTTTCTTTCTTTCTTTCTTCTCTTTTCTTTCTTTCTTTCTTTCTTTCTTTCTTTCTTTCTTCTTTCTTGTTTTTTTCTTTCTTTTTTCTTTTTTCTTTCTTCTTTCTTTCTCTTTCTCTCTCTCTTTTTTTCTTTCTTCTTTCTTTCTTTTCTTTTTTCTTTCTTTCTTTCTTCTTTCTTTTCTTTCTTTTTTCTTTCTTTTTTCTTTTTTCTTTCTTCTTTCTTTCTCTTTCTTTCTCTCTCTTTTTTCTTTCTTCTTTCTTTTTCTTTCTTTCTTTCTTTCTTTCTTTCTTTCTTTCTTTCTTTCTTTCTTTCTTTCTTTTCTTTCTTTCTTCCTTCCTTCCTTCCTTCCTTCCTTCCTTCCTTCCTTCCTTCCTTCCTTCCTTCTTTCTTTCTTTCTTTCTTTCTTTCTTTCTTTCTTTCTTTCTTTCTTTCTTTCCCTAAGATTTTGTTTCAAATTCTTTTCTTACTCTGAACACTCCCTAGGGAAAGCTCAGAATTTTTCATGGTTTTAACTATCACCATCCAGTCCACTCTATTTCTCTACTCTCTTCCCAAATAAAATTCTTAGAAGTTTTGGATGCACATGCTTTCTCTAATTCCTCAAACATTCCATAAAAGTACACTAAGGTTGCCAGTGACCTCTGTATTGCCAAATCCACTGCATACTTTTCTCCCCTTATTTTATTTTCTCACTCTGTAGTATTCCCCATGGTTGGCCACTCTCTCCTTCTTTTATGTATTTTTTTCCTTCTTTTAAATACTACCATCTTTTGGATTCTGTAATATGACACTAATCTGGCTTCCCTCTACTCTCTTTGGCCCCTCATCAATTATTCAAAAAGGGTTCTTGGCATTTTACTTTACTTCAAATTGTTAAAGAGCTCAGTGCTGAGCATTCACTTCTTTTTTTTCTTTGTACATTTCCTATGTGGGTAATCTCATTTATTCTCACAGCTTTAAATTCCTGTCTTAATGTTCATGACTCCTAATTCATGGCTGTAGCATAAACTCTGGCACTCAGCTTTCAGCTCATATATCTAACTGCCCACCTGACAACTCAGCTTGGGTTTTCATAGGTGGGTTGCCAGGTAATATAAAGTGCAGATATAATGCATTTAAACAACATATAATGTTTTCGTATTAGTACACAATATTTGTCATAGACTTATACTAAAACATTATTAATTGCTTATCTAAAATACAAAGTTAATTGGGCATCCTGTTTTTTTTTTTTTATGTGCTAAATTTGGCAACCTTAGGCAAACTTATGTTCAAAATGGAACTCTTGATTTTTCCTTCCCCCACCCTTAAATCATTCTTTTCCCAGCATTTCACATTTTCTTAATTTTAGTAGATGGTGCACTCTTAGCTCACTTCCTCAAGCTATAAAACTGAGGAAATCAAACGATTTGTCTTTTTTCTCCACCTCTCACATCAAATTCATCAAGTCCTGTCAGTTCTATCTTTAAATGTATCTCAAATTTAGCCACTCTTCTCCAATTCCCACTGCCACCATTATCTCTTATGTAAACCAATTCAATAGACTTCTTATCAAATGCTTAGGAAATATCAGAAAGGGAGACAGAATATAAAGACTCCTAACTCTGGGAAACGAACTAGGGGTGGTGGAAGGGGAGGACGGGGGGGGGGGTGGGGGTGAATGGGTGACGGGCACTGAGGGGGGCACTTGACGGGATGAGTACTGGGTGTTATTCTGTATGTTGGCAAATTGAACACCAATAAAAAATACATTTATTATAAAAAATAAAAAAATAGACTTCTTATCATGTCCCTCCACTTTCACATTTGTCTGTTACTAACCTATTCTCCACAGAAAAACTAGAGAAATTAGTTTAATACCTAAATGGAATCATTTATTCCCTTGCTTTGAATCTTTCAGTGGCTTCTAATTGCACTTCAAATAAAATAAAACTCTCTACTCGGGCCTAAAGAACTCTGAATGGGTGGCACATGACTATCTCTCTGACTACATCTCTCTCCACTCTCCCACTCTGCTACTACTCATTATCCTTGCTGGCTTCCTTCAGTTTCTAAAACACTGCAAGCTTCTTCACATGTTGGCACCTTCATAGATGTGACTTTCTCTTCCTGGAACACTCTCTTGTCTCTATTCTTCCCCCTCTATCTGCCCCTCCCGCTTATCCTTAGGACCTCAGATTCAATGACACTACCTCGAGAAGTCCTGCAAAATAACCCATCTAAATAGATTTTCCCCAGCCCCATTCTTCTTTCCAGTCCTATTATACTCTTTCACTTTACCCTGCTACTTTTCTTCATAGCACCTATTGTTACTGGTATTTATTAATTTATAAATAAACAAATATTATAAATATTTATAAGTAAACAATAATTTATTTACTAATAAATTAACATTTACCTCCACAAGTTTATGAACTCCATTCATATATCACAGACCATGCCTGCTTCTTTACTATCCATGAAGAAGGCCCAGAAACTCAGTACACCCTCACAAAACACTGAATGACAAACCTACTTCTGTGATGCCACACCCATATGTCTAACATCTTTAGCCAGATCAACAATTCATCTCAATAGCCTATAATATAAAATCCAAAACATTTAGCCATATTTTTCTGATCCATACTGAAATATTTGAATTTCTATAAATGTGTCATGTGCTTTCCAGTATCTTTGCATATATCTCTCTGCCTAGCCTGCCCCTCTTATTTCCTATTAGTCTGACCAGTGAATTTCATTTTTAAGATTCTTCTCAAGTGTCACTTATTCTTTGAAGTCTTCTCAGACCAGCCCTTAACTACTCTTGTTTTTAAGCCACTGTAATATTCTATACATACTCCTATTAATAGCTAACATTTATTGAACACTTTCCATAAGTCATTAATTTAAAAAGAACTTTATAAACATCCGACACATTTTGATCTTCACCACAACCTTATGAGATTACACTTATTTTTACTCCCCTATTATAGAGGAGGAAACTGAGATAAAGAGAGGCTCGTAACCTAAGGTTTAAGAGCTCTTATGTGACAGAGAGGTCAAGAGAAGGACGTACACAGATTTTAGAGCCTGTGACCTTAATCACTATTCCTTATTGCTTGCCAAATACTCAACACACTATAATACCTGTTTTCATATATCTCATACTTTCTTATATTCGTTCCCTCACTAGATTGTGAGCCTTCATAGCCAATCAGTATCAAAATCACCTTTGTAAACCTAGCTAAATATTCATGAATAGGTAAGGGAAGCATTAATTTATAATTTTGTAAAATCATTCCCTGACATAATATATGAATGACTTTAAAAATGAAGATCCAAAGAATTCAGAAAAAAGATAATGGTCTTCACAATATTTTTCAAATAGCAAGCAATTCAGTTTATTTATATCATCAATTTTTAATGAGTTATTTTTAGCATATTTAACATGTAACTGACTTTATCATTCAAATAGGCATAAGTAAATGTAAGTGCCTCAAAAGAGGAATGGAACTTCAGCAATCATTAGGCATTTTGCGTCTCCTAAGGCACATACAAATATGTTATAATCACTCTAGTTCTTCATAACTTATAATTAGTATTGCTGCCACCAGATGGAGTAGGAGATTATTTAAATGGTATTTCTTAAGAAGCACAGAAAGAAAAGAGATTCCCTTCGGGTTAACTATTTTTCTCCACTCTTATTTCTCCTCACACTTACACTTACAACTAGCCACCCTGATATTTTACATACATACATTCACACACACACATGCACGCACGCACGCACACACACACACACGAACACATGCATGCACATCCCTAAACCCTTTCATATGAGTTGTTCCTTGGATTAAAGTACTAAGTGACGGGCACTGGGGGTTATTCTGTATGTTAGTAAATTGAACACCAATAAAAAAAAATAAATTAAAAAAAAAAAGTACTAAGTGATGCCATTATGATGTAAGACTATGTAGTAACTGAAATGAGCACAACCAAGGAACACAGAAAACCATTAAAATGGTGTCCTGCAAGAACTTTATTCAGTTAACTAGTAGGCAGTTGGCAAGAAGGAAGCATGGGACATGTAACCTTTGATGGGGCATAAGGGAATGAGGAAAAATGAATGTGTGCAGCCCTAGAATTTGGATTACTACAATGGGGCCAGGCTTGGCTGGGTCTACTTTTTAGATTTTAAGAAAAAATTGTATTGTAAACATATGACAGATAGTGTAGCACTTAACAGTAGTTAAGCACTGTAATGAGTTATAAAATTAAACAGACCTGAATATTAATCTTACCTTCCCCATGTGGCATTAGACTGGTCTCTTAAATTCTTTATGATTTGCTTCACTCAAATATAAAATGAGGATATCAACTTACATGATGGCTGGGAGAATCCTGTAACTGCAAATACATATACCCAATGATGTTACACTATTTTGTTTTGATCATAGCACTTACTACCTACGACCTAATACATTCTTCTTTATTTTTTGTATTGCCTATCTCCACCAGCCCCACATCTGAATATCAACTCCTTAAAGGTAGATCTTATTTGTCCTGTTCATCATTATATTCCCAGGATAGATAATGGTTCCAAGCATTCAGTAGATGCTTGGCAGATGGATGATGAATGGAAAATGGGACTGAGGGAAGGAGGCTAAAGGGATGGCATAAGAAGAAAATATGAGAGGGAAAAATAAAAAATGGAAAATGCTACAATAAAATTTCAATAAATGGTGGAAATGTGGTGTTGAGGGTTATGACTAACCATATTAAAATTTATTCTCAAAAAAAATTTAAAAAAAATAAAAAAATAAAAATTATTCTCTCACATCAGTGTTCTAAAAGATCACTTTTATGGGACATATATTTAAATGTACGGATGTCCTAGTCCAATACACGTAATTTTTGAACACATAATTATTTCCCATTTGTGTGTATTATAGTGCTATGATAAACATATATACACATATTAATATATTTGTAAATTCTTGTGTGCACATATATGATTTTTTTAGTA
The DNA here is from genome assembly GCF_048164855.1 of Canis lupus baileyi. Taxonomy (NCBI): domain Eukaryota; kingdom Metazoa; phylum Chordata; class Mammalia; order Carnivora; family Canidae; genus Canis; species Canis lupus. Next base: position 6,468,967 of record NC_132842.1, read on the forward strand.
CAGACTTCTGAAAGTAAAATCACTTTGAATTTTTAAGTTTATTCCACATAACTCCAAATTTTATCTCAGAGTCTCTACCAATTTATACAACCCATCCACCAGCAATGGATGGGAATACCTAGATCCTAACATCTTCACCAATACAGAGAAATATTATTGTTATAAAAGTACATATCATTGTTTTAATTTGCATTTGTAATTATTCATGAATATAGAGTGCATTTTCATATTATTGTTGTTTTTACAAATTGCTGATGTGTATTCTTTGCTATTTTTCTATAGGATATTCTTCTATTTCTTATTGATTGCTAAATGTTTTGTTTGTTTGTTTTTTAATTTTCATTTATTTATGGTAGTCACAGAGAGAGAGAGAGAGGCAGAGACACAGGCAGAGGGAGAAGCAGGCTCCATGCACCGGGAGCCCGACGTGGGATTCGATCCCAGGTCTCCAAATCGCGCCCTGGGCCAAAGGCAGGCGCCAAACCGCTGCGCCACCCAGGGATCCCGTTTTGTTTGTTTTTATGTTAAAAATGTTAATCCTTTGCTATCATAGTATATCAAAAACAACCTTTTTTGAATTTGCCTTTTAATTTTTTAAATGTTATACTTAGCTCTAAAGTTCACTCTTAAAAAAAAAAAAAAAAAAAAAAAAAAAAAAAAATAAAGTTCACTCTTTACAAGGTGAAAGCAGAAAAAGTAGATATTCTTGATCACTAATAAAAGTGGCTTTAAGGAAAAATAACGTACAAGTGAGCTAAATAATTTCCATAGTAACAGAGGAAGAAAAGTAATGAAATTCTACATTTGAGCTGGAGGACTAAGCTCTACTCAGAGCTCATAAAATATTTTTGTGTTGACAAAATACATTAGGGGATACATATTGTGTGCTGGGATGGAGACTGTAATTTTTTAAGATCAAATTTCTCCTGGCACTTTTATTAAAATATACCATGGATATTTGTCAGAAGAAAAGTAAAAATGGATAAGAATGGAAAGCATTCCATTTTATTTGAAATACACTTAACTTTAAATATTTAGGGAAAAGCACTGTCAAAATACATTTCAGACTGCATCAAGTTCAAAATACCTGAGACTAGGCTAGTAAATTATGAAATGGGATAACTGCTGGCAAATCTATTATACCTTGGATAAATGTAGTTCGTCAAGCATTCCATTTTATTTGAAATACACTTAACTTTAAATATTTAGGGAAAAGCATCTGTCAAAATACATTTCAGACTGCATCAAGTTCAAAATACCTGAGACTAGGCTAGTAAATTATGAAATGGGATAACTGTTGGCAAATCTATTATACCTTGGATAAATGTAGTTCGTCATCTGTAGAAATCCTGAATTTTGATAAAATTATTCAAGAAGTGGGCTATCTCTAGACAAAATGGTTTCAGGGCCATTGTTTTCACAAAGGCCCTTTTACATCCTAAATCGATAGTATTTCTTCTGTCATTATTTCCTCTGAGCCTGACACTCCCAGAGAGGGAGGGGCAAATCTGTGGTCACACATTAGTTTCCCTGTTAACACCTGTGGCTCCTAAAGTTAACCAGCAACAATAACCTTGCAGAAGAGATCCATTTACTGCCTCTGAATCCTTCTTAACACAATGCTCCAATAAACGATAAATGGAAGGGAGGTGGCAACCATGTTTTTAGCTCAAGTTCCACTCCTCATTAGCATAACAACTAATCTGATTTAGATAGTATCTGTATTTTAAATAGGATGGAAAGACTCAAAGACTGGAAATTTTCTTTAAAAAAATATATTTTTATTTTATTTTTTCATGAGAGACACACAGAGAGAGGCAGAGAGACATAGGCAGAGGAGAAGCAGGCTCCATTCAGGGCGCCCAATGCGAGACTTGATCCCAGAACTCCAAGATCATGCCCTGGGCCAAAGGCAGGCGCTAAACCTCTGAGCCACCCAGGTGTCCCTGGAAATCTTTCAAAGCAAAATACTTAGAGCTCTAACACTCTGGGGACAGTGACACTGATCTTTGGAACAGGGATGCTGAGTCCACACTTCCTTGATGATACTCTGCCCCGCGCCTAACTGTAATGTTGAGGCTGGCCTCACTTGGACTTCTTATAACTTAAAGAAGACCATTTGAAAGTTAATTCAGAAAACATGCTTATATTTCTCTAGTTTTCAAGCCTAGCACTTCAGGTTTCTTCATGTAGATTTTTAAATATATTTCATGGAAGGAAAATATTATACAAATGATATCACACATCATGTTACAAAATCAAATATTTTATTTTAAATGATATAACTTTGCTTGGTTCTTGTTTTTTTCACCCCCATAAGAACAAAAGTATGGAATTAAAAGTTGTAATACTTTTAATTAAAAAAAAAGAATTAAAAGTTTTAATATTTTCTCCTTTGGTAACTCTTGGAATGTTCCAGAAATTCCTTCAATGAATGAATCTGCATAAATTCCTTCAATGAATGAATCATTAAAAAATTAATCTTACATTAGCTGGTATGAAATGATTCCTAGATTTGTAGATTCAATACTCCCCCGAACTGCTTACTACATTAGTCAGGTTTGATTTTAGAGTTCATATATTGTTGTTGTTGTTGTCCAAACTCTTGGACTCATTAAAAGACTCTTCTGGATCCAGTGACAATGACACTTATGTTCAATCTGTTAGCTAGAGAAATGATGGCCTTAGCAGTGCTAACTAACTATTCCACACAATTAGTATATCAGATTAAGAATATGAATCTCTCAGGTTCAAAGAATCATAGAATCTTAGTGCTTGGAAGTTACCTCAACAAATCCACCATTTTACAAAGAAAGGATAAAATAAGGCTAACTAGTTAGCAGCAGAATAGTGTCTTTAACTCCCAGGTAACAAATACATATATATATATATATATATATATTATATGACTTGATTTTGAATATAATCAGAGTGCTTTTCAATTGGAAAGTAAGTAAATATTTTATAAAGACTGTTTTGATTACTATAGTTTGTACTAACTTTGTAGTAACTTTTAAAATTACAAAATCTTTATGAAGCCTCCAACTTTTTTTTCTTTTCAAGATTGTTTTGGCTATTTGGAACCAAGTTCTCCACCATCCCCTCAGCAGTGAGAGGGCTCAGGGTGAGTTGTAGTATAAAAATGAGTGCACAGAGAACAAAATAAACTTGAAAATAGTGTAGGGAGAGGTGGGAAAGGCAGCAGTAGATATGTGAGTTTCCCTCCACAGTGATTGTTCCTCAGCAGCAGCCCAAAAAGTAAATGCTCCAAATTTCACTAATGGAATGTTTCAGCCTTCTTCTGGCACCTCAACTCCCATTGCTGTATCTCTAACTAATAACTGTCTATTTTCTTTTAACTTAAATCTGGGCTTTTAAGTTACTTTGCTCTTCTTCCTTTTAAAGACTATAGTCTAATACCAGAGAAGATGAAAATAAATAATCCAAATTAGTGCAACTGAAAAGAATGAATCCATCACTTTTGAGGAAATGCCTCTGAAATAGATTGATAGCAAAAAAGAAACAGAAAAAAGTATAGAAATATCTTATTTAAATTTTTGGTGATCTTCAAGAGAACTTTGCACTGTTTCAAACTATAGCAAGCAAGACTAGTAATAGTAGCAGCAATAATACTGAGCATGTATCAGGCACTACATTAAGTAATTCATATATATTATCGCATTAATTTTTCACAAAAACCCTTAGATACATATCACAACTGTCCCCATTTTACATATGATAAAGGTAACTTAGAGAGCTTAAGTGGTCTACTTATTAATTAAGTACCTAACTAGATAACCTTAGGGTCACACATCTCAAATTAAGTACCTAACTAGGTAACCTTAAGGTCACACATCTAAAAAAAAATGGAAGAAATAGGATTTTAACTTTTAACTTTGGGGCTGCTTGACCCCAAAGCCTTTGCAAGGAAAGAAAAAAAAACACATAAGGATCAATAGTACAGAGATCAAAAACAGTTGCTGAATTTTAAAATATACTGCAGATAGGGGACCTCAGCTTCAATGCTGATGAAAATGGAAAAGAATGACATAGGAGACAAATAGCTTCTCACAACAGAGAAAACTCTTCAAACATTATACAGTGAGAATATTAAAAAAAGAAAGCCTTGAGACTCAATATATACTTAATAGGAGATCTTAAAGCAGAAGCCTAGACCTAGAGAAGAGATAATGTAAGAACTAACACACTGGAGACTTCTCAGTATCAAAAAAAGTTCTGTCTGAAGTTTGAGAGCATAGATTGTATCTTCTGCAGCTTCAATGAAACAAGAACCATATCACGAAAGTAAAAGTAAATAAAGAAGTTAATAAGTGTTCAGATGAGAAATTTTGCTCCATAAAGGACAAAAACTGGGCCATCCTGGAAACTGTCCACATTGCTCATTTTTGAAATATGAATGAAGTAGCAATAATAGAACTTTGAAAGAAAAATAAAGTAACCTCCCATTTCTGCCCTAGCCAACGTGCTGTCACATGAAAGCCACAGTTGGTGGGAGGTCAGATATGACATAAATATAAAATTACCCCTTTCAAAGCAAACTACTTGAAGATATGTATGTTTCATAATAAAAAAAAATATTGGCCAAAATTCAGAACTCAAAGGCAAGAAATCAGAGATGTATTAAAGAATTGTTTCTCCTTTGAAATTCATGATGGTTCTTATTGAAAGCCGATGGAAACAAACCATAGATTACATGTTAATAAAATGGGAAGGAGGAGATGAGGAAAAATAAAAGTGCCAAATTTCTTATATATATTTAATAATGAGGAGTGAAAATATGTTGTGATTTTGTGTGATACTTTATTAGCTCAATAGAATTAAAATATTTAATGATTTTAGATCAATACTGTCATCCTTAGGGAAACAGAAATTAAGGGAAATATCATATATCATTAATGTACAGAAATAAATAACATCATCCTGTATTAAGTGTAGTAGTTGGCTAGTTCTTGAAAGAGGTTTAAGAAAAAATTTTGGAGGCACCTGGGTGGTGCAGTCAGTTAAGCTAGTCTGACTCTTGGTTTTGGCTCAGGTGGTGATCTCAGGGTCATGATCTCAGAATTGTGCGATCATGCCCCATGTCGGGCTCCTTGCTCAGTGTGGAGTTGTTAAGACTGTCTCTCTCTCTTTCCCTTTGCCCTCCCCCAAAATAAATAAATAAATCCTTATAAAGAAAAATCTTTTGTAAATCAGTATGCAACTTCTACAGTACCTCTACAGCTGCATTGAAGGTACTAGTTCTTGGTTTTTAACCATTTTACTCCTTTTCATGTATTATACTGCACCTCTCTTCCATAAATGGCAAAGAAAACAAAAAGCATGAAAAAGGAATATCAATTACTAATTATAAAAGGAAAGCTATAGGCATGATTGATTGGCTTATGAAAGATAATACTGAAAGTGTCCACTTAATTGAAGGACAAGACAAATCACAAAGTTTATCTGTAAAAAGTGATATAACACAATAATCAGAGATAAATTTAGCCAAGTAGACAAAAGACTTGTATACTCAACACTACAAAACACTGCTGAAAGAAATGCAAAAAAGACATAAATAGGTAGAAAGGTAGTCTGTGTTCACAGATCAGAAGACTTAATATTGTTAAGATTAAGGGATCTACAGATTCAACACAGTTCCTATTCAAATTTTGATGGTGTTTTGGGAAAAATAGAAATTCATATGAAATTTCAAAGGGCTCCAAATAGCCAAAACAATCTTGAAAAGAAGAATAAGTTGGAGGCCTCCCACTTTGTAATTTTAAAAGTTACTGCAAAGTTACTACAAAGCTGCGGCAATCCAAACAGTGTTGTATTGGCATAAATAATAGGATAGAGAGCCCAGAAATAGAACCTCATGTCTACTGTCAAATGATCTTTGATAAAGGTGCTAAGATCATGCAATGGGAAAATGACAGTCTCCTCAATAGATGGTGCTGGGAAAAACTAGATATTCTCAGGCAAAATAATGGAGCTGAATCCTTACTCTACAGTACACACAAAAATTAACTCAAAATGGATTGAAGATCTAAACATAAGGCCTAAAATTATAAGACTCCTAGAGGAAATCATAGAAGAAAAGCTTCATGACATTGGCTTTGGGAATGATTTCTCACATAAGAGATGAAAAGCACAGGAAACAAAAGAAAGCATAGATAAACTGAGCTTTAACAAAATTAAAAACTTTTGGGTATCAAAGAATACTTCCAAGAGAGTGAAAAGACAAGCCACGGAATGGGATAAAATGTTTATAAATCATACATCTGTTAAATGATTAATATTTGGAACATATAAAGAACTCTTACAACAATGAAAGAAACAAACAACTTAATTCAAAAGTGAGCAAAAGATTTGAACAAACATTTCTGCAAAGAAGATATATAGTCAATAAGCACATGAAAAGATGCTCAGCTGTCACTAATCTCTAGGAAAATGCAAATCAAACCACAATAAGATATCACTTTCATTCATAAGATGGCCATTATTAAAAACAAACAAGCAGAAAATAACAAATGATGGTGAAGATGTGAAGGAACTGGAACCCTCATGAATTAATGGTAAAAATAACAAATGGTCCACCTCTGTGGAAAAGTTCGTTTGGTGATTCCTCTAAAAGGTAAACACAGAATGATCATATGATTCAGCAATTCTATTGCTAGGTTATATCCAAAAACTGAAATCAGACTCAAACAGATACTTGTACACAAATGTTCATGGTAATACTATTTATAATAGTCAAAAGATGAAAAAAAATAATGTCCTCCAACAAACAAACCAATTAAACAAAATGAAGTAAATACATACAATGGAATATTATTTGCAATTAGAAGGGATAAAACTCTGATAAATGCTACATGGATGGGCCTTTAAAACATTATGCTAAGTGAAACAAGCCAGATAGGAAAGCACAAATAGTGTATGATTTATATGACACATTCTTTTTTTTTTTCTCTCATATAATTTTTTATTGGTGTTCAATTTGCCAACATATAGAATAACACCCAGTGCTCATCCCATCAAGTGCCCACCTCAGTATATGACACATTCTAAAGATAAATTTATAGAGACAGAAAGTTAGAAGAGAGTTTCCTAGGAGGTATAGAGTTCAGTTTGGAATGATGAAAAAGTTCTGCAACTTTTAAGGGAAGTGATGATGGCTGCCCAATGGTGTGAATGTACTTAGTATCACTGGATTGTAAGCTTAAAAATGGTAAATTACACATTATGTATATTTACTACAGTAAGAAAGTTATATATCTCCCTTTGTTTTACCAAATAGTTATTAGAACATCATAATCAGCCTAGTAGAATTTTATTAACAAATCAGTCACACCTTATATTAAAAGCATCTAATTTTGCAAACCAAAAATGTGCAGCTATAAAATCCCTTGTCAATTAATTTCTAATTTTAAAAAAAGAACTACTACAAGAATGTAAGGGAAAACACAAATCATAGTATGTTCATGTTTAAAAAATGACTCTCACTTTTATTTTCCAAACTACTAAGCTCAAACAAAACATGCTAACATCTACTAAGAATAAATCAAGCAAATGATTATTTTCAGGACTAGAATTTGCTGTTGTTCCTTCTGGTGTATCTTTTCTCTTTCAAGTTTTTCATTTGGAAATAAATTATTAAGCTATAACAAACCATACTCTCTCTTCAGAATAGCTAATAGAAAAAAAATATGCATTTGTCATATTATTTGTTTAAAAATGTAGAAATAATTTCAAAATATATAATATCAGCATTTTAAAATACTGCTTTAAAATTGCTATTTTAGAAGATGTCACTGGGATCAAAATCATTCGTTTGTTGACAGATTTAATCTTTAACCAAGGGCACAAGAACAAATGTATATAATTAATTTCTAAATGTTTGTGCAGAGTAAAATTTAATTTGCTCTTTGCAGTATCACACTACAAACCTCACCTAAAAATATAATGGAATCTAGTTTGTGTTGTTTAAAATGATAAAATGTCAAACTAACCTCCGACCAATGATTTAACTGCAGAGCTGATATTTTTGGCATGGGTAAACCTCATTTAACTAAATGTACTTATAATTAGGCTTCCCTGGAGAAATAGTGCAACTGAAAGACAAATTTCTATAACATCTTTATGTCTCTTAATATTTCATGTTAGAACAGAGAGCTTTTTCTCTCTTACCATTATGGCATATTTGCATGCTGTCTCCATGTACAGGATCAGCTGTTAGGTTTGACATTGTCATCACTTTTCCTATTTTTGATCTGTGAATGTGGTTATTTCTGGCAATTCAGAGAAAAGTCTAATAAATAAAAAATGCCTAAGTTTCCAAGTGCTCTATTTCTAATAGGCACTAAATGAAATATAACTTATATACTAAAGCATTTAAGATGTTACATACTGTAAATTCTGGCATAAGTGGATGAAAGAATATGGCCACATGCTGGAGAAAGGAAAGTGGATGTAAGAATCAGATTCTAACTTCTTTTTAGATGCATGCCTGACTAGATGCCTCAGCCATCATTAGTGCCTATGAGTTCTGTCACCAGTCTGACCAGCCCCAGCACACAACTTCACATTCAATAGAAATGTGGAGAAGGGACACCTTAGGGGCTCAGTGGTTGAATGTCTGCCTTTAGCTCAGGTCATGATCCTGGGGTCCTGGGATTGAGCCCTGAATCAGGCTCCCTGTGGGGAGCCTGCTTCTCCCTTTGTCTGTCTTTGCCTCTCTGTGTCTCTCATGAATAAATAAATAAAATCTTTTTTTTTTTTTAATTTATTTATGATAGTCACAGAGAGAGAGAGAGAGAGGCAGAGACACAGGCAGAGGGAGAAGCAGGCTCCATGCACTGGGAGCCCGACGTGGGATTCGATCCAGGGTCTCCCGGATCGCGCCCTGGGCCAAAGGCAGGCGCCAAACCGCTGCGCCACCCAGGGATCCCAATAAATAAAATCTTTTAAAAAAAGGAATATGGAAAAGCTGCCATCCAATCTTGACAGGGATTAGAACCTCAAATTTGTTGCCAGATGGTGAAGATGGTGAATACTTTTTGAAAACTCAGGAAAGAACAACAATATTTAAGATAGTTTATATGATGAATTTACAGTCCTCCCATTTTTCTAGATCCAGGATGGTAACCAGACTTCATGCATAGAACCTGCAGGAGTTCAGCTTGATGAGAGGGGTTCTTCCATTGATTCTGAATCAAATGGTAAAGAGGACCAAATGTGTTTATCACTGTGCTGTACTGGTGGCATGTGTGATGCACACTGGCCAACTCAAATCTAGGTATTCTAGAAGTATCCTTGCATTAACATTAAATAGCAAAGAAAACTGTATCAGAACCACATTTGTGATGCTTCTACAGAATTGATTTGCCTAAGCTATATTTAAGTATTAAAACTTTAGCACACATTCAGGAAAATTAACAAATAAAGCTATGAAAACTATTCTTTTTCCTGTAAGAATGTTTATCATTCAGTACACTTAACAATAGTCTCAAAAAAAAAAAATAGTCTCCATGTAAGAATCCACAGGAAAAATTTCTCTCAAGATTTAATGATAGATGGGGTGCCTGGGTGGCTCAGTTGGTTAAGCATCTGCTTTTGGCTCAGGTTTTAATCCGGGGACAATGGGGGATCCTACTTGGGTGGGAGTCTGCTTCTCCATCTTGGTTTGCCCCTCCCCCTACTCGTGCTCTCTCTTGCTGTCAAATAAATACATAAAAATCTTAAAAAGAAAATCTTAAGGATAGGCATATTCAAGTTTTACCTGAGTGACTGGTCAGTTTTTATCTTATGAACACAGACTCACTTTTTTTCCCTCCTCTTCGCACTGCTACTAGAAAACAACAGAATTTCTTTCTAGCAACTAGCTAAAGCAATATACCCGCACTCATGGAATCCATTCCATATCTTAACCTCACCCTTGATTTCAACTTTTTTTTCCTACTTTTTTTTCACTGAGCCCTAATTTATTCAGTTAATACCTTTAATCTTCTAGAAATGTTTATTCTGTGTGCTGGAGTAAGACAAAATATAAATATATAAATATTCCAGTTACTTTGGGCAACTGACGATCTCTCAGGGGCTGGATTTTCTTTTCTATGAAAAGGGTTGCTTCAGGTCTCTAGTTCTCATATTTTGGTCCCTTGTTTTGATAAATAAAAACTAGGAAATTAGTAACAAATGTATTTACATTATCAACTTTTAGACTGTTACCATTGGGGGCAGCCTGGGTGGCTCAGTGGTTTAGCGCCGCCTTCAGCCCAGGGCGTGATCCTGGAGTCACGGGATCGAGTCCCATGTCAGGCTCCCTGCATGGAGCTTGCTTCTCCCTCTGCCTGTGTCTCTGTCTCTCTGTCTCTCTGTCTCTCTCTCTCTCTGTGTCTCTCGTGAATAAATAAAATCTTAAAAAAAACCTTTAAAAAAATAAACTGTTACCATTGTAATAACACAAGAAGCATGTGTTCCATGACTTCATAATTGATAATCACTCAAGATTTCTTTAACTCCCTCATTTTGAAGGTAGAGGGTAAAACCTTCCTAGAAAGGCCAATGATATAGGTAAATATAAATAGTGAATAACTATAGTTGTACACTTAATCATTCTTATAGGAACAAGAAGCTACATATAAATAAATGCTTTTAAAAGATGGTTATCAGTATAGAAATGTTTGTGTAATAGCACATGAGTAAGTGAATAAGTACTGTGGAGCTTGGGTATTTAAAATGTTTGTTTTTCTTTTAACTGAGACCAATTAAATGAAACTATCCTGGTTATATTTTAGCATTCTTTCCATTCTTTCATGATGAAGATATAGCCAAAATAGAAGACTCTGTACCACAGGTGTTTTGTTCATTTTAGCTATCTGGACAGTCTATTAGGATTAGTATAGGACAACTGTTTTCAATTATAAAGACAATTTAAATGAATTTATTGCCTAGAATTCCACTGCTGGGAATCCCACTGGCTATATTTTTTCAACACCTTATCTTTTACACTATTTTAAATTTCATACTTAGCCTGTAACATGGGAAGCAAACAGATTATCAATTTCACAATTTGGTCTAAAATAATATAGTAACAATAGGCAAATGTCTAGTAAGGTACTTTATATGCACTATCTCACTATATCTTCAAAAGGATCCTGTGAGGTAAGTAATAAACTTTTTAAAAAATCTTATAATACCTTTATTGAGATATAATTAATATACCTTAAATGCTTTTAAAGTGTATAAACCAGTGGTTTTAGTATATTGACACATTTGTGAAACATATTGGCCTAATCCAATTTTAGAAAATTTTCTTCCCCCAACAAAAAAAAACCCTGAACCCACTGGCAGTCACACCCCATTCTTCCCTTCTTGTATCTCCTAACAACCACTAATCTACTTGTCTTTGCTGATTTCCCTATTCTGGACATTTCATATAAATGTAATCTTCATATACATGATCTTTCATGGCTGTTTTCTTTCACTTAGCATGTTTTCAAGATTCATCCATGCTGTCGCATGCATCAGCATTTATTCCTTTTTATTAACAAAAAGATATTCCATTTAAGGGACATACCACATTTTACTTATCCATTCATCAGCTGATGAACAGTTAGATGGTCTCCATATTTTGGCTATTATAATTATGCTGCAATGAACATTTGTGTGAACAATTTTTGCATAGACAAATATTTCCTCCTTTTTATTAATTTCAGGTGTACACTATAATGATTCAATAGTTTTATACATTTCTCAATGCACGTGAAGGTAAATATACTCTTAATCTGCTTTATCTATTCTACTCACCCACCTCCCCTCTGGCAACCATGAGCTTATTCTTTGTATTTAAGAGTCTGTTTTCTGTTTGTCTTTTTTTTCTCTCTTTGTTCATTTGTTCTGTTTCTTAAATTCAACATGAGTAAAATATGATACTTGTCTTTCTCTGACTTATTTTACTTAGCAATATATCCTGTAGATCCACCCACAATGGCAAGAGCTCATCCTTTTTTTATGGGTGATAATCCATTAAATACACACACATGCACGAACCCCGTATCTTCTTTATCGGTTCATCTATGGATGGACACCTGGGTTCTTTCCACATATTTTTTCAAATTAGTGTTTTTGGTTTTTGGGGAGTAAATACCCGGAGTAAATACCCAGTAGTGAAATGACTAGGTCGTATGATAATTCTATTTTTAACTTTTTGAGGAACTTCCATACTGTTTTCCACCATGGCTATACACAGGTTTGTATTTTTTTCTCCACGTCTTTTTAAAGATTTATTTATTATTTATTCAGAGAGAGAGAGAAAGAGGCAGAGACACAGGCAGAGGGAGAAGCAGGCTCCATGCAGGGACTCGATTCCGGATCTCCAGGACCACACCCTGGGCTGCAGGCGGCGTTAAACCGCTGCGCCACCAGGGCTGCCCTAGACCTATGTTTTCAATTCTCCTAGGTATACACTTAGAAGTGGAATTATTGGGTCATATCATAATTCTACGTTTAATTTTTTAAGGTATTGCTAAACTATTTTCCAAAGTGGCTGCACCATTTTACATTCCCAGTAGCAATGAATGAGCATTTCAATTTTTTCACATCCTCAACAACACCTGTAATTGTATTTTTGGCTCTGCTAGTGTGTGCTGTGGGCATGTGCTTGATTTGAATTTTCCTAGTAACGAATATTACTGAGCATTTTTTCATATGCATATTGGCCATTTGTGTATCTTCCAGGAGAAACGTCTATTCAGCTATCTTGTCCATTTCTGAGTTGGGTTATCTTTTTATTCTTTATATTTTCTGGATTCTAGTATAATTTGCAAATAATTCCTACTATTATATAGGTTGTCTTTTTACATTTTTGATGATGTCCTTTGAGGCACAAAAGTTTTGAAGTTTGATAAAGTCCAATTTATTTATTTATTTTTCTTGTCAGTTAGGCTTTTCATGCTGTATCTAGCATTGCCTAACCCAAAATTTATGCCTATGTTTTCTTCTAAAAATATCTCTTAGTTTTGGGCCTTATATTTAGATATATAACCCATTTTAAATTAATTTCTGTATAGGGTATGTTAAATCTCACTTTATAGAGGAAAAAACTTGGCAAAGTGTGGCTGAACAATATTCCCAAAGTATAATAGCGTTCAAGGGCTGAGACAGGATTCAAACAAGCTAATTCTAGAGTCTGCACACTTACCCACAATATTATGCTACTTCTATATTGCAACTAAGGTCTTTCTCTTTTGTCAAAATAGATGTAAATTGATAGATTATAGGTTTTTGTTCCTTTAATTATTGGTGGGTAGGCAATGCAATGGAAAACTCGTAAGAAAGACCTCAATATTACTTCAAAAGGGATCATTAGTTTTCTGTTTTATGCAAAGGACTGCTGCAAGAATATGTAAAAAGCAGAGCCCATGTCTATATGCTATAAACATGCAATCTCTACAATGAAAATGGTTTACTGCTTTTACAATTAATCATTCTTTTTGGTAACTGAAATCAGAAAAGTTTACCAAATGTTTCCTTTAATATACTAGATCCACATTCACTGACTTTCTTAACCTGTATTATTTTCTAAAAATAATCCCCCCTATATTATATCACATTCTGTGAAAACTGATTCTTCAAAAGGTGATCATCTTAAAACCAGATAATGTCTAATTTATCTATTCCAACTAGTTTGTTTCTATAGAAATGTCAGTAAATGATATGTAAAGATACCAATTCTCATGCTAACCCTATAAAATAGCATTTCATATGAAGGTCCAGAGAAATTTGAAAAGTTAATAACTTTGGAAAGGTAAATAACATTAACATAGATTAAGACATTGGTCTAGCAAGAGCTATTTCAGTTTTTTCTTATCATCCAATGTAATAGTCTACCCATCATATATCATAACTATATTTAGCACAGCAATCATTAATGTTTATCATCAATTAAAATTCATACAGAACTATCTCTTATCCCCTTTGTGAATGAATGACATTATATAGAGATTTCAGACCAATTTATTAAATAGACCTTTCAATTCTACCTGCTGTGCCAGTGACAGGTTATTAAAAAGACTAATTTTATCTTGGTAACAGAAGTTAGATATTTCTCAACTCTACTTTCCTACTACTTTATTATATATACAACTTAACACATATTTTGTTTCAAAGAAAGACATGTATTGGTTAAATGAAGAGCAATTTGCCTGTTTGCAGTTTCTTGCTGACTTAAAGCTTGATTTTAATTTGTGTTGTATGCTTCTGTTAATGAAATCTGTCTATTCAAAATAACTATTAAGGTCTATAACATAATGGATACATTCTCCTAGAATTGCAATAGAGGGTTTTTTTTTTTAATGTTAACTTCAGGCATTGTACTAGATGCCATTCAGAGAGTTGTTTTATTTTTTTGATTTCTAATGGGAACACTTTATGCTTCCAATGAGCTCTGTTACCAAAATCAATCTACAACTTTGCTAACATAAAGGGGCCATTTGAATTCAGAAAAGGTGGAAACTTAAGGCTTTGTGTTTTTTCCCCCAATGGCACAAATACATTTCTGAAAGCAACAGAACCAAAAATTCTGACAACACTGGCTACATATAATTAATTGAATGACCAACTGAAGACAACTCCTCCAGAAAGCTTTGCCCTGAAAATTTTAGTATTTCATCCACTCCTGACTGAGAAGCATACAAATGTTTATATTACTCTTTGACTTCTCAGAACGGAACCAAAGGACAGGCTTTCCCAAAAGCCATATAAGCTCTGTGTAGGATCGCTATTATCCTGGGATACTAATGCAAGACCAAATATAAGTTTATGAATAAATTTATTCTTCAAAGTATAATGTGTTCAAAAATAGTCAAGTCCATTTGTCAACTTCAAATATGGCTAAGAGAAATAAAAATTAAATATAACCAATATAAAAAAGCTTTCTAGATATGAAAAAAAAACCTAACAATGCATTGGGTACCAGCAGAATAAGTTCTTCTAGAAGAAGCCAAAGAGATGTAAAAGAGAGTCCTTTAAGGCAATAAAGTACTCAAACTCCATGCTAAATGGGGGAAACATTTTATAGAAGAAAATGTTATAAGATTCCATATTTCTAATCCCTATTTCTCCTGGGAAGCTAAAGAATATAATGTTCATACTCTAGGCTGATTATATTATAGGAAGACTTCTGCTAAACAGAGAGGCAACTGGGACTTGGAAAAACTCTATTTGCTTGAAAAAAAGAGGTCACTTCATAATAAAAAGGAAGGTCATAACCAGGGTACCTGGGTTTACCTTTGCTTTGCGAAAGTGGTAGACCACCAGCATGCTAACGAAGTCAAGCAGCATACACAGGGCTTGGAAGGAGATGATAGCAAGTCGCAAATACTTATCCTCCTGGACAAAGCAGGGGCTGTCATCAGCACAGTAGGGGCAGCCCTCCCTGCAGGGTAGGCAGACATGGACTTCTTCTGACACATCTTTTGCACTTCCTGAAATTTCCAAATAAAACCAGTGTCATTGCACCTCTGAGATAGGTGAGATCAAGTACACAAAACACATCCTCACCTCTTCATTACTTATCCCTTTTATTAAAGACCTTTTATCAACCTTCTTGCTAGGGTAGAGAGCTACTTTGCTTTTAGACTCAAACAAAATTCCTTTTGCCTTTTTGATTAAAAAAATGTCATTCAGAGTAATAAAAAATAGCAAAAAAAGAAATAAAACTCCTTAAAGATATAGAATACTTTTCCAATTCTGTCACCTCATTATCTACCAATTACCAAATGATACTTTCTTTGCCATAAATCATATTCCATAAATATGTGTTAAAGAATTAGCCAGAAAGAAGGTAAGAAAGTTATCTCTTTTCTGTACCAAGTAATACTCAACACTTTTGGAATGTCTTGACCTAGATGGCACAGAATCCAAAATGAGGCTTTGATTGCTCCTTAATTCAGCAGGGATCTCATCTACTAAGTTCATTAGGTCTAAATTGGATAAAATGGTACTTAGCCGACAGTTGTTCAGTGTGCAATTGCCTAATGATGGTGCATCCTTTGCCCAGAGTATAATCCATACTTACAGGCTATCATGTAATTTCCCACTTTGCCTACTCAGAGGACATTTCCTCACCATTAACTACCCACTGCTATTGATCCTCCCTTTACTTTTAGATTCTTCTCTCTCAGCTATCAAACTTAACTTAAATCTGAAGCCCAATAGACAAATATTTTCATTTATTGCTGAGTCGAGTCTAACACTGGCAAATATCCAATTAATGACATATACTTTAAAAAAACTATTTCCAACTCTGAACTCAATATGAAAGACATTAGTGAATGTATATCCAATTTTGTATATAATAAAACCACCCAGTTTAGTATATAACTCAAACCACCCTGTTCAATATGTAACATAACCTTGATTGACTGACAAATCTGGGAAAGAGGTTGTTCTGGTTAATAGCATTTTAATAATACAAAGTTTAACAGAAAGTTTTTATTACTTTTAACTCTTGTTGGAGGTTCAAAATCTTTCTAAAATGTATTTCTCTGCTTTCTCTCCTTAATAAATACAATAGCAAAAACATAATGGAGTATTTCTTTGATGATTCAGGATACAATGTTGTTTAAGAGTACTTATTCTCTTATACAGTGAAAAGTATATGAATTTTAGTATCCAGCAGATATTGTTTCCATTCCTAGATAGCTCAGTGATATGAGGCAGCTCATTTGATCACCTTGGGTCTTAGTTTACTTACATATGAAATTTAAATTGTAGATATTAACCAAGTTAACATGTATAAGTCAAAGCGCCTGGTTTTCCCTCCTTCAAATATTGAGGATGCAAAGAGAAAGCTGAAATCCATTGGTGCCTTAAAGAAAGGTATTACTGTTCAAAATCAATAAGTTGGGAGAAATAGGTGAGGTAAGGAGGAAGTGAGTGAGAATGATAAGCTTCATTTTAGAGAAGCTAACTTTGAAGTCCAACTCCTTGTCCAGCAGTAATATACATTAAAAAATGGGCAATAATACAAGACTGGGGCATGGGAGAAGGATCAGAGAAAGAACCTACAGAAAGCTCGGGGAGTAGATAAGGCAATGATTAGGGAATGCAAAGAGTAAGAAGTACATAAGGCAATGATTAGGGAATGCAAAGAGTAAGAAGCTAGACAGGTAGAAATTTTTGCAATGTCATAAAAGAAAACAGATTTATTGGACATGCAGAAATGTGATCAAAGGTGATGACTGAGGAAAAGCTAGGAGGTATAATTATTGTTTTATCTTTCACTGACCTTTTAGATAGTAGTTTTCAAGGAGTGATAGAGATTGAAACTTGTTTGTCAGGGCTTAAGGAATAAATAGGTGACAAAGTAGAGTATTATCTCAAAAAACATTCCATTGAATGAAAAAAGCCAGACAATCTCATGGTTAATAGGAATAATGATGAAGTAAAAAAATTACTTTGTGTTTTGTATTCTACTACAGGTAAGATATAAGCATTGCTGCAGTCAGCAAAAGGAAGTATTAGAAATTAAGGAAGGATATGGGAAGACTGGTAAGTAAAGGATGGCAGAAGTAAGGATTGGAAATAATTAAAAGCTCAGTTGGAGAAATTAACTCTAAGAATAATTGATGCCTCTTCTCACACTGGAAAGAAGTAGAGCTAGATTAAAGATTTTTTTACATGGATGGAACTAGAGGATATTATGCTAAGTGAAATAAATCAATCAGATAAGGATAATTAACATGTGATTTCACTCATATGTGAAATTTATATTTGTGAAGCAAAAGTATCTATGGAAAGTCTTTTTTGTGTGAAATAGTCCTTTTTTAACCCAATCTTTGCTTTTTTGCTTCAGCTAAATACACAGATATTTTCTCATAAGAAGCTCTTTAAGAAGCTCCTAGCTGCCTATGAGCCAGGCAGTACATACTATTTACTTTCAATTCAATTAAACTTAAAACTTCATTCATATCTAATGGTATAATTCTCCCAGATGGTATGAGCTATTTAGTACTCTGAATCACTCAAGCCTGAAAAATACAATTGACCCTGAACAACATCGGTTTGAACCACATGGTCCACTTATACATAGATTTTTTTCCAATAAATATATTGGGAAATTTTTGGAGAATTTTGACAATTTGAGACAACTCAGATAAACTATGTAGCCTAGAAATATTGAAAAAATAAAGAAAAAGTTGCATATGTAATAAAAGCATAAAATATATGTACATATCAGTCTATTTTAACATTTATAATAATAAAACATATACAAATATATTATAAGAACTTAACATTTATCAAAATGTGTGCACACTTACAGATTACATATGGCACCATTCCACAGCTGAGAGAAATGTAAGCAAATGTAAAGATACAGTATTAAATCATAACTGCATAAAGTTAAATGCAGTAATACTGAACTATTGTAATAATTTTGTAGTCACCTTCTGTTGCTATTGTGGGAGCTTGAGCATTACCAGTATCTGCCTAAAATCCTATCTGATACTAATCATCTCTGCCTGAGCATTTTGTCTCTCCAGTAAATTTTGTATTGCATAAAAAGCAATCTTTCAGGATTCTCATGTATTTTTTATTGTGTTTACTGCAATACTGTAAACCTTGAACAACACCATGAGACCCACACAAAGTACCGCTTCTAGTGATGCTAGAAGTACTTCCAAGAGTGAAATCATGACATTACAAGATAATGGTGAACTGCTTCATAGTTACCATAGATTGAGATCTGCAGCTAGGTGCCTGCCATTTTAAGATAAAAGAAACCAGTATAAGGACTAGTGTTTAGGAAAAAAAAAAAAGGAAATTTGTGAAGATGTTACTGTAACTATGCCAACAGGCACAAAAACCTTGCACTTTTTATGAAATACCTTTTTATCTCATATTGAAAATGCAGCTGTGGGATCTGGATGCTATAAGAAAAGCATACTTCTGGACTCTAATACGATTTTGAAAAAAATGAAGTCACTATAAGAAAAACTTAAAGCAAAAGGAAGGTAAAGGTCTAACGCTGGAGAATTTAATGCCAGCAAAGGATGGTTTGATAATTTTAGAAACAGGTTTGGCTTTAAAAAAATGTCAAGATAATAGGAGAAGCAGCGCTTGCCAATAAGAATCAGCAGATGAGTTCTCAGACACCTTTAAGAAAATCATTGAGGAGAAAGGATATCTCCCTTTTAATGCAGAAGAAAATGTGCTCTTCTGGGGGGTGGGGGTATTGCCACAAAGAACATTTATTAATAAGGAAGAGAAGTGAGTCCAGGATTTAAGGCAGAAAAGGATAGGCTAATTCTGCTGTTTTGTGTGAATGCAGTCAAGTTTATGATCAGGACTTATCTATACAGCTGCTTGTAGGGAAGAGATAAACACCAGCTGACAGTCTTTTGGTTGTACAACAAGAAGATGTGGACCACAAGAACCCTTTTTCTAGATTGGTTCCACTGATGCTGTGTTTCTGAAGTCAAGAAGTACTTTTACAGTGAGGCACTGCCTTTTAAATTTCTTTTGTTATTGGACAATGCCCCTGGCCACCCAGAACTCCATGAGTTCAACCCTGAAGGCATGAAGAGGATCTACCTGCCCCCAAACACAACTTCTCTAATTCAGCCTCTAGATCAGGATGTCATAATGACCTTTAAGGCTCATTATATGTTACTCTATGGAAGTGACTGTCAAGGCTATGAAAGAGAATAGAGAGAACATCATAAAAGCCTAGAAGGATTACACCATTGAGGATGCCATCATTGTTACAGAAAAGGCCATAAAAGTCATTAAGGCCAAAACTAAATTCTTGCTGGAAAAACTGACAAATATGCATAACTTCATAGGATTTACAACAGAGCCATGGCAAAAAAAGGTCGGGGGTAAAAGGTGATATGGATCTTGGAGAAATTTAAGAGTTAATAGATACCATAGCAGAGGAATTAATAGAAGACCACTTGTTGGAGATGAGTGCTTCCAAACCAGTGCCAGACGATGAGGAAGAAGAGGTAGAAGTAGTAGTATCAGAAAACAAATTTACATTAGACAATCTGGCGGAAGGGTTCTGATTATTCAAGACTGCTTTTAACTTCTTTTACAGCATGGGCCATTTCAAGATACAGGCACTATAACTAAAGAAAAATTGGTATAAGGATTGGTACCATAAAGAAACATTTTCAGAGAAATGAAAACAAAAATATATTTCCATAAAGTTACAGCAAGTGTGCCTGCTTCTCCTGCCTGCTCTTCTACCTCTAACACCCCTAAGACACAAGACCTCTTCCTCCACCTCCTCCTTCATAGCCTATTCAACACAGCCTATTTAACATCCAGTGTGAAGACTTTTATGATGATCTATCTACTTTCACTTAATGAATAATAATAATCACGCCATACAGTTAATAAGCTTATTTGTTGTGCATATATGAGTCTTCATGTGAAAATCTAACAGCTTTTAAGCAATAACTGTATGAGACATTTGTATAATCATCATCATCCTCACTTAAATATTCATTGTGTAGAACATCGTGTGCAAGACTTGTATGCTAATAGATAATCTATCCTTCCAAAGATATGTGTTAGTTTTCTCACTGTTTTATAACTTCGCTTTCAAAGAATTATATTACCATATACTATGTCTCTCTCTTTCTCTCATAATTGGGGAGAAACTATGTATTGGCCAATCATCACAGGCTAAGTGTTTTTCTAAAAATGTAACAGTGTTTCCAATATTATTTTAAGAATATGACTATAATACTGTATGCTGCTTTTTACTTAACAATTTATTTATTTATTTTAGAAAGAGAGCACAAGTGGGAGGAGCAGAGAGAGAGAGAGAGAGAGAAAGAATCTCCATCATACTCTGCCCTGAACATGGAGCCTGACACCAGGCTTGATCCCACATCCCTGAGATTACAACCAGAGTCAGATGTCTAACTGACTGCACCACTCAGGCACCTCTCTATGCCACAAGAATTTTATAATGGTTCGTTCATTAGCATATTGAATAGGCTAGCATGAAGCAACTATTGATTACACCAGGTTACTATAAAGCAATCTTATTGCTGCTTCTTTATCAATGCATGAATTAGAATACTTGTAAATAAGTATGAATTTCTTTTCCACATTCTTTACATCTTTTATGTCTACTGTTAGTGAAACATATAACATCTACAGTATTTTGTAGCATAAAAGACAATATTGATGTAGGTAATGACAAGTGATTCATCTTGAAAACAGAGGATATAAACTTAATGGCACTGATAATTATAACAATACTGTAAATTTATTTTCTCTTCCCTATGGTTTTCTTAATAACATTTTTTTCTTCAGCTTGCTTTATTATAATAATAACTTACAGTATATAATACACATACAAAACATGTGATAATCAACTCTATACTACTGGTAGGACTTACATTCAACAGTAGGCTATTAGTAGTTAAGTTCTGGGGGAGTTGGGAGTCATATGTGGATTTTTCACTGTGCAGGGGTTTGGCACTCCAAACCCCCATGTTGTTCAAGGGTCAACTGCATTGCAGAATGCTAAGTACTTTGTATATATGAGCTTGTCAGTTTTTGTAAGATGACCATGGTAAGCAGTTGTAGTCACATTTTAACTATATTTGACAAGTCTTCCAGCTTTGTTAAATTTTCCATCATTTTTAACCAAACTTAATTTGAAAGTCTCTTTTGGGTTAGAGCCAAATCTATGGTCCACTTCTTGTAAATGTTCAAAACTTAACCTTACCCTTGATTTCTTTCATGACCAATATTTTACTTTTGTCCAATTTCCTCATCACTAATTGTTATTCTATTGCATAGTATACATTTCTGTAAGGTATTCTAAATAAGTTTTGTAATGAGGTAGGAGATAGAAAGCACTGATAAAATAATACCTCAAGCTTTACAGAATTTGACAGAAACAAACTATTATTCAATTCAGCAACTATTTTCTGAGTGTCAAATTATGTGTCAAGAACTATTTTACTGGAATAAATCAGTGAACAAAACAAAGATCTCTGTGCCTGTGGAATTTATGCTCTACTGAATAAAACAGACAACCAACCAACATAGTAGGTAAATAACCTGGATAAGGAAGAGCAACCTTAGAGGGCTTCAAAGAAAGCCCTGAGGCAAAAAAACAATAATAATAAGGGAAGAAATTCTATGGGCATTTGAAGTAAGATACTGGCAGCATGTCCCATAACTATCATAACTACTACAATATGATGTGGGTCAAGAATATGTAATACAGGGCATCAAACACCCCTCCCCAAAACTATGATAGCCTCTAGGTTCAAGTCAGTTGTTTCTGGTGCTACTCATATAGAGTACAATTTGAATGGTGTCCTCTAGATCTAAACAACATGTTTAGCCATAAGCTGGACATAAAGAGGTGAATAAGTTTGGGACCTGACAGGTTACACAAATAATTTTAATTATGCTATTAAATACTTCCCTACATATTCACAAAATAATTTACTTTGTAGAAATAGTTTATCTTTGTGTTCTTTTCCTTTGCTTTGTACTATACTATGTCTCTATCAATTTGTTAAAGATTATAGAGAATATAATTAATTACTCCCACTTGAAATTATTTTATTTAAAGAGCAGAACCCTCTCCAGTTCACTTTTTGTTAAGTAGATTGTAGCTGAATTGCAGTACAGTACACTCTAATAAAGTGTGTTGGTCAAACTACCCAAATCAGATTTTCAAGACCTGGAGGCCCAATAAACTTAAATCATCACCAAAGGAACAACCTGACTTTTACATTAGCAAAAATAAAAAATAAAAAATAAAGGAAAAACAGATCTCTTCTCAGATTTTGTGAAATTCAACAACTTAGATCAGTAGAATATTGTCATAGGCTCAATATGATATTTTGCAACATTCTAAACATTTGGTTAGGATCAGTTATTTCCTCTCTGTAAGATATATCCAATGATTAAGGGAAAAGAATAAATTCTCTTCTGCAATTAAAAATGGAGTACGTTTGTTTTGGAAGCTGGGGAAGATGGCAAAGCAGGAGGATCCTGAACTCTCCCTTTCCTACATTTACTAGATATTATCTACATCCAAGTCAATAAATTGGAGAGTGACTTGAAGACTGGCAGAACAAATTCACAAATAAATACAGAGAGAAGCTGCATCTGAAAGGTTAAGAAAGTCAGAAAGGCAGAGGGAGGCTGCCAGCAGGAGGAAAAGAGCTGCATGCATAGAGAGGGCAGAGAGACAGGCCCTTGTACCAAGGAGTTTCTGGGGAAGGTTAATCCCTGTAAACCAGCAGGACTTGCAGCCTAGAGCTTTAAAAGTCAGAGGACTCAGCAGTGAGCAAACAAGGAGGGTAAGTGATAGCTAGGTCTCTGCCCTGAAAGAGAAAACATCCTGAGCAGAAAGACAGCACAGAAACAGTAGTTTACACAACAGGGTGGGGGAGAGGGGTGTTGGTGAATGGGAGACAGATTTGTCTAGAATGACTTCAGAGCACGTTGGGGGACTTCTCCAAAAATGAGGGACCTGGCAGTTGTCATTTTCCTTCCCTGCTTCCCAGCATAAACACAGAGCCACCTGTAAGAAGTGGAGTTCAAGATACTTGCTATCTCTCCTGTTAGCAGTGCACCTGAAGATTCATATACTCCAAGCCTGCTAGCTTCAACCCTGGGATCAGGGCAAATTTTGTTAGCATACACACCCCACCCAGCTGCTGGGTGCACAGCTGCCACCACATGACAAGCCTAGTCAAACCTAGTCAATGCAATGCACACTAGCCACCCTGGCCCACATCCTCCAACAGGTGTATTGTTTTAGGGGATCTAACATAAGACTAGTGGCCCAGTGCAAATTCTGCTAACACTGCTGCCCCACTCCCAAGTTCCCTGGCAGTCATGGGACAGTCATGGGGCAGTCCCACCAACCCCCCAGAGCTGGCCTGCCTGGGTCCCACTAACACCACAAAGATAAGTACAGCCCATAACAGGAAGAGTCAGTGTACATAACTGCACTGAAAGAAAAAGTGACTCAGATACAATAGCAGGTTGTAAGCAACACACATAGGATTCTCTCCTGAAGTGCCAAGTTCTGGTGAACAGCAGACACTGCACTCCAGGGCACTCCAGGACCTCTTCCTCATAAATTCACTACTTTCAAGAGCAGAAGACATAGCTGACCTTCTTAACATACAGAAACAGACACAAGAGGCAGACAAAATAAGGATACAGAAAAATTTATCCCCAGTGAAAGAAAACAAGTTCATGGCCACTGATCTAAGTGAAACAGATATAAGAAGTATATCTGATAGAGAAATTAAAGCAATGACTATAAGGATACTTACTGGACTTGAGAAAAGACTGGAATATATGAGTGAGACCCTTAAAAGAGATAAGGAATAACATAGCAGAGATAAAGGACTCAATAAATGAAATGAGAAACACACTTGATGGAATGAATATCACAATGGAAGAAGCAGGGGAATGAATTAGTGACCTAGAAATAGAGTAATGGAAAGTAATCAAGCTGAAATAGAAAAAAAAGGGATTATATAAATGGAAAATATATTCCATTAAACATAATAACATTTGTGTGATAAGAGTCACAGAATAACAGAAAGAAAAGGAGGCAGAAAATTTATTTGAAGAAATAATCGCTGAAAACTTCCCTAATCTGGGGAAGGAAACAGACATCCAGATCGAAGAGAACTGCCATAAAAATCAACAAAAGCAGACCCACACTAGGACACATTGCAATTAATTTGCAAAACATAATAAAGAAAAAAAATGTAAAAGCAGTAAGACAAAAGAGGTGGATAATTTATCAGAGAAAACCCATAAGGATAGCTGGGAATTTCTCAACAGAAAGTTGGCAAGCCAGAAGAGAGGGGCATGATCTATTCAAAGTACTCAATGAGAAAAATCTGCAGCCAAGAATATTCTATCCAGCAAGGATATCATTCAGAATAGAAAGAGAGATAAAGAGTTTCGCAAACAAAAACTAAAGGAGTTAATGACCACTAAATCAGCCATGCAAGAAATATTAAAGGGGACTCTGAGTGGAAAGGAAAAACCAAAAGTGACATAATGAAGTTAGGAAACACAAAGCAGTAAAAATGAATATTTCTGTAAAGAAACCAGTCAAAGTACTCACCAAAAAAAGGATACAAAAATATAATAACACCTAAAATGTGGAAAGGAGAGAAGATAAGAATAGGCTCAAACTTAAAAGGCCATCAACTTAACATAAACTGCTATATGTAGAATATACATATAAAACTAATGGCAACCATTTATCAAAACCACTAATAAACATGCAAAGAATAAAGAGAAAGAAATAGATTTAAAACAAAGACTATAACAAGAGACAAAGGAGGACACTATATAATAATAAAGGGAACAATCTATTAAGAAGATATAACAATTGTAATTATTTATGCATCTAACATAAGAGCACCCAAATATAAAAAAACAGTTAACAAACCTAAAGAAACTAACCAATAACATTACAATGACAGTGGGGGAGTTTAACATCCCACTTACATCAATGGACAGATCACCTTAACAGAAGATAACAAGGAAACCATGGCTTTGAATGACACACTGAACCAGATGGATTTAACAGATATATTCAGAACATTCCATTCTAATAAAGCAGAATACCACATTCTTTTCAAGTGCACATGTAACATTCTCCAGGATAGATCATATTATTAGTTCACAAAACAATCCTCAACAGGGACACCTGGGTGGCTCAGCAGTTGAGTGCCTGCCTTCAGCTCAGGGCATGATCAAGTCCCACACTGGGGTCCCTGCATGGAGCCTGCTTCTCCCTCTGCCTATGTCTTTGCATCTCTCTGTGTCTCTCAGGAATAAATAAATAAAATCTTTAAAAAAAAAATCCTCAACAAATTCAAGAAAATAGAAGTGATACCACACATCTTTTCTGGCCATAATGCTGTGAAACTAGAAATCAACCACAAGAAAAATTTGGAAAGACCACAAAAACCTGGAGATTAAATAACATGCTACTAAGCAATGAATGAGTCAACTAGAAAATAAAAGGAGAAATTTAAAAGTACATGGAAAAAAATGAAAATGAAAACACAAGTTCCAAACATATGGGATGCAACAAAAGTAGTTTTAAGAGGGTTGTTTACAGCAATACAGACCTGCCTCAAAAAGCCAGAAAAATCTCAAATAAACAACCTCATCTTACACCTAAAGGAACTAAACAAAAATCACAAACAAAAGCTAAAATCAGAAGTATGAAAGAAAGAATAAAAACTAGAGAAGAAATAAAAACTAAAAAACCATTAGAACCAATTAATGAAGCCAGGAGCTGGTTCCTTGAAAAGACCAATAAAACTGATAAACCTCTAGCCAGACTTGCCAAGATAAAAAGAGAAAGGACTCAAAGAAATAAAATCACAAATGAGAAAGAAGAAATAATCAACACAGTAGAAATACAATTATGAGATAATATCATGAAAAATTATGTCAAAAAGTTAAACAACCTAAAAGAAATGGATAAAGTCCTAGAAACATATAAACACCAAACTTGAAACAGGAAGAAATAGAAAATTTGAACAGACCAGTAACCAGTAAAGAGATTGAATGAATTAAAAAAAAAAAAAAAACTCTCAACAAACAAAAGTCCAGGACCAGATGGCCTCCCAGG
The DNA here is from genome assembly GCF_048164855.1 of Canis lupus baileyi. Lineage (NCBI taxonomy): Eukaryota > Metazoa > Chordata > Mammalia > Carnivora > Canidae > Canis > Canis lupus. The sequence continues at coordinate 6,495,638 of NC_132842.1, forward strand.
CAAATTCTACCAAATATTTAAAGAAGCATTAATACCTATTCTTCTCAAAATATTCCAAGAACAGAAAAGAAAGAAAACTTCCAAATTCATTCTATGAAACCAGCATTATCCTGATACCAAAATCAGACACTACTAATAAAGAAAACTACAGGCTGATATCTCTGATGAGCACAGATACAAAAGTCCTCATTAATATTAGCAAACCAAATTCAAAAATACATTAAAAACTTCATTTACCATGATCATGTGGGATTTATTCCTGGGTTGTAAGGGTGGTTCAATATTCACAGATCAATCAATGTGATATATTACATCAAGAAGAGAAAGGAGAAGAACCATAGAATCATTTCAGTAGATGTAGAAAAAGCATCTGACAAACAACATCCATTCATAATAAAAATCCTCAACAAAGTAGGTATAGAAGGAACATACCTCAAATTAATAAAGGCCTCAAATGAAAAACCCACAGCTAACATCATCCTTAATGCAGAAAAACTGAGAGCTTTTCCCCTAAGACAAGGAACAAGAGAGGGATGGCTACTTTCACCACTTTTATTCAACATAGTACAGGAAGTTCTAGCCACAGTAATCACACAACAAAAAGATATAAAAAGCATCCAGGGCATTTGGGTGGCTCAGTTGGTTAAGGGTCCAACTCTTTGTTTCGGCTCAGGTCATGATCTCACAGCCATGGGATCAAGCCCCACATCAGGCTCTACACTCAGCATGGAGTCTACTTGAGATTCTCATTCCCTTCCCCTCTGCTCCTCTCCCAACCTCTGTAAAATAAATAAATAAATAAAATTATTTTAAAAAAAGAAATAAAAGTCATCCAAATCAGCAAGGAAGAAATAAAATTTTCACTATTTGCAGATGACATGATGCTCTACATAGAAAACCCAAAGACTCCACCAAAAAACTGCTAAAACTGATGCACAAATTCAGCAAAGCCACAGGATACAAAATCGATGTATAGAAATCTGCTGCATTTCTATACACTAATAAAGAAGTAGGAGAAAGAAATTAAGAAAAAAAATCCCATTTACAATTGCACCAAAAATACCTAGGAATAAACCTAACTAAAGAGATGAAAGACTTGTACTCCGCAAACTATAAAACACTGATGAAAGGGCACAAAGAAATGGAAAGACATTCCATGCTCATGAATTGGAAGAACAAATATTTTTTTAAATGTCCATGCTACCCAAAGCAATTTATACAGTTGATCTAATTCCCATTTTTCACAGAGCTAGAATAAACAACCCTAAAATTTGTATGGAACCATAAAAGACCCTGAACAGCCAAAGCAATCTTGAAAAAGAAAACCAAAGCTGGAGGCATCACAATTCCAAACTTCAAGTTATATTACAAAGTTGTAGTAATCAAAACCATATAGTATCACACAAAAATAGACTCAGAGATCAATGAAACAGAATACAAAACTCAGAAATAAATCCTCAACTACATGGTCAATCTTTGACAAAGCAGAAAAATAATGCCCAATAAGAATAGATAGTCTCTTCTACAATGGTGTTAGGGAAAAAAACTGGACAGTCACATGTGAAACAGGAAACCATAAAAATCCTAGACGAGAACACAGATAGTAACCTCTTTGACATCGGCCACAGCAACTTCTTTCTAGATATGCCTCCTGTGGTAAAGGAAACAAAAGCAAAAAAAAAGCTTTTGCACAGTGTAAAAAAAAAAAATCAACAAAACTAAAAGGCAACCTATAGAAAGGGAGAAGATATTTGTAAATGACGTATCCAATAAATATATGAAGAACTTAAAAAACTCAACACCCAAAAAACAAATAATCCAATTTAAAAATGGGCAGAAGAGATAATCAGACATTTTTCCAAAGAAGACATACAGATGGTCAACAGACATGAAATGATGCTCAACATCAGTAATCATCAGGGAATAGCAAATCAAAATTATAATGAGATTCACCTCACACCCGTGAGAATGGTTAACATCAAAAACACAAGAAACCACAAGTGTGGAGGATGTGGAAAAAAAGGAACACTCCTGCATTGTTGGTGGGAATGTAAACTGGCAATAGCTACTCTGGGAAACAGTATGGAGGTTCCTCAAAAAGTTAAAAATAGGGGCACCTGGGTGGCCCAGTTGATTAAACATTGGACTCTTGATTTGGGTTCAGGTCGTGATCTCAGTCTTGTGAGATTGAGTCCCATGTTGGGCTCTGCACTGGGCATGGAGTCTCCTTTTCCTCTCCCTATCACTCACCCTCCCCCTCTTAAAAAAAGGTTAAAGACAGAACTACCATATTGCAATCCAGCAATTGCACTACCAGGTATTTACCCAAAGAATATAAAAACATGAATTCAAAGGGATACGTGCACCAGCATTATTTACAATAGCTAAATTATGGAAACAGCCCAAGTGTCCATGGACTGATGAATGGATAAGGAAGACGTGAGATAATATGTATCACTCAGCCATGAAAAAGGATAAAATCTTATCATTTGCATTGACATGGATGGATCTAGAGAGTATAAGGCTAAGCGAAATAAGTCCGAGACAAATGCCGTCTGACTTCACTCATATGTGGAATTTAAGCAAAACAAAGGAAACAAAGGAAAAACAGAGAGAGAGAGACAGACAGACAGACATAGACAAACCAAGAAACACTCTTAATTACAGAGAACAAACTGATGTTTACTGGAGGGGAGATGGGTGAGTGATGGGTTAAATAGGGGATTAAGTAGGGCACTTGCTGTGATGAGCACCAGGTGATGTATGGAAGTGTTGAATCACTATAGTGTATACCTGAAAGTAATATAATGCTGCATATTAACTAACCAGAATTAAAGAACTTAAAAAAGGGAATACATTCTTTTTGAAATTTATTGTATATATTAAATTTATATAATTAACAAAAATTAGCTTTTCTTCCTTCCTTCTTTCTCTAACCAGACAAGCTTATTCCTAAATGAGACTTAGATATCATTTCTGCCTAATGGTAGAAATACATTTCTTTTATTACTCCAATTTTGTTGCTCATCTATATTTCCTAATTATGGTCCCCTCTACATTGATATATTGTTGTTATTCACATAAATCAAGGTTCTTTCACAGGGCTCACAATGTCCCCCAATTCTGATTTACTGGTTTACTGAAGAGACTGAGTTATTTGTCTATATTCAAACTATTAAAACAGAAAATGCAGGTAGCATTGAGGAACACAATAATCTCAGTCCTGTTGAATAGTGGATTCCTGCTGTCCAAAGCTGAACTTAAACATAGCTACCCTCTCTTATTATTCTCTTCACCAACTATTATCCAGATCTACACCAACACAGAGGACTTTACATGCCTAATGCGTTCTCTCTGTTCACTTCTCTTCCTGGTGCTCCAAGTCCTTATGACTATCTCTATCTGCCTGCATTCTTCCACTCTGCCTATAGCTAACATTCCACAGATGTATGTGCTGTACCCAAATAAGATGTGAACTCTCTAAGAATAAGACAATGGCTTTTGTATTTTCCAACACAGATTAATATTACAAAAGATCCAGTATACTGGGTCACAAAAATACAATCATGAGTGTAGGACATACAACAGAAAAAGCTTGTATACTGCATTATCTTCCTTAGGTAAGGCTGAAATAACAATGGACAGGTATTATGTCTACTAAAATAGTAGCAGCCAAATGTAAGTTTGGAAATTGACAAGTCCAAACCATTCTATAGTTCTTCATACAGGTAATATGTAATTATGTTGGTTAGACAAATGCTTCAATATTTGTGGGTAAAAACAATGTGCTAGAAAATAAACTATGATCACATTTTATTCTTTGTGTTCTAAAGTATCACAAGATCAACTCACAAATGTTGAGTAGTGAAGTGCTCTCATGAGAAACTTCCTCTTTATTAATTGCCTGAACTTTATTTGAGTATGAAAAATCATAAGGTTCCATAGGGGACACAAAGTGGTAAAATGGAGAGAAAGAAAAACCACAAGTCAGAGACCTGATTTCTAAAGTTCAGAAAACTAAAATTACAGATAGAGCTTTCTACATTATTTTCAGGTAGGACTCAAAGCATCATTAAATGATCTTCTGGTTCCAAAAACATTTTATCAATTTGTACTTAAGTTCTTTATCTAGGACAAGGGTATATATGCAGCTAGTAGAAAACATAATACTACTAAATAATAATAATAGGCTTTTTGTTAATCTACTAAATGGTACCTAATTTATTAAGTTCCTAGAGGGCAGGGGCCATGATTTATATATCTTTTTATGTATGCAGCATTGAATACAGTATTTTATACATACTCAGCAAATACTCAGCAAATAATTGTTGATGATGAAAGTGCTCTTCCAAAAGAATAAATGTAATATAAATGTACAGTTGAAAATATTCAACCTAACTAATCTTCAGGCTCTCAAATCATTTGTGCTTAAGAATTCATTCAAAATGCTATTTTTCAAGATGCTAGACACAAATTAGAAAAATATGTTAGGAATAGGAGTTACTACAGTTGTCTTTGGCACCTATGGGAAAGCGTGTTTAGAAAACATCTTGAAGGGTGTACATGGGTGGCTCAGTTGGTTAAGGGTCTGCCTTCAGCTCAGGTCATGAACCCAGGGTCTTGGGATCAAGCCTCACATCAGGCTCCCTACTCAGGGGAGCCTGCTTCTCCTTCTCCCTCTGCCCGCTGTTCCTCCTTGCTTGTGCTCTCTCTCTCTATCATATAAATACAATCTTTAAAGAAGACAGAAATCATCTTGGAGGATAATTTGATTTGTGAGTCTCCATTCTGAGCAACTTGAAAACATCTTCTGTGAATAGAATTCCAATCTGCTTTGCTAAAGTTTAAAAATGAAGATAATACTTGGAACTTTCAGATTAAAAAAAAAAAAAAAAAAAAAACGCTCCCTGAAGACAAATTACAAATATGAAGAGCTATGAGTTTTGGCAATCGATAGCAGCTTTCAGCTCATTATATGGATGATCAAGTATGCTGCCTTGAGCAGAAATATAAAAAAGGACATTGGGAGGTTATACTAGTACCATAGGATATGTGAAGAATCAAATATTCACCTGTAAACATGAGCCTGCTGAGATAAATTGTGAAATTTGTGAACAGTATGTTAAATCTTTTTGCTTACTTTAATTTTTCTATACTAACATCAGAAAAACTCAAAACTTAGAGGCATTTTTATTTAAGTATAGTTTTACATAAACTAGTAAAAATAGAAACTTTATTTTATTTTATTTAAAATAGAAAATTTAGAATGGGTAAATAAACCATTGTACATTTACTCAATGGAATTATATGGAGCTGTTAAAATTATGTTCAGGAAAATTATGTATTAAAATGAATATACCAAGTTTTCAGAAAGATCCTATGTATAGACATTTGTATAAAAATTATAAACTTAAAGAATTAAATTATCAACAGATTTCAAATAGCTTTTGGGATTCTATTTTTCTATACACTCCAAATGTTCTTTAATGAGATGTAATCTTTTTATAATAAAAACATTAATATTTTAAAACTATGACCCTCTAGATAGCAGTGAATAACAAAGTGAATTTTTGCTCCACATCCCTAATTAACCTACAGGTATTGAAAAACTTCAGACTTCTGAATTAAAACATAATGTTCTAAAAATCAGATTTTCTTAGCTTTTAATTTTGATATAATTTGAAACGTACAGGAAAGATGCAAAAATGGTATAAATAAATTCCATATTTGTGCAAAAAATGTGGTATATATACACAATGGAATTATTCAGCCCTGAGAAAGGAGAATATCCTGACATTTCAGACACCACTGATAGATCTTGAGTATATTATTCTATGAGAGATAAATCAGAGAAAGACAAGTACTGTATATCAATTATATGTGGAATCTAAAAAAGTCAAAACTGTAAAAAACAGAGATCAAAGTGGCAGTTACCAGGAGATATGGGTGAGGAGGAGAAGACTGATGGTGTTCAAGGTTATAAACTTGGAAGAAGTAGCATATAAGCTATAGAGATCTAGTATACAATATAATGATACAGACAATGATATTGTTCTGTAATGATGAATGTGATGAATACTGCCTCAATGGCAATCATATTAAAATATATAAATGTATTGGAGTAATATACTATACATCTTAAATTTATAAAATATAACAAAACTGGGGGAAATTCCATATATTCTTTACCCAGATCCACTATCTACATTCTATATCATTTATCTTATCTTATAGTCCCTGAAAAGATTGACAGAGGTTTATAAACTTATACGCATACTATTTTTTTCTGAACCATGTGAGAGTAAATTAGAAATTTTGTGTTCCTTTACCTATAAATATTTCAGTTTGCACATCCTAAGAAAAGAGCATTCTCATGCAAAACCACATTATGATTATGAAAGTTGGGAAATTTAATACTGATACAATATACAACATTTTTTCATGAATAGTCCATATTAAAATTCCATCAATTTTCAGTTATATCTATTGTAGTTATTTTCATCCAACCAGGATAAAATCTACATGATGCATTACACTTAGGTGCCATGTCTCTAGTCTCTGATTTGGAACATTATTAATAAAGTAATTTTTCTAGTCTTCCAAAATAGTTTGCGGATCAGTTTGTAAGTTTTGATGTTTCATAACACTTTTGTTTTACAAAGTATGAATCAGTAAAATTTTAAGACTGTATCATACAGCAAACATACAACTAAAGTCCGTTTTGCCATGTGAGGTAATACACTCACCGATTGTAAAAATGAGAATATGCACATCTTTGAGGGGTAGGAAGGGACATCATTCTGCCTATTAAAATGAGCTAGTATGTGAATGGCTGACAGTCCAATTTCCCTGCCAGGGTTTTTTTTGTTGTTGTTATAATTAATATTTTGAGGAAGATGATTATTTACAAAAGCAAATCTCAAATTAGTAGTCCAATAAAGTAAAATAATGTAACTAAATAAAAGTAGTAATAAAAATATTTTTTTAATCTAATGAAGTAAGTTTGGGGGTAGTAGAAAGAAGGAAGATTTTTTGGTTTTGGTTTTGGTGTTTGTTTGTTTTAAGGTGTTTTTTTTTTAAATTTATTCATGAAAGACACACAGAGAGAGACAGAGAGAGAGAGAGAGGCAGAGACACAGGCAGAGGGAGAAGCAGGCTCCATATAGGGAACCTGATGTGGGACTCGATCCTGGGACTCCAGGATCACGCCCTGGGCCAAAGACAGGCACTAAACTGCTGAACCACCCAGGGATGCCCAAGAAGGAAGATTTTTGGATGACTGAATATTATATATGAGAGAAGGATCCATTTTAGACAAACTGAACAGAAAAAATCTGGGACATGGGAATATGATCCTCTGCTGGGTAGTGGAACAGATACTAGATGAAGGGAATAAAATTGGGGAGATTCTTGGGGAAAGAGGAAAGAAGAATAGATGCAAACTTCCAAATAATAATCATAAAACAACAATATTTTTGAGCATTTAAAATGTGCCAACTGCTATGATTAGAACTTTGAATTTATTATTTAATCCTTATAATAATTTTCTAAAGCATATAATATTATTCCAATTTTACATATGTCATAAGTGAAGGTTCAGAAAGTTAAAACATACAGCAGAGTCCAAGTAAGTAGTAGAGCCAGGATTCAAAACCAAGTTAGTCTTATTCCAAAAACTATACTCTTAATTACTGTGCTAAACTATGATAGAAATTCAGCTCTGGTAGAAATTTAAGAGCCAGGGTATCCAACATGGTATGGAGTATGTCCCAACAGTTGGAAAGAACATAGTCAAAGATTAACAGATAAATGCAACAGTTGAGAGTCCAAGAACACGGACACTGGCATTGGCAACTCACCCCATCTTCCAGACACACTGAGGTACTGGACTCCATTTACTAAGAGCAGGACTAACGAAGGAAGACATGAACACTGTAAACTAGGCAAATGGATGAGGCAAAAACAAAAGTACAAATACATTGGAAACTGTGCTACCGAAACTGGAATAACACTGATCAGGACTAACTGTAATACAGCAAAAGTAAATCAGACCACAAGGCTGGAGTCAGACCAATAGTGAAAGTGAGAATGCCGATAATGAGACTGTGATGCTCAAGCTCTATTAATCTGTCCTAAAATTGGAGGTGGTATTAGAGACTGATACAGGACCTCATCTGCAGAAAGCCAAGTATCTCCAGCTCTCCAGCCATAAAAAGAGGAGGGATAAACTTATTCCAGAAAGGTTAGCCTTGCTTAACAGTTTGCTTTGAGCTCAGTATCCCTATATTGTACCTGTGTTCAAAGGGCCTCTTTCTTTTCTCCCAAGATTGAGAAAATCTCTACATTCTTGCCTCTGCCCCGTCCACCACCATCATCATTGGCATCAGAGTTGCCAAAATAGGGACTGTGATTTTTAGGTAAAGGTCATTTGTAAGTTGGGTTTTTCTGGAAAGACACATGAGCTGAAGTTGATCCAAAAGAAGAAAAGTAAGACTGGAAGGCTGGTAATGTATCTATAGAAAACAGGAAAGAGGTTTCACTGAAGACAGAATTCTTACTAAGACAGATGGATTTGAGAGAGATGAGCATGTCATAAGCTTCTTTTTCATCAACCTGCAAGTGAACAGCCTGGATTTGGAGAGACAGTTATACATCAGTACTTGGTTACTCTGAAATCCTGCTACTATCCAGATGTCAGATCCTATTAGTTCACATATGACCATCAATTTCAAGAGAGATGCCAGGAACACAGTCTCTGGGCTGTCAGCACAATTTTAAATCATGTCATTTAAGCATATCCTTGTTGGTCTTTACAAGCCCTTTGTTTACTGTGGGTCTTAGTCTGAATAAAGATTTTAAATCACTTCATATTTTAACAGGATTTTTAAGTCACCTGTGCATTTTGTCTAAGACGTCAGCATTACATCTCAGCTCTTCTCTCCAAATACGATAACATGACAATAATAGATGTGGGGATTACAGATCTTATTTTAGATTTACAACTGTAAATTAAGTGACTTTAATCTTTGAGGTAAATTCTGTTTTCTGTATCCTATTCTCCTAATCAGGCAACTAACTTCGTCCCGCTGTCTCTAACTCCCAAGCCTTCTCCCTACTGCCCTATTGAATGCAGCACCGGTTGTTATACTGTCCCATCCATGTCAAATTCATTCTCCAAAAGTTCCAGTTTTAAAAAGTTGGTTATTATAATATGATAAAATGTGAGGCTAATGACCAATGATGTTTAAGGATTCTCTCTTTACATACATCACTGATGTTTATCACTTATTTAACTATACCTACAAACATTTATCATATGCCATTGTATTATGCTAGCAGGTTTACATATGTTATCTCATTTTGGGGGTTTCTAATGCCTTCTTTACCCTTGACAAAGGGTACAGAGCTATATGCAGTCATTCCTTAAGTCATGGGTAGCTCTTTAAGAACATAAGGAGATGAGCAGAATAGATACCAACTTCCAAATAACAATCAATATACAACAATATTTTTGAGCATTTAATATGTGCCATGAACACCTGAATACTATGATTAAAATACTGACTATATTAAAATATAGTATATGTTTAATATTTTAATACAGTACATGTTTTTATAATAACCAGGAATACAAAAGAAAGTTTGGATAGTCCTTAGTCATTGACTAATCCTGACAATGAAAAGGATTCCTGTTCAGATCCCTGTTCATCTCTTTAGGACAAGGAAGGAATAATAATGGATTTTCCTGCAATCTGACAGGCCATCAGGAAAGACAGCTTTGGTCAAAGAACACTTTACTGACTTCAAATTATAACATATAGCTAGCCTTCTGCTCTGTCATTGGGGAAGGTCAAGTCTGATTAAGTAAGTGCTAAGGTCAAACCTGAATCACAGCTAAATGTCTAAATATAGATCGTCTTTCTAAAAACTGTGGCCTCTTTTCCATGACTGCAGTGTGTACAACACAGGAGTTAGATTTACGCAGAGAAGCCGCCTTTTCTTAGAAAAAGTAGGTCCAGTGAAAAACATTGGCTTTTAAAATAAGGAAGAAAGTAGGAGTGTGCAAATTAAATAAAGATAAGTTGTTAAAGGTTAACTAGTTTCTCCTGGTGGTGTTATAAGCAAATGGCATAGTCATTCTCTGGTTCTAAAATATTTAGATGTTTTATTTCAGTCACATAGTGGGAGCTGAGAACAAATGTGGGTAAACCAGATACAAAATACCTTCACAGAACATAAGCTAAAACCTATTCCCTTAATTCTTCAGTGTTGAATCATCTGTTATGTCTGGACCGTAAATGTGAAGAATGCCAAAGTAGCTCTGGTATTGCCATGGTTTGGTACACACAGATACAAGGAAAAGCATGTCTACTCTGAAAATATGTTATCGTCACTACTATTGTATTAGTTTTCTACTGCTACATAACAAATTACTGGAAATTTGGGAGCTTAACATACCTATTCATTATTTCCCAGTTTCTGTTGATCAGAAGTGTGGGCACAGTGTAGCGAGCTCTCCGCTCGGGGTCTTACTAGACTGAAATCAAGGTTTTGGCCTGCTGTCTTCTCATGTGGAGCTCAGGATCTCCTTCCATGTGTATTCAGGCTTTTAGAAAAATTTAGTTGCTTGAGTTATAGAACTGAGGTCCATGTTTTCTTGGTTGCTGCCTGTGAGATCTGCTCTCAGCTCTCAGAGGGCTCACTCAGTTTTTAGCCACAGCCCTCACACAACAAGGTAGTTTATTTCTTCAAGGCCAGCACTAGAATTTCCCTTCGGTCAGCTACGATGGGAAGGAATTTTCTTTAATGCAACATAATCACATAGGTGACTAAACTATCACCTTTGCTATATAATACAGCCTAAACAGGGGGTGACCACCTCCCTGCATTCACGGGTCCCACCCTCAAGTAAGAGGAAAGTGTTGGGCAGGGCCTGTGCGAACAGAAGCCTGAAGGCCATTTGAGAATTATACCTGTAATTATTCATAGAACAAGGGCTGACCTCTGAACTATATGACTGAGGACAGAGCGAAATGTTACTCATCTCCAGAGCTTATAACTTAAATGTAAACAGATTCAGTTCCAAGAATGTTTTCCAGGAGAAAACAAAACAAAACAAAAATCTACAAATTTTACCAAAATTCCTAGAGGAAGAAACTCAGATTTCAATCTCAATGTACCCTTTGAACTGTGCCTAGTAAAAATGCAAATTCCTATAAAGACCAGTAAGGCTTGCAAAGATTTGTGAATGACTATCTAAAAGATACCCGTACCTCAGTTTCAGTAAACCTCAAGCCCTAACTTCCTATGAAACCAACTTTTTTACCACTATACTCCTTCTTAGCTATTATATCCATTGGCTGACTACAAGCTAGTGTGGCAACATTGCATTCTCTAGAGATAAAGTAAAAAAGTCAATATTCAAATTGTAACACTGACATTTTCTGAAGTAGGAATATAATAGCAGATGACCAAGTTTTGATTCTAGAGTATATACCTTGTATAATCACTTCCCCTGGAATGTGAGTGGATCTGTAAATATGATGAGATGGTCTCTATTTTGATTAGGTTACATTATCAGGTAAAGTGGTGGGATACTTACTCTCATTATACTATGTTATATATGGTTCAATCTGACCAGATTGAGGAAATTGTTTTGCTAGCTTTGAAGAGGTGAGCTGCAATGCAGTAAGAGGGTCACATGAATAGGCCTTAAGGCAACTCAGAGGAGCTCAGAGTAAGCCTCAGCTGACTAACATCTAGAAAAAAAAAAAAAAAAAAACCCAGGAGCCTGTGAGATACTGACATGAATGAGCTTGGAAGAAGACCCCAGGCCTAGGATCACACTGCATCACAGATGTCACCTGGTGAGACAGAGGGCCAACCTCACCTCTGACTGGAAAGGTAACAAACGAAAACTGTGATAATAAATGTATGGTCTTTAAAATGTTAAATTTATGATAGTTCTTTATGCAGTGTAGAAAATTAATATATAAATTAATAAATAGGGCAGCTCCAGTGGCTCAGCGGTTTAGCGCCGCCTTCAGCTCAGACTGTGATCCTGGGGACCCTGGATGGAGTCTCACATCAGGCTCCCTGCATGGAGCCTGCTTCTCCCTCTGCCTGTGTCTCTGCCTCTGTGTGTGTGTGTGTCTCTCATGAATAAATAAATAAAATCATTTTTTTGTAAATTAATTAATTAATTAATTAATAAACAAACTAGCAAAATTAGGTTTAGTAAATTTCTGTAGCAACAGCTCTCAATAACTGAATCCCAATTGATTTTACTACACAGCTAACATTATTTTAGGAAAAGTATTGAAAACTAAAACATACTTAAAATAAACACATTATTTTGTGGTACTCCAGGGCACGAAAGATGACAAACCAAAGCAAAAACTCTAAGGGATGAAATACTACCAAACCAGTGGAGATTGAAACAAATAACTCCAACAATGTAAAATGAAAATCTGAATAATTAATAATCATATATATTATGTGTATTCATATGTATGTAGAGAAGCGAAGGACACTTACTCTGAAAGCTGTTCACTGAGAAGTCTTGAGGATGATAGAATCCTGCTTTGCAAATGCACTGGTAGGCTCCAAGCACGAATCCTAGGCCTTTAATTGGCATACACTATGAAAAAGAAAAGATAGCAGTAGAGTTGATCACAGTTTATTTCACAGTATAAAGACCCACAGATATCCATCACTGCAAATGGTAACAGAACTATCACATTTTCCAGAAATAAAGTATCTCTTTTTTGAACTCTTATTTTATATTTGTTTGTCAACAGATACTTTTTTAGAAGCTACAGTTTCCTTTCTAAATATACGCCATCATGGATGTAGGCGCCACACAACTTTATTCATTTATTCATTCAGTTGCCATAGGGACTAAATTTCTAAGCATGGCTTTTGGGTTTGATGCTTCAAATATCATCTTATTGCTTTAAGAAGTATTTCCAAAGCCTATAAGAATGTCTTTAAAAAGATTCCATGCTAAATATTTCTATCACAGCAAAAGTAGGTAGAAAAGTATATAGATGGACAGAATTTGGGATGTGAAACTTGCTTCTCTGAATTAAATATTCATCAAATTTTCATCCTTGGAACAAAATAACACAAATTGGTGAAATAAAACAAGTAAACTTTAAGGTGAAAATTTAGAAGAGAAAAAAAAAAGATAAAAATAATGATCCTGGGATCCCTGGGTGGCGCAGCGGTTTAGTGCCTGCCTTTGGCCCAGGGCGCGATCCTGGAGATCCGGGATTGAATCCCACGTTGGGCTCCCAGTGCATGGAGCCTGCTTCTCCCTCTGCCTGTGTCTCTGCCTCTCTCTCTCACTGTGTGCCTATCATAAGTAAATAAAAATTTAAAAAAATAATAATGATCCTGAGGGTTCTTCATCTAAAATCTGTTGCATAGATAAGTGTTCTACCTGTACATAAATTTTAAAAATTATCAGCTTTCTAAATATGTCACATAAATAGATATAACAGATATCTCTCAAAAGTTTAATCTTGGCTTCTTTCAAAGATACCACTTGAGTCTCATAAAATTTGGCTTAACATACTTCATTTCTGCTACATTAAATGATATAAGCATGGAATAAATTCTATTAAAATACAAACAGTACATCAATGAAACAGGAGTATGTCAAGACAATAGACAGCACTGAAACTTTTCTGCTATTTCTCTACCAAGATGCTAATCCTTTGACTTTTTCCATTATAATCAACTAGAAAATCTTACAATCTAATGGATTTTAGTTATAAAATGTCTCCTTAAAACAGAAGCCCTTAAGAGAAGACTCTAAATAATTTAAATAATAATTCCACAATCTAAACTTTAATGATTGGTATCAAGATCAATATTACATACCATGAAAACTCTAAGAAATAGAAAAGCATTTATATATAAGGTAGCAAGAGCTAATATATGTCCTAAATTCATACAGATATAATAAGAACATGTCTAACCTCTTTCGAAGAGACCTCCTTGAATATTTTATTTCATTAATTCCACCCTTACCCCCCAGCCTTTTTTTTTTTTTACCTAATACACAATTTATATCTAATTATACCTTGAAATTGAAAACACAGTTCCTGATCTAGAGCAATATACAAGAAGAGAGAAGTACCAATCAATTTAACTGAGTTGGCAAGTATTTATGAAATAACTGCTCTGGGCTTAGAAAATTCCTAGAAAACCGAACTGAAATAACACATACTATTTATAAAGATCCATTTACACAATAGGTCAGATCGTATTTCTAAGCTATATAAATTATAAACAATTATAACATTTGCTTTGCAGAAGCACTAGTATTATGAATAGAGCATATTATTTGTGGTCAGTCAGAAAATAAGGATTTGAATTATCACTTTATCACTAACTAGCTATGTGAACTTGGGATGTTCTCTTAACTTCTCTGAGCCTTAGTTTTTTAATTTGTATGAACAATCATTCAGTCAAATTCATGTACAGTTTGAAGACAACTGAAACACCAAGATATCCTAATAGGTTAAATATGGGATATAAGAGGAAGTGAAGGATGATATTATTCTGTTTTTTTTTTTGGCCTGAGCAACCTTAAGACTAGAGCTGCCATCATTGACCTAGGAAAAGTTCCTGGTAGAGAAGACTTGGACGAAAGAGCAGTTCAGTTTTGCAAGTGTTAAGTGTGAAGTGCTATTTAACACTTAATTGTAGATATCAAATAGGCAGGCTGATAAAACAGTACAGAGTTTAGAAGAGATGTCTGGGCTATGTAATTTGGGACTGATTTGCACAAAGATGATAGGTAAAGCCATGAAATCCGGTAAGACCAGATTGCTAAGGGAATGCCTACAGGCTGTAAAGGACAGAGGTCCAAAGTGGTGAGACTCAGGACACTCTAGAGCTAAAAGGTCAGGCAGAAAGGAAGAAACAAAGGATACTCAGAAGAGTAATAAAGTGTGGTATCATTAACCCATTAACTAGATTGTAATACTATGGACATTGCATGTGAAATTTCTTGTGAGTTATATTTAGTAAACATTCACACAGCATAGGTTTATCCAGGTAAACTAAGTCTCTCTTAGATACTAAGAATAAATAGTGTGCTCTAAATATTCTGCCTCACTGGAATTTGGAGGTTAATGCTATTTCTTAAAACAGCATTAAATTACCTGATAATACGACAGTACTACAACAGTAATTCAGTTGAAAATTCTAAATGTTTAAGAGAGATCTGAAAGTTTACTGGAATAAGAATACCTCTTTACAAGCTAACTCTAAATTTGAAATAAAAATGAAAGTTAAGAAAAACCTATCAGATAAATGTGACCAAATATAAAGTCCCTTGAGAATAAAAAAAAGTTTCCTAATTTTATTTTGGAAAAAGTAATATAACTTATTAGTCACCTCAAATTCTTTTTTTTATCCTTAAATTATATTTTCAAAGAAAAGAAAAAAACATTGTCAGTTAATATCAATGAAAGAATAGCATCTTGCTATACTTCGAAACGGTAGGATCTACATAGAACTCAATGTGCTATTGCTTATATGTTTGCCTTAGAGTATAAAAGTGATCCTGGCTTATTTTTCTATTAATTATCATAAATTTGCAATGAACTTGCCATGCTTTCTTGCTCCATCTGCCATCACCATTCTGTAGCTACTCTAACTCTGCCACCTCAGAATCAAACTTATACATTTTCAAGATTAGGCAACTAGTTTAGTATCCAAACTAGTTTTTAAAAATCTATATAAATATGATTACTACTCAACTAAGGTGGATCATATTTGGATTGAGGAGCTGCTTTCTATAGTTTTTCTCTTTAGAGATTTAGAATTTTGAAAAGATCCTCATGTAATACAAGAAAAAATCTTCAGAATCTTACCCTAATTTAACATTCATTTAAAATATTCACTTAAAATACTCATTTGGGGTATTCAAAACATTCATTCATTTTAGATATTCAAGCCTACATCTTTCTACTTTATCTTTATAGAAGTCCCAAAAGGTAGAAATGGAAAGAGCAACCTCCATGGAGGTATCTGTTCCATGATGGCCTTTGATAAACATTAAGCTTCTTATGTCAAGATTTAGTATTCCTCTGAATGAGGTAGCTACTCACAAGACTGGATACCCTCTTTAATGAAACTACAATGCCCATACTTACTAAGCCATCAGCAGAGATATACTAAGGATAGTCTTGACAACCTACAATCAAAGTCGTGTTCCTGGGAGTAATCCAGGTCCACATGGAAAGAGATGGTGGTCAAGAGTTTAAAGCAAAATAGATTCCTAAAGGGATGCTTGAATGGCTCAGTTATTTGGGTGTCTGCCTTCAGCTCAGGTCATGATCCCAGGGTCCAGGGACTGAGGTCCACATTAGGCTCCCTGCTAAGTGAGGAGTCTGCTTCTCCCTCTGCTGCTCCTCTGCTGCTCTCCTTGCTTGTGCTCTTTTCCTGTCAAATAAATGAATAAAATCTTTAAAAAAATTCCTAAAAATCTACAGCCTATCAAGTCTGAGTCATACAGAAATAAAAATTCTGAATAGATTTATAACTAGTAAGAAGACTGAATCAAAAACCTCCCAATGGAGAAAAAAGCACAGGACCAGAAAGCCTCAATGGGCAATTCTACCAAAGAGCCAAAGGAAAATTAACACCAAACTTTTCCTCAAACTCTTATAAAAATTGAAATGAAAATACTTCCTAACTCATTTTATGAAGCCAACATTTTCCTGATACCAAATCAGACAAAGATACTATAAGAAAAGAAAACTATGTATCAATATTCCTGATTAATATTGACGTGAAAATCTTCAACAAAATCTTCAACAAAATTGCAAGCCAAATTCAGTTAAAAGGACTACACGCCATAACCAAGTGGAACTTATTCTTGGAATGCAATGATAATTCAACTTATAAATCATTCAATACAATACAACATATTGACAAAATGAAGGACAAAAACTACATGACCATTTCAAGTAATTTAGAAAAAGCACTTGACAAAATTCAACACCCTTTCATAATAAAAACACTCAACAAACTAGGAACAGAAAGAAACTATCTCAACATAATAAAGGCCATATATAAAAAGCCTATGGCTAACATCATGCCCAATGGTGAAATGTGGAATGATTTTCCTCTAAGATAAGAAACAAGGCAAAGCCTCTGTCACTTCCATTCAGGATTACTGGAAGTCCTTGGCAGAGTAATTAGAAAATAAATAAAAGGCATTCAAAAAGAAAGGAAGAAGTATAATTATCTGTTTGCAGAAGACATGATCTTACATGTAGAAAACCCTAAAGATTTTGCCAAAAATAAAAGAATAAAGAAACCCTGTTAGAATTAATAACCATATTAATCTAAGTTCTAGGATATAGAAGCAACATAAAAAAATTGATTGAGTTTCTATACACAATCACAATCCAGAAATGACATTTAAAAAACAATTCCACTTATAATAGCTTCAGAAAGAATAAAATACTTAGGAGTAACCTAACCAAACTGAAAACTACAAAACTTGCTGAAAAAATTAAATATACCAATACATGAACTGACAGCCATGTACATGGATTAGAAGACAACACTGTTAGAATTCTCATGCTACCCAACGCTATCTCTATTAAAATCCTGATGGTATTTTTATCAGAAACAGAAAAACCATCCTAAAAATCATATGGAATCTCTAGAACCCTAAATAGTCAAAGCAATCTTGCAAATGAAGATAAATTTGCAGGTCTCACACTTTGTAATTTCAAAAACATTTACAAAACTACAGTAATCAAAACAATGTGGTATTGGCATAACAGCAAAGCGAAGTGGTACACAGACACAGAGTAGAGGGCCCAGAAATAAGCCCTCAAATATAATGATCAAATAACATTTGCAAGGATTCCAGTACCATGCAATGGGGGTAAAAAAAAAAAAAAAAAAAAAAAAAAAAAGCAATCTCTTCAACAAATGATGCTGGGAAAATTGAATATCCACATGCAAAAGAATTAAGTTGAACACTGACCTTAGAGTACACACAAGAATTAACTCAAAATAGATTAAAGACCTAAATTCAGGCCTAAACCCATAAACTTCCAGAAGGAAATGGGAAAAACTTCATGACATTGGATTCGGGAATGATTTCTTGGATATGTCATCAAAAGCACAGGCAACAAAAGCAAAAAATAGGCAAATGGGATTACATCAAATTTAAAAACATCTATGCATTAAAGGAAACAATCAAGTTTGAAGAGCAACCTATAAAATGAGAGGAAATATTTGTAAACAACATACCTGATAGGGGGTTAATACCTAGAATATATAAAAACTGCAATTCAACAATAACAACAATAAATTACCTGGTTTAAAAATCAGCAAAAAATTTGAACAGACACTTCTCCAAAGAAGATAGACAAATGACCAAGACACATATGAAAAAATGCTTGACTTCACTAACCATTAGAGAAAGCAAATCAAAACTACAATGAGGTATTAGCCTATAACCATTATTATGGACACATTATGGACACTATCAAATATTGGCAAGGATGTAGAGAAATTAGAGTCCTTATGCACTGTTGGTGGGAATATAAAATAGTGCAGCCACTATGGAAACAATATGGAGGTTTCTCAAAAAATTAAAAACAGAACTTCCGTATAATCCAGGAACCCACTTGCAGCTATATATCCAAAATAACTGAAAGCAAGTCTTAAAGAAATATTTGATACCCAGTTCACTGCAGCATTATTCACCATAGCCAAGAGGTAAAAGCAATTCAAATGTTCATTAATGGATAAAGGAAATGTACTATATACACACAATGGAATTTTTTTTTTTTACACAATGGAATTATTATTAAGTATTTAAAAAGAAGGAAATCCTGTCACATGCTAAAACATAGATGAACCTTGAGGACAGGATCCTACGTGAAATAAGCCAGTCACAAAAAGACAAATACCATATAAAGTCACTTGTATGTGATTCTAAAGTAATTAAATTCATAGCAAAAAAGAAAGTAGAATGGTAATTGCCAGAGACTGAAAGGGGAACTGAGGACTTATTTAGTGAGCATATAGCATTTCAGTTTTGCAAGATGACAGAGTTCTATATCTGTTATGCGACAATGTGAATAGAGCTAATCTACTGAACTTAAAATTAAAAAATGGTTAAGATGGTAAATTTAATGTCACATGTTTTATATCAAAATCAAACATTTTTAAAAAGACTTTAGAGCAAAATGGTCTTTCCTTCCTCAACAATGTATATGTAAACACTACAGAAGACACTGCAACACATAATTGGTAAGACATATAATTCATCTCAATTCCTGGTGAACATAATTGCAAAACAAAACCTGGCCAGCTTGACAGTCATGAAGATTTTGTATGAAGGTACTACTGAGCAATGCAATGGCTAAAACAAAGGCTAAACTTGAGTATGTTTGGTCTTTAATGGAAACAATGCTTGTGTCTAAGGATCATATTTACATATAATTCTGAAAACTAGTCACATTTACATATAATTCATAAAAACTAATTTTGCTCCACCTGAAGGAAGAGGCAAAAAGAAAATGCAAATATGATAAAACTGATATAATTCAAAATCCTCCAGAAATGGGTCTTTAAATACTTTTCTAAAAACTTTGTTTTAAAATCTTCTTATAAGGCAGAACACTTTCAGGCTTCTCTGAACTGAACACCATGGACAGAATTTAACATTTTCTCCCTGAGTCAGAGTTGTTACTTTGAACACTAAGTACGAGATGATTCTGAAAAACACTGATGCCCTTTGGAGCTATTGAAGGTTTATGGCTATTTTCTCTTATACTAAACACCAAGACTGCTAAACCTTTTGAGTTCTTAGGCTTTTTTAATGTGTTTTTCTTTTTGCTTCTTTGTTTTGAACTAACAGTTGTCATATTTTAAGTATAAAACATAAACATACTGTTAAAATTGTCTATTTCCTTTTCATTTATAGTTATAATTACCTATATACATGTAAACTAGATCACCAAGCATGAGAAGAGTATATGTAATAATAAATAACAAGGTAAGAGTAAATAAGATAATAGTTAATATTTTCTGACTATTTACTGATGTAGTTTATGAACACATGTGAGGTTCTGTGAGGTCTGGAGCCGACTGCCAAGAAAGAATTCTTGAGACATCTTCAGCGTAAAATGATGGTTTTATTAAAGTATGGAGACAGGCCCATAGGCAGAAAGAGCTGCTACTCCCTGGTGCCTTCTGCTGCCTCCTGCCTCAGGATTTTGAGGAGCAATTATGTATGTTGGAAGAAGTAAAGATAAAGGAAGCTTCAAAAGGATCTACACATACTAAAGAAGATGCAGGTTACCAGACTCCTTACTATTGTTAAACCAAGGTTGTTTTTACCTCTAGCAAGGCATTAACATGAAATAGGAGTTTCCTGGAAGAACATTATATTCTGCTTTCCTCAAGTATTTGTCAATGGGCTGCAGGTTATAAGGACATTTAATTTTATCTATATTTTCCTCTGCCTTTGTTTCCCACATCATTTCCCTTATGCCAGGCACTGTTCTAATGCCTGCACTAGTATTAACACATATAATCCTATATCAATTCTATTATCATCTCTATATGAAAGATGAAAAATACTGAGACACAGACTACTAAAGTAGCATGCCCAAAGCCACCCAGCTAGTAAGTGACAGAGCCTGGATTCAACCCCAGGAGTGTGGCTTCAGAGTAATGACTACTCTCCACAAAATATGGGCACATAATAGCATTCTATAAACAAGAATAGATGTTACCACCTGGTCACTTTGGAATCTATCTTGATTGTTCTAAGACATTTATTTTTCCATTTCTCTTGGTTTGGGACAATATTGAAATGGATCAGTTTGCTGGATCATTTAGCTTCAAGTTAAGTGAAAATTATTAATTTTAAAATATATGTGTATAAAATATATTTAAGACATGCAGTTAATTCTTATACCTGTTACAAATTTTAAAAATAAGCCTCTGTCTTACCAATGTAGAGCTCCTTTGAATGAATCTTCAATTCAGGGTAGGTAAGTGAAGTATCTCTTCTCAACCTGAATTCCTGAAACAGAAGCCCTTCTAGGTCTCAAGAGAATCATGAGACCAGTTCACAGATGCTTAATCCCAAACTAAACTCAGCAAGCATAGCAATGAAAACCAAGGACATTCATGGCCATCTAGACTGTCACTTCTTTATAGGCAAAAACATGACTCTGCTCTGCTTGGACAGAAGACTTACCTAACTCCAGTAAGGATTTCCTGTTGTATTAACTTTCCTGAACCTTATTCAAAAAGCAGATGACAACACAGAGGCACAAGAAAAGAGGCCTGATGCCGGCAAGATGCAGGAGTAACTGAGGCTTCTAGACTATGTTTAAAAGACAGCAGCTCCCCCCCCACCCCGCTTTTACTCGTTCTATGTATTTTGTGAGGATATACTGTAAAATGTTGATTGTTAATTTGGGAGTGGGTCTGGGGAGACATGGTACTAAAACAGCTTAGTTATACTATCATCCAGTGGCTCTTCTCTACAATTATTTGAAAGTTTATTAAAAACAAAAGGAAAATACCCTAACTGAGGAAATCTAAAAGGCCTCCAGGCAATGAGAGGGTACACATCACCCACATATTTCATCAAACAATATTCCAAGAAAACAAGAACTCATGAATAACAAATAATGCAGTATTTCACCAGGGTGAAAAAAAAACTACATTTTGTCTCTATTACTCATTAGCTACCAGAATCTAGTTTAAAAAGTATAATGGACTGGGGCAGGGGAGGGGTGAGGAATGAGGGGATATTTCACATTATGATACAGTTAAAATTTAAAAAGAAATTGTTTTCTATTATTAATTTTTGACATACCTATTGTATTTGGTAGAGCCAGCTCTCACAAAAGAAGGCTAAAAGATGACAGTGAAGCATCTGGCACAGACACATTACAAATTTACAAAACTTCACACTGACACACGGTGAGACGCTTTGTGGGGGTTGAAACTGACTCAGGGAAATGTCAGGATTACATCTCATTGAGTGAGCAAGCCCAGTTTTCCAGACCCTCCTAACAGAAATTGCCCCAAAGGCTCGAGCAAGCCAAGTTCTTAATATGCTCAAGACTAAAAAGATTAAACATTGCCCTCCCCTAAATCCCAAACTTACTATGAAGCACCTATGTTCTACCTTTGACATCCTGTGTCTCCTGTGGCCACTGCTCATAACCACTGGGGATTTTCTTTTCATTCTTGACTTATTTTAGCTCTTGCTTACTGAACTTCATTGTATGCTATTTGCTTCAGTAACAAAGAGGAACAAAGTCATGGTCTAGTTCTCAGAGCACAAACCATAAGCACAAAAGCAAAATCAAAGTTTCTATATGGTGCTGTGTCCTATTTATGGCTAAAGGGCTTTATCTATGTTTGTTTGTGGTAGTCCATCTTTAGATATTTTTTTAGTATCGTTTGTTAAAATATTAATTGCTGTACTAAGAATAAAAATTAATGAAAGAATATATGTTATATGATTTCGGTTTTATAAAATTCAAAAACATCTAAAACTTTTATAAAGTACTGTTTAAGGATACATGCATATGTGAAACTAAAGAATAGAGTGGTAACATAAAATTCAGGACAATGGTTACCTTTTGGTGGGACAGGATGAGGGACAGTATAGAGGGAGTTCTGTGGTACAGTAACAATCTATTTTTTTAACCTGGATACTGGGTACAATCTTTATGCAATTTCCCCAGCTCTTAACATAGTGCTTGACAAATAGTAGGTACCAATAAATATTACTAAAATGAGGGAAGGAGGGAACTGACTTTAATTTCTAGCTATGACATATTATCTTGAAATAGGCTGAAGTTCCTGCCAAAAAATAAATAAATAAATAAAACATCTGGATAAAATGAAAGAAAAAAGAGGAAAGGAGGGAGAAAAGAATGGAGGGAGGGAGGAAGAGAGGAGAGAAAGAAACCAACTAACCTATCTACCTATGTGGAGACATCCGAAAACAGCCAATGGAGCTAAAATTGAGGGGCCACATCACAGAAAGAAGGGAAATGTATAACTGTTCTATATTCTGCATTTCTGAATCAAACCTAATATTTGATAATATGTGGCATTGGGGAAAGACTAAGAATCTGACAGATGGAAGCTAGTAAGATGTAGAAAGCCAGGAAAATTAGGTAATCTCACCAGCCCAAAGAGAAAAAAATTATCAATCTGGGGGCTGCAAAAAAAAACTCAAGCCTCAACACAAAAATCCCAGAGAGAATGAAAGTCAAGGAAAGAAGACCGAGCCTCAAAAATTTTTAATGAATTTTTAAGTCACCCAAGGTGAAAGTCAAAGAAGCAAAGTAGAAACACTAAAGAGAAACAGAGTTGAATTTTAGGCAGCATTAAAATGTTAAACTTTTTATTTATTTATTTATTTATTTATTTATTTATTTATTTATTTATTTACTTAAATGTTAAACTTTTAAACTGGAGTTTAGGAACTTCCAAGGACAAAAGTCTCTAATAACCATCCATGGTTCTCAGATAGCCCTCTGGAGTGTTTTACCCTGGAAGTAAGAGTGAATAAATAAACTGAGCTTTTCATAGACTTCTGTTCATTTTGGTACTGATCAAGCAGTACTTAGTCTATCTAGTAAAAGATCACAGATAAGATAGAACCTCTCTGGAAGAAGGCAATGCATATAGAACCACTGTAACAACACACTGTCCAGAGTTAACTCTCAAATTACCAAACATATGCCCCCCAAAATATAAACAGATCGACAAGTGCTCCAGTACTCAAGTTACTGACAGATTTTTAAATACCTATAGTCAATATTTCCAACAGAGAAGACAATAATACAAAATTTCACCAGAGGATTATCTTGATGAGCACTCAGTAATATATGGAATTGTTCAATTACTATACTGTACACCTGAAACTAATATCACATTATACATTAACTTCTCTAGAATTAAAATAAAATAAAATATAAAATTTCTCCAGAGAACTGGAATCTATTTTTTTCAGGAAAAGAGTAAAATATATATTTTAGAACTAAAACTAAGTTCTAAGCCAAGGATAAGTTTATCATTTCCTTATCCAGAAAAATAGATTAGCAGAAATTATCTAGTCTGAAGTTTGAAAAACAAATTAAATAACAGAAAACACAAAGAATATACAGTGCATAGTAAACAGATCTGACATTACATGCATTTGGAGTCACAGAAATAGAGAACAAAAGTGGAATTTTTGCTAGCAATCTATTTTTATATCTAAGTGCTTGTTTAAAAGGTGTGGTCATTTTGTATACTAGTCTGTATAAATTTGGTACATCAATAAAAGTTTTTAAAAATAACCAAGTACCACTATGAGGAACCCCTTCACACATACTAGGATGGTTAACATAAAAAAGGCAAACAATAACAAGTACTGGTGAGGATGCCGCCATCACAGTGGGCCTAAAGGGCGGAGCATCAAACCATTCTTCACCTTCAAATCTAATGAAATTTGTCTTGTGAAGTTTGAACTTGCCTGAGATTTGTCATTCCTTTCCTCCTGATTTTTCCCTTTTGAAAGGAATGAATGTCTATCCTGTCTCTTTTCATAGTAGGAAGTCTTCAGAAAAGAAGACTGAAGAATATTTTGATTAACACAAAAGAGGACACATAAATAAGAAACAAATGCTAAAACAGGTAGTAGCTTTAAATCCTAACTATAACAATAATTCTTATATACACATACTTGAAAATATACTTCATTTTTTCAAGTTTTTATTTAAATTACAGCTAGTTAACATACAATGTAATATTAGTTTCAGGTGTACAATATAGTGATTCAACACTTCCATAAAACACCTGGTGCTCATCACAAGTATACTTCTTAATCCCCATCACCTATTTCACTCATCCTCCCCAATTCACCTCCCCTCTGGTAACCATCAATTTGTTCTCTATAGTTAAGAACCTGTTTCTTGGTTTGCCTATCTCTCTCTCTCACTTTCTTTCTTTTGTTTTTATTTTGTTGTTGTTGTTATGGAGAAAGCAAAACCCTCTAGCACTGCTGGTGGGAATGCAAACTGGTGCAACCACTCCAGAAAACAGTATGGAGGTTCCTTAAATAGTTAAAAATAGAACTACCCTATGATCTAGCAATTACTCTACTAAGTATTTACCAAAAAAAATATAAAAATACTAATCGAAAGGGATACATCCACCCTGATGTTTATAGGAGCATTTTTACAATAGCCAAACCATGGAAAGAGCCCAAGTGGACACTAACAGGTGAATGGATAATGATGTGGTGTCTATATATAAATCAATGGAATGTAATATTCCATTACACAATATACACAATGTGTATATGGAATATACACAATGGAATATTACTCAGCCATAAAAAAACAATGAAATCTTGCCATTTGCAACAACATAGATGAAGCTAGAGGGTATCATGCTAAGTAAAATAAGTCAGTCAGAAAAAGACAAATACCAATGACCTCACATACATGTGTAATTTAAGAAAAAAAAATGAGCAAAGGGAAAAAAGAAATACATACTTCAAATAAAACATTAAAATTGTCAAATTAATTAAGCAAACTCAAAAGCTGCTGAGATACATTTTAAATAAAGTCAGAAATAAAGAGATGGAAAATATCTTGTTTGAACATCCACAAATCCTGAAACAAAGATTTGAATAAAATACTTTATTTCATAAGTAATTGCATGAAATTGAAGAAAGGGAGTAATGGAGTCAGGAAAAGGAAAAGGAAGACAAAAAAAAAATCATTCCAGAAAACTGCTATTCTGATAACTGGGACTTAATTCCTCTAGAAAATTCTGGAAACCACCTTAGAATAAGAGCTAAGCTACCTAAACTGAGCTAAAAGCTACCCTACCTGCATTTGGTTTAAGGATATCAAGGATATTAATTCTCTAGTACTTTAATTTTTCATAGTCCAGCCAATACAGTCCCCAGGCAATTGGAAATCCAGCCTGTGACTAGAATCAGTGGTGAGACCTCAAAGAATATGGGTGGGACACTGGCACATATGCAAAGAATATACCATGAAAATATATAGCAAAGAAAAAAAAATATATATATAGCAAAGAAAACTGTCAGACAAAGTAAGATTTTTAAGTCAAGAAGTATTACCAGAGATAAATGGTATCAAGTTCCCAGGAATCTATCACAATCCCAATTTATCTGCATCTAAAAATGTAGCTTCAAAATATATATAATAATAAACGAAAGATGTCAGAGTAGCTTCTTCATACAAAAAGACCTACCTTATTGCAAGAAATTAAAGACAATATAAATAAATGAAAGGATATACCAATGTTCATGGATTAAAGGGCTAATTATTGTCTTGACTTCCAATCTCCACATTTAATCTATGGATATAACACACTTCCAACAATCTGATTCTAAATTTCATATGGAAACTTACAAGAAAATGCAAAGGGGGGATCCCTGGGTGGCGCAGCGGTTTGGCGCCTGCCTTTGGCCCAGGGCGCGATCCTGGAGACCCGGGATCGAATCCCACATCAGGCTCCCGGTGCATGGAGCCTGCTTCTCCCTCTGCCTATGTCTCTGCGCCTCTCTCTGTGACTATCATAAATAAATAAAAATTAAAAAAAAAAAAAAGAAAATGCAAAGGGCCAAGAATACCAATGAGAACTTAACAACAAGAGAAAACCTTCAAAGAATGGCCCATAGATTATCAAGACTTTTTACAAGTAACAGTAATTGTAATAATGTGGTACTGCACAAGTCAAGAAAAATTATACAAAGCTCCAAATTAGAAAGTCTAGGGGTCTCCAAACTCATTAATCTTTAGAGAAAACAAATGTAAAATAATCAGTACATACCAAACAGGCTAAAACTTAAAAAACTAACAATCTAAGTATTAGTAGGGATATGAAATAAGTAGAACCTCTATATAGTGCCAGCAGACATAAACATTGATACAGCTTTTTTGGAAATTGAATTTGGCATTATCTACTAAATTTGAAAATAATATATCTCATTATCCAGCTATTTCAATCTTAAGTATATACTCAACTGAAAGGTATGCAAACACTCTCCAACAGATATGCAAAAAAAAAGCTGCACTGTTTCCAAGTGTCTGAAACTGATAAAAAGCTAAATGTTCATTTAAAGTAGAGTGGAGGAATAAATTGTGTTCTATTTACATAACAGAATACTTTTCAACATTGATAATAAACAAATGCTATATGTAACAGCATGGATGAATCTCTCAAACTCTCAAACAATGTTAAGTAAAATAAGCCCTATATGCTACATTATTCTATTTACATAATGCTTAAAAACAGGGAAACCAATGTATAGTGATTTAAAATACAGGACGCTTGCTAATTTGGGGAATAGTGAGGAGGAGATGATGGGTAGGGGCACAAGAAGCCCTTCTGGGACTGGTAATGCTTTTTTCTCTTGAAATGAGTGGTACTTATAAAAATGTGTTCCCTTTGTGACAATTCATTGTGCTGTATGCTTATGATTCTGTACTTTTATGCAATGCTTTTTATTTAAATAAAAATTATTAAATTAATATTATGCCACACTTCTGCCTCCTCCCAGAAATATTTTAATTCTCCTTCACCTTTCATAGAAATTCTATTTTTTATTATTTTGATTTATTTGAAAGACTCAGATCATTCTGTTCATTCCATTTTTTGCTAAAAGAAAAGGGATCTATACACTGATATTGAAGAAGGAAGCCTCTGGACATTAAAAGTAATTATATAAAAAATTATGTAAAATTCAGAATGTTTGCATGCACTCAGTACTTGGCTGCCTCTCAAGTATTTAGAATCTGAATGTACTTTTGCATTTCCCCAGCGAAATTTTAGAGGCCTTTTCAATAGTAATTAGCAAATCAGCTAAAGAATAAAGGGCATAGGGCTAAACCAAAAGCCAGGAACCATACTGCCTATTAAATGCTAAATCAAAACTAAATGCTATATTCTCAAGTGGCAGTGAGCTTTTCTTTTATGAGGAGGAAAAAATAAAATATTATTTATCATTTACAAAGAAAATCATTTTAATTGGTATAATTGCTATTATTCTCAGATGAAAAACATGCAAGATTCTTTAAACAATTTATCTTATTCTAGAAAAAAATTCAAGATGCATGAATGTCCTTAGTTCATCATTGGACCACGAAAAAATAAGTTGGGTTTTTTTCCTAAATAGAACAACTTTTAAGTAAATATTTAACATATACAAATGCTTTTATGTACTTTAGGAATATATATATTTTTAAAGATTTTATTTATTCATGAGAGACACAGAAAGAGAGGCAGAGACACAGGCAGAGAGAGGAGAAGCAGGCTCCATGCAAGTAGCCCGA
This sequence comes from Canis lupus baileyi, assembly GCF_048164855.1. NCBI lineage: Eukaryota > Metazoa > Chordata > Mammalia > Carnivora > Canidae > Canis > Canis lupus. The sequence goes on from NC_132842.1 coordinate 6,524,026, forward strand.
TATGGGACTTGATCCCAGGAATCTGGGATCACACCCTGAGCCAAAGGCAGATGTTCAACTGCTGAGCCACCCAGGCATCCCAGGAATATAAATTTTTACACAGACAATTAAAATATTAATTATAACCCTTCTTTACTTTATAATTTTTAAAAAAGCCTCTCTAAATAATCTCTATGTTATAATATTCAAAACCCTGAACACACTCTAAAATCATAGAACATTAGTATGTTTTTGCCTGACCTGCTGCTCTAAGCCTAATTCTAACCAATAAGAAATATTTGGATGGAAATATAAAGTAGCTACATCATCACAGTGTTCCTAGCAACTGTGAGTGGAAATGTCAACTATAATTGACATGTACCCTAGCCTTTAAGAAGACAGACTTTTTAAAATAGAAGGCCTTGTAAAAGAAAAAGCAAAGCTGAAGGCATCAGAATTCTGAACTTCAAGTTATATTTCTAAGCTGTAGTGATCAAAACAGTATGATACTGGCACAAAATTAGACACCATAGATCAACAGAATAGAAACCCCAGGAAGGAACCCACAACCAAATGGTCATTTAATCTTCCACAAAGCAGGAAAGAATATCCAATGGGAAAAAGATAGTCTCTTCAACAAATGGTGTCTGGAAAACTGGACAGCAAAAGGGTGAAACTGGACCACTTTCTTGTACCACACACACAAAAATAAATTAAAAATGAATTAAAGACCTACATGTGAGACATGAAACCATAAAAATCCAGGCAGTAATCTCTTTAACATCAACCCTAGAAACTTCTTTCTAAATACGTTTCCCAGGGTAAGGAAAACAAAAGCAAAACTAAACTGTCAGAACTTCATCAAGCATCAAAAGCTACACAGTGAAGTAAATAATCAACAAAACTAAAAGGCAAATCACAGGATGGGAGAAGATATTCTACAAATGACATATGTGAAAAAGAGTTAATATCCAAAATATATAAAGAAATTCTAAAACCCAACATCCAAAAAATGTATCATCCAGTTAAAAATGTACCAAAGACTTTCATAGACATTTTTCCAAAGAAGACATACAGATGGCCAACACTGATGAAAAGATGCCAACTACTGATGAATGGATAAAGACGATGTGGGACACACACACACACACACACACACACACACACACACTGGAATATTCTTAGCCATAAAGAATGAAATCTTGTGATTTGCAATAACATGGATGGAGCTAGAGAGTATTATGCTAAGTGAAATAAGTCAGTCAGAGAAAGACAAATAATTTCACTCATGTAGAATTAAGAAACAAAACAAATGAAAATGGGGAGAAAAAGAGAGGAACACCATGAAACAGACTCTTAACTATAGAGCACTGACACCAGAGGGGAAGTGGGGGGGGGGTGTGAAATAGGTGATGGAGATGAAAGAGTGCATTGGCTGTGCTGAGCACCAAGGTGTTGTGCGGAAGTGTTGAATCACTCTAATGTATATCTGAAACTAATATTACATTGTTTGTTAACTAGAATTTAATAAAGATTCTAAAAAATGGAAAAACATAATCAAGAAGGAAAAATTATTCAATAAAACATACATAAAATTCAGAAAAGGAAGATATTCAAGACACTGAGAAATTCTAAAAAGTACCAATTTGACAAAAGAATCAGAAAAAAAGAGAAAAAATCCCTTTAAGGAATACAATGATTAATAAGCATTAGCACTAAGAGTTCAAAATTTTACAGTACTCTCATTTCCTTTTTGAGAATGTCAGTAATGGCCAATCAGGCAATACAGAGTAGGCATATGTATCATTTTCACCAAAGCATTTTTTCACTATTTTTATTTAGTTTTTTCAATTCATGGAGAAATATGAAAAGGTTTGAAGACACTATAGAATGATCATTAAAAGGGGCTCTGATTAATGAAAGGAAATTTATGGCAATTCATTTTATGGCCTCTTGGCACTATTTTCTTTAATGTGCTTAACAATTGTTTGGATGAAACATTAAGAGGATAATATTGGAGAATTGGTGGTCAAGAACATGGACTTTGGAGTGAGGTACTTTAGTTCAAGTCCCAGAGTCACTATTTAATAGCAATGGAACCTTGGGTAAATTACTTAATCTCTTTAAATCCTATTTTCCTTACCCATAAAATAGGAATAATAATGTCTTCTCTATTTCATAGAAGACATTTACAAATACTTCCATGGTGTTCAATATGTTAGGCATTCTAAATACCTTATAAATATTATTTTATTTAATCCTCATATCAACCCAGTAAGCTTAGATATGATTGATTACTATCATGCTCATTTTATTTTTTTATTTTTCTTTTTTTTTAAGATTTTATGTATTTATTCATGACAGACACAGAGAAAGAGAGAGGCAGAGACACAGCAGAGGGAGAAGCAGACTCCATGCAGGGAGCCCGACGTGGGGCTTGATCCCAGGTGTCCAGGATCACATCCCAGGCCAAAGGCAGCGCTAAACCTCTGGGCCACCGGTGTTGCCCTATCATGCTCATTTTAGATGAGGAGAGTGTGGTAGAGGATTTAAGTAACTTGCCTCAGGTGACCTATCTACCACATGGCAGTTTAGATAAGATATAGAGAATGTCCATTCATATTCATTAAATGTTAGAACTCATCATAATCAACATTGGAGTGATACTGACTTTACTAGATGAAGTTGTAAGATTAAATTTACTAAAAGCAGAGATTGAAAAGACAGTAAGTTAAATAAAATAAAACAAAATTTAACAAAGAAATATAGGGTCCTTTGATTAGATTTATAAAAACCAGCCATGTAAGTTGCCAAACTGTGATGTAGCTACAAAAAAAAAAAAAGAAAGAAAGAAAAAAAAAAAGAAAAAAGAAAACCTGTGATTGCATTAATAATAATAAAATAATCTAGAATCAATAATCATTCATGTATGGATTACTGATATCAATATTTAAAATGTCAATTTATGGGATCTTTGGGTGGCTCAGTGGTTTAGCACCTGCCCTCAGCCCAGGGCATGATCCCAGAGTCCCGGGATCAAGTCCCACAACAGGCCAACTGTGAGGAGTCTGCTTCTCCCTCTGCCTGTATCTCTGCCTCTCTCTCTCTGCATGTCTCATGAATAAATAAATAAAATCTTAAAAAAAAATAAAATAAATAAAATGTCAGTTTAAAGAAAGGTTGTATAGTCAAACTGAAGAGGTATAAAAAGGAATTATTTCCTTCCTCTACAAAAAAAAATCCATGCTTCAACTATATGGTGTACATAATAGGCACACAAGAGGTACTCCTATGTTTACTGCAGCATTATTTATAATAGTCAAGATATAGAAGCAACCTAAGTATCCATCAACAGATGAATGGATAAGGAAAATGTGGCATATAGATGTGATGGAATATTCTGCAGCCATAAAAAAGATGAGATCATGCCATTTGAAACAACATGGATGGACCCGGAGGCCATTATGCTAGGTGAGATAAGTCAGACTGAGAAAGACAAATATCATATGATTCTACTCATAAGTGGAATTTTTAAAATGAATAAACAAATAGCAGAATCAGATCTATAAATACAGAGAACAAATTGACAGTTGCCAGAGGGGAGGGTGATGGGGGTGGGAAAAATGGATGACAGGGAGGGAGGATTTCAGGCTTCCAGTTACATAATGAATAAATCATAAGATTAAAAAATACAGCATAAAGAATATGGTGAAAGGTTTTTATAATAGTGATATAGCTGGACAGATGAAACAATAACATTGTAAAATACAGTCAAATAATTTTTTTAAAGAGGCACACTTTAGATTCAGACATAAACATGGTGAAAAGAAAATGACAGAAAAAATATACCATTAAATCAGTAAGAAGAGAACTTCTGTAACTATATTAATATCGAATACTATACAATTTAAAATAAAAGCAGGTATTGGAAAAAAGGACAGTTTATAAGGCTAAAAAATCAATACCTTAAGAAAATGTACATTGTTGACAGGTATGCACCTAAAAATACAATCCCAAAATACATGAAGCAACAACTGACAAAATTGAAAGAAGAAACAGAAAATTCAATAATAGTAACAGACTTCAATGATCCACTTTCAATAGTAAATAGAACAACTAGATAGAAGACCAATAGGAAAATAAATGACTTGAACAACACTATAAATCAACCATACCTAACAGTCTTCTGGAAAACAGTCCATCCAACAACTGTAGAATACACTCTTTTCAAGTGCACATGGGACATTCTCCATGATAAACCATATTAGGCCATGAAACAAATCTCAATAAACGTAAAATAATTTAAATTATACAAAATATGTTCTCTGACCAAAACAAAATAAACAATCAGTAACAAAAAATTTGGAAATTCACAAGTAAGTGGAAGTTTAAAAACACTCTTAATTAGCCAAATAAAATATCATAAAGTAGATACATTGAGATAAATAAAAATGAAAATATAGAATACTAAATTATAGAGGATATACCTAGGATGGTGCATTAAGGAAAATTTATAGCTATAAATGCTTATATTAAAAATAAAGATAGGAAAGTAATAACATAAATGTCTAACTTAAACTATAAGAAGTGAAGAAATTAAGACACAAAATAGAAGACAGAAAACAACAGATATTAGAGTAGAAATGAAACAAAATTTTTTTAAAAAATAGAAAAAAGTCAATAAAACCTAAAGTTGTTTTTTTTAAAAGATCAACAAAATCAGCAAATCATTAGTGAGATAGACAAAAAAAAAAAAAGAAGAAAAAGAAAAAGAGAGAGACAGAAGATTGAAACTAGTAAAATCAAGAATAAAGAGGAAACATTACTACCAACCTTACAGAAATAAAAAAGGATTATAAATATTCTGAACAAGTGTATGCCAGCAAATTAGAAAGCCTAGATGAAATAGAATAATTCCTAGAAAAGTAATAACTACAAAATTGACTTAAAAAGAAACAAAAAATTGGGCAGCCCAGGTGGCTCAGCGGTTTAGCACCGTCTTCAGCCCAGGGTGTGATCCTGGAGACCAGGGATCAAGTACCATATCAGGCTCCCTGCATGGAGCCTGCTTCTCCCTCTGCCTGTGTCTGTGCCTCTGTCTCTCTCTGTCTGTGTCTCTCATAAATAACTAAATAAAATCTTAAAAAAAAAAAACAAAAAAATCTAAATACAAGAGATTTAATCCATGATTCAAAATATTACCCACAATAAAAATCACAAGCCAACACGTATGTACTGGCAAATTTTACCAAACCTTTAGAGAATAATTACCAGTAATCCTTCCCAAACTTCTCTAACCACAGAAGAGGACAAAATACATCCAAATTCATTTTGGGAGGCCAATATTATCATGATAGCTAAAATCAAAGGTAACACAAGAAAAGAAAAACACAGATCAGTATCTCTCAGTACACAGACACAATAATCCTCAAGAAAATGCTACCAAATTAGATCCAGTGAATATTAAAAGGATTTCTAAATTTCCCTAAGAATTTTAAGATCAATTTGTCAGTTTTGAAAAAAAAAGGTACCTGGTAGGCATTGCCTTGACTCTGTAGATCAATTTGAGTAGTATTGTAGTTTTAACAATACTAGGTATTCCAAACATGAATATGGATGCCTTTCCATTTATTTGGGTCTTCTTTAATTTTTTTTTCAACAATGGTTTCTGCTTTCCAGAATATAAGTTTTATGCTTATTTTGTTAAATTTATTCCTAAGTATTTTATTCTTTTTCATCTCATTACAAATCCATTCTTCTTATAATTTTGTGTCATTGCTGAATTTATTAGTTTGTTAGTCCTAATATTTTGTTGTTGCGTGCTTTGCATATCTGCTCAACTGCATTCAACACCCACTAGTCACAGTTTAGACAAACACTGATGTTATTTCAAAGATCCCAAGCCTCTACTGCCCTTTGGAACTCTCTCACCCAGAGACTTCCCATCTTGGAACTGAGCAACACCACCTACACACATTAAGTCCCCTTTCTCCCGGGGTTCTCTTGACTTCTCCTTTTGAGTGATGACCCTGCCCTGCTGACTCTGGAAAGTCTACTGTGAGGGATTTCTCTCATGCGACTGTCTAAGAGACACCCAAATATAGCACATTCTGTGCTCCTTTCACCTCATGCTTATGTTTTTTCTTTGATCTGTCTCCAAATCCTTCAACTCACCACAAAGTGGTTACTTCTACTGACTGAACCTGTATTTTGGCTTGATATAAAAGAACATCTATTAGTAAAAGGTGGTCAAATACAAATATGTGGTGAGTCCTCTGTCCTTACAAGTTAGTGGTAAGCACTTATTAAAGATATTCTGAAAAAGAAACAAAAACTAGATAAATGGTTTGAACTAGAAGAATGTTGGTATGGCCCCCAACCTAATCCATGACCAAAATATTTTACCAGGCTGGTAAAGACTGGTTATTTTACCAGTTATTTCCCTAGTACAACTAAGTAATTCAACTGTTTTCCCACCTGAAGATGAAGATCAGATATCTAAAAAATTGCAATGATCTCTTGATTTTTATCACAGAAATGAAGTTATGATTCACCAATTACTGAAGTTGTTGTAAATAATGCTAAACTTTTTTTTTTTTTAATAATGCTAAACTTCATGAAGAAAATATAATGACTTCTAACAATTTGTTAACACAACACTTGTACTAAAGTTCCAATGATAACAGGTAAGAAGTGCATTTGGTAAGTGTAAATAAAAATGTGACCATATTAAATGAACCTATGATCAGTCACAAATGGTAATTAAATCAATTTTTTCTTATATAAGAAAATTTAAAAAAATTTATACTTGGGAATTAGGAAAATGAAGCAAATATGATGATGATCACTTTTTAACAAAATGACTGTGTTTCTACTCATATTTTAACATGAGAATAACTAGATTAAGATAACACTCCGTTATTCCATAAAAATACATACTTAGTTTCCTATCTAGAGCCTAAATCATTGTGGCAATTGAAGGGATATTTAGGGAAAATATTTAGGGATTTTCACAAATGAAAGCACTTTACTGTTGAATTAAAACTTGTTACTTTGTAGACTTGAAAGGATTAATTGGACATTAGTAGGTCACCATTTTAACATTTTAAGCCTTCCATCAGAGGAAAATTCTGTTATTTCATAGTCATCTTCTTTCAATCCCACAATAAGATACAGCAAGTATAAAGGTAAGGAGGCAGTTGCTGAAAACTATAAATTTTATATTCCATTTTAAGACTATGATGCCAATTTTTATTATAAAAAATCAGTAACAGAACTTCTAGTGATTTAAGAGAAAACTTGGCCTCCGTTTTGTGCTATATTCAACGGTTCTAATCAGGCTAATTCTACCTTACAAAGTAAGGTATAGGAAGTAATTAAACATTGTACTAAGTAGTTTTTAAATACCAACTGTACATAAATGTACTGTACATAAATGTCAAATAATAAGCTTAAATACTACAAAAATTAGCTATTTAATAAAAAATTGGATTTTCTTGAAGAACAAAGTACTCAACAGAAGAAATCTATTTCCCTTAAATTGTACATAGTTGTAATCATCATTGATCTTGCAGGATTTTAACAAGGTAGTTTAACTGAAGAAGTATTATAGCAACTCTGTAATACTAAAGACATGAAAATATACAAGAAAGCCACAAAAAATTAGTTTACAATCACTTCAGATTACCTCTTATTATCTCCTTTCTAGCACTGTACATGTCATATGTTTTATATTTTTATCTATTTATTTGAGCATATATCCTCTTAGAAATAGGAGAAATCTCCAGAACCTGTGCTTTTAGGACAGGAACAAGCATCTCTAATGGCAGGATAGGTTTTTAAGAATGGCTAATTTGAGTCTTCAATTTTGTGGTAGGCTCAGATAGTTGAAAAGCCAGAAAAAACCAAACAGCAAAGCCATATTTGCCTTTTATGCTTAATACTATACACTTATTAAAACTATGTTAATATAAACATATAAACTTATACTCTAAAAAGGTTCTGGAAACTGAAATACCATTTTAAAGTAAGGGTGAATGCCAAGAAAGATATAAGAACTTTCCCATACATTTTTTTTTTTTGGTTTTTAATTGCTATCTCAAAGATTCACATTTTTCTCTAACACAATTCAAAGACTGCCCTATTCAGTTGTAGACATTGCTTAGCTTGCTGTAAAGCTGGCAATGTAATTTATTAAGTAAATTGAAGGTCTTAACTTTAAGTTTCACTGGATTCAAATTAAAAATATTTAATGCTCAGTATGGCATGAATACCGAATCATCAGAACAAATGCCAGCCACAGTACTAGAGCATAGGGCTAGAGGTGCCCTGCAGATCCAGAGGTCTTCTTTTAGTTAAAGAGCTCCAGAGGTTTCTGAGGGAAGTCTGATGACTTAGTATCTGAGTGGTTTTGGGCAGTGACTATCCTCCCAATATTAAAAAAGAAATGTATTGGTGGCTTTAATGCACCAGGCCAGGGTATCACCCTTCACAGAAACAAGTCCTCATCTGATTCAAATAAAAAATGGGAATTCAAGGGGTGCATGGGTGGCTCGATCCATTGAGCCTCCAACTCTGATTTCGGCTCAGGTCATGATCTGGGGTTCTGGGATCAAGCCCAGCATCTGGCTCTGTGCTCAGCAGGGAGTCTGCATCTCTCTCTCTCTCTCTCTCTCTCTCCCCCCCCTCGTTCTTCCCCCTTCTCTCTCTCTCTCTCTCAAATAAATAAATCTTTTTTAAAAAATTAATTTTTTCTTTAAAAATGGGAATTAAAATTCCAGGAGACAGTAGCTAACTTTTTCCTTTTTCCCTTGACCTTTTTTTATAATGACATTGTTTGGTCCAATTCAGGAAACCCGAAATCCCATCAGACCTTCATTATATCCTGTATTGGATACATTTGGTGTTTTACTATTTGCCCCAGCTCAGGCATTGCTACTCTCCACCTCAGCTCCCCAGGACAATATAACATGAAAATAAAGTTATTTACTTGCTACCACTGCCACCCACTTGCCTTCTGCTGAAGCTATCACACAGACTGGCTTAACTCTCCCTCCCTAGGTCCCTCTTAGTTGGAGACTTCTTAAAGAGGTCACATTTTTATTTCAAATGTTAGAAAGCTTATTTGAAACAAAGAAAAAGTTTTTAACAGAATCCTGAGAACAGCTTCTCTTCACAGGCATACCTTGTGCCTAGGAGAGATTTAGAGTGAGCACACATTTAGAATGTCAGCCTTTCTCTGTAAGCAAAGACTTGTTCAGTCTCCAGACTGTGCACAGATGTTGCCTCTTCTGTAAAATATTCTCTACCTCACCTGGGGAAAGTGGACTATTTTCTCTTGTATTTTGGTCACATTTTTCTATTATACATCTTGTAATACTCTGGCAACCAAATATTTGTTGAGTGAATTAGTGAATGAATCAATTAATGAATGAAAGACACCGAAGTCCAGGGGGAAAAAAGACTAGGATGAGTACAGGTATATAAAAACATGTAGTCTTGTCTTTTTTTTTTAAGATTTTATTTATTTATTCATGAGAAACAAAGAGAGAAACAGACAGAGACATAGGCAGAGCCCTGGACCAGGATCACACACTGGGCTGAAGGCAGCCCCTGAGCTGCTGAGCCACCCAGGCATCCTTTTAGTCAGTCTTGTTTTATACAGGAAGACAAGAAGAGAAAGATGGTTGAATCCTAGCAAAGGTAGAGGAAATGTAATCAACAGGCACTCAGATTCAGATCTAATCCTAAAACTACTGCCCTGTCTCCAAGGCAACCAATTCTTAGAAAACCTTTAGGAAATAAGGAAGTTTGACTTCCCTATCAATATACCCTGCAGTATGAACATGAAAAAGCTTCCATTCCCTCACCTTCTCTATCATGCCCACTTCTGATCCTGGCCCTAATCCTTTTAAAAATAGTATACATAACTGGCCAGTGGGGTACGTCAAGAAAATGGTGTTGTTGCTGTGGAGGCCGAGAAAATTAAGGCCATTCCACCTTAAGTTCAGCGTTAGCACAAGTACAGCCATCCCAGGCCCCTGTGAATAAGAGCTGAAATTTACATTACTTCAGTTACAGGAAAAAACAAAAAAACAAACAAACAAACAAAAAAAACAGCTTACAGCTTAACGCCCTAGAAAGCCCCATATTAGAATGAGAACAGAGCTCAATGCCCTTGAAAGCCCCATATCAGAATGTAAACATAACTTGAGAAATTCCTCCACCCCTTCTGTTGGTCCCAGACCAGCCCATAAAACTAAGCTGGAACCCTCCTCGGGGTCCAAGTCCCTGTTCCGCTTTGTCAGGTATACTTAGTCCCAAGCTCCAGCTTGTAAATAAACCCCTCGTGTGTTTGCATCGGTGTGGGCTCCTTGGTGGTTTCTCCGATACATAATCTTGGGCACAACAGTTGCTCTACAAATAGCACCTTCAATACTACACTCACATGTAAAAGGGCAGGTTAAAGAGAAATGAAAAAGAGATAGCAATTCAGAGGAATTTTGACAGATTCAGATAAGGAATATTGTCAATGTACTGTTAGCTAGAGAGGAGGGATCCAAGGGTGCTTTTAATTCATTTCTCCAGTTGTCTTCTACTGAGTAACCCTGCCAACAAAATTTTATGGCCACTACTACTCCATCTTATTAAAAAATACTGAATTTTGCTAAAAGTTATTAATTTCTGGATATTCACAATACATAGTTATTAATGAAAGAGATCATCCTCCATGTCCCACTGCTTTTTCCAACTCAGGGTCAACCCAGTTAAGATAAAGCCTATTATAATTCATCTTCCTGTCAGCTAGGCCTGGATGGAGTTCATTAGCTACACATGAAAATTCAGCTCCTATCGCCTTATAGTTCAAATTTATTCAGCTTTTATTGTCACCAGGATCATTTCTGCAAGAAGTCAAACTGCTTTCACAAAGCAGGCAAGACAGATTTCCATGGTATTATTCCACTGGCAAAATTTCCAGATGAAGTTGGCAAGCACAGCTTTCCTTTAGTCTTGCCAGAAAACGTCACCAGTTTGATTTCACTGGACCCTGGGGTAGCTGTAACTTCTGTGGACTGATAATGCTCCTTCCCAAGGATGTCTCTATCCTAACCACCAAACCTGTGTCTATGTTACTTTATATAGCACGGCAATTTTACAGATGTGGTTAAGGATATTGAAATGGGGAGTTTAGCCTAGATTATCCAGGTGGGCCCAATATAATCCATGGTCCTTATAAGAGAGAGGCAGAAGGGTTAAAATTGAAGTAAATGTGACGATAGAAGTGGGGGTTGGTGTAATGACAAACATGGTCAACGAGAAAGGAGTGTAGGAAGCCTACAGAAGCTGGAAAATGCAAGTGAAAAGATTCTTTCCTAGCATCTCCAGAAGGAACCAGTCCTGCTAATATCTTGACTTTAGACCAGTGAGACTGATTTCAGAATTTTGACCGCCAGAATGGTAAAACAATAAATTTGTGTTAAGTTACTTAGCAATAGGAATTAATTAATCTTTTCACAGATGTTTAGACTTCGGATGTCAATGGTGAAATAATGAGAAACATCAGGATTCGGCTTGATTGGTTTTCTTTAGGCTCCAACCTAGAATTTAACATTGTATAAGGTAAATAGCTGCCTTCACTAGAGTGAATCTGCCTGAAGAACCCTCTAACTAAAGCTTCTTTTACATAACACATCCTAGTCCCCCAGATCTGTAACTTGAAGTATAGGGTTTTCTGGTCAATGATTGTGAGGAGATCACGTATACTGAATTAAAGAAGAGAGCTTTTGGAGGATATTATGGATTCATTATTTGTGCACTCCAATAACAATCTGCTTTTGGCTTCACCAGGAAAGATAAGACTACACTTCTCACAATGGCACCCTCTAACAAACTGTATGACTATAGTCAGGTGATTAAGCTTGCTTATTCTTCTGCTTTCCCATCCATAAAATTATAACTGGTCCATATAATCACCAACATCATTTTTTTAAGATTTTATTATTCATTCATAAGAGATGCACAGAGAGATGCAGAGACACAGGCAGAGGGAGAAGCAGGCTCCCCATGGGGAACCCGAAGCAGGACTCGATCCTGGAACTCCAGGATCACACCCTGAGCTGAAGGGAGATGCTCAACCCCTGAGCCACCCAGACATCCCACCAACATTACTTTCAATTTCAAAATGCTGTAATTGTTCTGAAAAGTTCAAAATACTATGTAAAAATACATTGAAATATTGGGAAAATATAACACATGAATGAATTATTAACATACGTCACCTATGCCATTATCTGTACTCCATAAAGAATGTCTTCCAACGTTCTAAACAGTCCTTTATTTAAAAAAATAAAAGATACAAGTATTTTTAAACTCTTAACAGATACCAAATGCAAAATGATCAAGACAGAAATGATGGCTTTCACAATGATGATGATAGGATTTACTATTACCAATAATGCATTAGGTACTGTGGTAGGAACCCCCAAACACACTCACAGCTTAATTCCTGCAACCTATCAATGTTATATGGTAAAAGGAACTCAGCACATATTATTAAATTAAGGGCTTTGAAATGGGGAGATTATCCTGGATTACCAGAATGGGTCTAATCTAACCATACAGATTCTTAAAAGTGGAGAACCTTTTCTGGTTCCAGTCAGAGGGAAATGTGATAATGAAAGAAGGGTCAAAGAGAAGCTACACTCTTGCTCTGAAGATGAAGGAAGGGGACCATGAACCAAGAAATGTGAAAGGTCTCTAGGAGCTAGAAGAGACAAGGAAACAGTCTCTCCTAGAGCCTTCAAAAAAGAATGCACCTAGACCGTGAGACCTGTAGTAGCCTTCTAACCTACAGAATCAGAAGATTATAATTGGTGTTGTTTTAAGCCACTAACTTTATCATAATTTATTATAACACCAATAGAAAACTAATATAGGGACCAGAAATGTTAAATACTTTACAAGGATCTCAGTTAATCCTCAACATAACTCTATGACATAGGAATTATAATCATTATTAATTTAATGATGAGACGGCTGGGTCTTATTTAGGTTATGTAACTTTTCTAAGTTTTCTAAGGTTCCACAAGTTATGAAAATCAAGCCACGACACAATTCTTTCAGACATACAAAAGAAGAAAGTTTGCTCATAATGAACACATAATTTTAAAGTGTTAGGAATGATTTCTAAATCTATGTTAAAGTGGTTTGCCTTTTTCAAGGAGTGTAGGTTGGTGGCTTTTACTTTGTCAGGTGATTTTATGAGCATTAAAGCTAAAATTGAATAAAATCATATCCAGTTGTTTGTCTTCCCAGAACAGTATTTCTTTGTTCATACTAAAATAATTATGAGAGCACCCAGAAACATGAGAGCTTTGTAAGAACTTAAAATATGGCTATTGAAACTCTTAGGGGTAATTTGGTAAAAATGCAACTCTCATCATACATTGCATATATAAACACAGCCTTGCTAAATCCATTTAGGAGTGATCTGGGTCAGCAGCTCTGCTCCAGGATTGAGACTTTAGATATGCTACATTTAAACTCCACTTTCCTCATTATCTCATTATGCCTTCTGCTCAGTATGCTCTAGAAGCAGCACAAATTGCTCATAGGGTTTTAATCCAGCACTTTTCTAGACACCATATCATTGTCCCTCTACCCTCCACCAGCCCTACACACATACTCCATCCTGCAAATGCCTTGCTGCCCAATGTTAAAATGGATTGTGATACCCTCTGGGGGTTTTCTGGAATAGAATCAGTTATTTTGGGCTATATCTGCTTTGGTTTCCCTATCTCTAAAACAAAGAAAGCTCTTCTTAAGACATCTTATATAGCTGAAGTACAAACTATGGTGAAAACCAATAGAATCCTGCAAATTTGATTTTTCCAAGATAAATATAGCTAATACTAATGACTTCCCAAAAAAGAAACAAAAGAAAAACAAGCAGATTTATAACACTATTTAGTATATTTGAATTATTAATGATCATAAATTATAACAATTATGAAACTGGAGATAATATTGCTTCATGTTTAAATAGCAGATCTTTTCTTTCCTTTGCAATTTTAAAATCTGGCTTATGTTTAAATTTATGATTCATAAAAATACAAATGGCTACATTATAGGATTATGAGAAATATGAATTTTTTCCAGACTTAAGGCTTTGGAGTCACAAAGGGTACTCTTTCTGCCTGCACAAGAGATCAAAGTCCTAAAAGACATCTTTAACTTTTGTTCTATGACCAAAGTCAGAAAGCTTGTCAAGAGACTTGCCACACAGTAAGATGGGCAAGAAAAAGGCTTCCATCAGAGAGAGGCTTAGTAGAGTTCCTACTGGTCAGCCAGCAGGAGGGTCCTTTTTGTCTCTGTTTGCAAAATGTTCCCTGACAGGACCTCTGAAGGATAGGTTAGATGGTCTGCTGTGGCAATACAGGACAGATGGAGTCTGTCCTTATTTACCTGGCAAAAACGAACACTGGCTTCCATCTCAAGACAGGGTTAAATACAGCAAATGGCATTCATTTCGAAGAATGCAGCTGCATTACTTGAATATAGTAACAATGAAAAGAATTAGCATTTATAGTCATGATGGTGTAAATGCTTCATGTTTAGACATTTATTTTCTAATATAAGGCATTTGTAATGTTTTAATCTTGAATGGATCAAACCATAAAACAGGTGGAGAATGAGATTCTGCAACCTTTTTAAAAAATCAAGATAATTAGTTCTTAATTTGATCTCCCACCTCAACAAAATAACATGAGAAATACTACCAGTGAATTCTCTGTGTTTTCAAATTTTGTGATCTATTTTAAATTTAATACTGCACAATATGATGGCTGTTTCCAACTGCTTGAACCTTCAAAGCAATGAGTTCTGATGAATGTTTCTTTTGAGAAGAATGCCAAGCGCAGAGCAATAATGGAAATTCAGATACCAATGAAGGCAAATGTGACCCAGTAGCTTCAGATTAGTGTAGGAGGTTATATTCCAGCTTCTGTTACTAGATATGTATAATGATCTTAAGTAAAACACATAATTTAATAGCACTTCCCTCTTCTGTGAAATGAGAATAATATATTTTTTCTATTTCTTAGGAACTTGCTGACAATTTTCAATGATCCTAAGTCCACAGAGCTTATGCAAGATAATTATGTGCTATGAGTAAAAGTTAATTTTTTTAAGATTTTATTTTATTTATTCATGAAAGACACAGAGAGAGAGGCAGAGACATAGGCAGAGGGAGAAGCAGGCTTCCTGCAGGGAGCCCTATCCAGAATTCGGTCCCAGGACCCTCAGGATCATGACCTGAGCTGAAGGCAGATGCTCAACCACTGAGCCACCCAGGTGCCCTTAAAAAATGTTTTTTTAAAAACAGTCCATAAAACACCTGCCTAAGAATTGCCATGGGTGCTTGTCAAGCTTTCTGGGACACATTTAGATCTACTTAATTCAAAATATCTTGGGAATTAAGTCCAGGGATATGAACTATTCAAAATCCCCTTAGATGATCTTCATGCATTCTTTTTTTTTTTTCATTTTATTTATTCATTCATTCATGAGAGACACACAGAGGCAGAGACACAGGCAGAGGGAGAAGCAGGCTCCCTATGGGGAGCCTAATGTGGGGCTCAATTCCAGGTCCTGGGATCATGACCTGAGCCAAAGGGAGAAGCTTAACCACTGAGCCATCCAGGTGCCTCAATCATTATGCATTCTAAGTTTCAGAAACTGCTAAAGAAGATTTTGATAAATCAGGGATGACTTGTAAGATCACCAACTCTAAGATTCTATGATCAAACCCTAACGATAAAATAAGTAAGTTATATGTATAAAATTTGTAGTATCATCTCCGTAAGCAGAATAACTGAATTATGCTAACAGATTTAGGCAATTTAGTATCTTCATAAGAACATATAGATAGTAACAGATGTAGTCAAAACAGGTCTCATATTCAATTTTAAGTGAGTTGAACAAAATTAAATGAATCAGGAATCTTCTCAGGTTTTAGTCATCTGCTTACTCTCCTCCTCCAATGAAGCCAAAATTATATGCAAGAGTCAAAATTTCCTTTATGTCTTAAAATGTCTGAACATTAAATGTTAGAAGTTCTGGATAGGTTGCTTAAAGACACAATGTTCATTTCTAATACCTGAGCAGATTAAAAGGGGGCTAACAAGGCAAAATAAACTCATCCCATGTGACCAAGATCTAAATCTTACTCTCCTATGAAACAGAAATTTGCTAGTTACCTAAACAGTCTCATTTTGCTCAAATCAGAGACTTCCATGGCTGCTTTCCCTGACTTGATGAATAGTCTATGAGAAGCCCATGAAAATGCAATCTGGTCTGTAGATGAAGAAAGCTCAAGACCTACTTACTCTTAGCACTGAGTTTCTGTGAGTGCATTAAAACCAAGTAGGAGCACCTGGGTGGCTCAGTGGTTGAGTGTCT
This sequence comes from Canis lupus baileyi, assembly GCF_048164855.1. Lineage (NCBI taxonomy): Eukaryota > Metazoa > Chordata > Mammalia > Carnivora > Canidae > Canis > Canis lupus. The sequence continues at coordinate 6,540,463 of NC_132842.1, forward strand.
GCCTTTGGCTCAGGTTGTGATCCTGGGGTCTTGGGATTGAGTCCCACATCAGGCTCCGCATGGGGAGCGTGCTTCTTCCTCTGCCTATGATTCTGTCTCTCTCTCTCTCTCTGTCTCTCATGAATAAATAAATAAAATCTTTAAAATAAAAAAAAAGCAAGAAGTGTGAAAAATCATGAGCCCCACAACACATAATATGAATTATTTGGAAAAATTAAAGAACTTAGTCCTCATTCTTTTTTAAAAATATTTAATTTATTTATTCATGAGAGAGAGAGAGAGGCAGAGGGAGACACAGACTCCATGCAGGGAGCCCAACGTGGGACCTGATCCTGGGTCTCCAGGATCAGGCCTTGGGCTGAAGGCACCGCTAAACCACTGAGCCACCCAGGATGCCCAGTCCTCATTCTTACACTACAACTTATATAAAACAAAGCTGTGGGAAACAAGTAACTAATCTCTATCACTATAAAACCATCAGCCAAGAAAGGATAGATTCCAAAGACAGAATAATTGTATGAAACAACAGGAAAATTACATCTTATTCCCTAAGAACATACACTAAAATTTTAATAGTGATTCTCTTAGGATGGTAACATTCAAGTGCTTTTATTTTTTTTTTTTTAAGATTTATTTATTTATTCGGGATAGACAGAGAGAGAGAGAGAGAGAGAGAGAGAGGCAGAGACACAGGAGGAGGGAAAAGCAGGCTCCATGCCGGGAGCCCAACGTGGGACTCGATCCAGGACTCCAGGATCACGCCCTAGGCCAAAGGCAGGAGCTAAACCTCTGAGCCACCCAGGGATCCCCTCAAGTGCTTTTTATTCATTTTTGTTGCGGCAATTTTCTGTGCCTTCCAAAATTTTACAAAAAAACTAAATGACTTTTCTTATTAAAAATAGAGTTGTAAAAAGTGAGAGTTGCAAAGATGGTCAGTTATTTAGAAAAACACATCTCTGGGAGTTATTAAAGAAAGAGTATCAGATCCAAAGAAGGCAAGATACTACACAGGTGAAGAAACAATAAGGAACAGGAGAGAGAAAGATGTAAGGAAGTGGAGGATAATAGCAAGCATGCTGGCCTTTAGGCTTTTAAGTGCTCCCTTTCAGTATTTAAATGGCTAGAGACAAGGTACACACTTCAGATCTTAATAACAAAAGTGAAGAAATAAGAACCTATAAGTAATTTAAAATGCTATTACAGAGAACTAATACCCAAAGAATAAAATAAATTATGGTCAGACGGAAGTGTATCTAGATTTTTGCATGTTTCGGGAAGATATGGAGGTACAGTATATTTGTATCATTAAAGATGATGCTAGAGAAGAAAATCATTCAAAAGCACTAGGTAGCAGGAGCTCTATCAATTAAATCACAGCTGATTATGAAACGAAAAGTAGAGACATTTAAAGGAAGGGGGGGTCAGAAAACAGATCCTACATATGCTTAGATTTTCATTTTTTTGTGTTTACTTTTTTTCAGAAGACATATTAAGGATGGACTGAATTATGGATAAATGCTACAAAAGATTAGCGCAAATCTATAAGGTGTCAGGCCAAAATCTAGAGCAAATGTTACTTGTTAGAAAAATACTAAAAATACTGGTTTTTGAGGGCTTCCTGGGTGGCTCAGTCAGTTAAGCATCTACTTTCAGCTCAGGTCATGATCCCAGGGTCCTAGGATTAAGCCGCAAATCAGGCTCCCCTACTCCCTCCCCAGTAAGCTTGCTTCTCTCTCTTCCTCTGCCTCTTGCCCCACCTGTGTGTACATGCTCTCACTCCCTCACTGAAGTAAATAAATAGATAACTAACTAAATAATCTTTTTTAAAAATACTGATTTATGAAAGGGGGAAAATTACTGGTTTGCTTATATCAAAAAGAACAAAGGAGTTTCCATTGTTAGTAATACGTTGGCTGAGATATTCCAATGGGCACTCCCACCTCAAGTGAATCCTCTAAAGATATACTGATGTTCTTTCATCTTTTTTTGATTCCTTTCTTTTGGATTCATTTTTATGATTTCAGTGTTTCTATATGTTATCTTCATAGTTATTTATCCTCTTACTATTACTTTAGATGTTTCCCTAGAGATTACAATACCCATTCTTGACTTATCAAAATCTAATATAAAATTTCTTCCCAGATAATGCATGAACATTAAAATAGGCAAGTAACTTCTCTTTCAATTTATATTCTAGCATATTTCTACAGAACATTATTACTGTTGGTTAGTACAGTCAATATTCATTTATATCTCCATGCTCAATCTTTCTCTGCTTCAATCTTTCCTATTATGTTCAGACTTCCATTTGGGATCATTTTCCTTCTGCCTGAAGATTACTTGTTAATATTTTCTTTGGTGCTGTTCTGATGATTAATTTAGTGATTGCTGGTCTGAGAATGTGTTTATTTCACTTCACTTATGAAAGATGTAACATTCTAAATCAGCACTTACTTTCTTCCAGCATTCTGAAGATGTCATTACATTGACTCTTGGCTTCCACCTTATATGATAAGAAGCCTATTGTTAGTCTTCCAGTAGCTACTTTGATAATTTATCTGGTTACTTATCTGGATGTTTTTAAGACTTTGTCTTTGCATTTGGTCTCCCCCATTACACTAGTTATAGTTCTATCTTACTTAAGGTTGACTTCCACAATCTATGGCTTGATGTTTCTCATCAGTATTCTCACAGTCACTATTCTTCAAAGATTGTTTTGGTTCATTGTTTCTTTCTTCTTCCTTTAGGACTTCAATTTTACCTGTGTTGTACATTTTAATTATACTCTCTGTTTCTTAACTTCTTTTCTACATAGTTCATCTTCTGTCTCTCTACTTTATAAATGGATCTATATAAATCCACCTGATTTGCAAAACACAGGGATCAACTGAATATACATATAGATACAAGGTACTTTTATCCCAACTTACACCTACATAATAATCAATTCCAGATGGATGAAAGAATAAATAAATCTTCTAAGGACAACAGAGAAGAATGTCTTCATAACCTTAGATCTTAGGCAAAGATTTCTTCGTCACAACACAAAAACAGTAACTACAAAGAAAAAGTGATACACTGTACTTTATTAAAACTAAAACCTTATTCTCTCCACAAAGATATCATTAACAGAGTGAAAGGACAAGGTATACAGGCAAAAAAAATATTTTAATACTTGAATTTGACAAAGAACATGTATCCAGAATATAAAACTAATTTCTGTAAGTCAATAATAATAAAAAAAACACATTTTGGAAAAAATATTAAAAGACTTAAAGATGAACTTCAAAAAAGAGGATATCCAAATGTTCAGTGAACATATAAAAAGGCACTCAACTTCATTAGTTATCAGAGAACTGATAATTAAAATGAAAATTAAGTGGCACCCAGGTGGCTCAGTTGATTAAGTATTTGACTCTTGATTTTTGGCTCAGGTCATGATCTCAGGGTTGTGAGATAGAGTCCCAGGTCAGGCTCCATACAGGAGGTGGAGCCTGCTTAAGATTCTGTCCCTCTCTCTCTCTGCCCCTCCCCACTTCTCTAAAAAATAAAAATGAATATGAAAAAATAATTAAAAACATGAAAATTAATACTACAAGAGACACACTACATAATATCAGGTAGCCTAAAATTAAAATTGATATCATACGTTGGCAAGCATGTAAGGCAAATTTTATATTCATATATGGCTGGTAGAAGGGTACACTGATCAAATCACTTTAGAAAACTCTTTGACAATATCTACTACAGAGGGATATTTACTTAACCTTAGGACCCAGCAATTCCACATCTAATTATATACTCAATAGAAATGTATGAATATATATACACTGAGAGATGTATATGAGAACGTTCATAGCTACATTATTCATAGTAGCCAAAAATCCAATGTCCTTCATATTAGAATGGATAGATTATGGTATATTCATCCAATAGAGCACTAAATAAAATTAAAATAAACATATGCTATTGCTATGTTTGCAATAGCAATGCTATGCATAACATGGATCCATGTAACATTCTAAACTGTTACACAAAAGAAGTCAGACACAAAAGCATGCAAAGTACATGACTCAAATATATAACATTCAAAAACAGGAAAATGTACCTATGGTGTTATAAAAGTGGTTACTCTTGCAATGAGGGCATGGTGTTGACTGGAAGATTCTGGGAAGCTAGTAATGTTCTCTATATCTTGATCTAGGTGGTAATTTACATGAGTATTCATTTTATAAAAACTGCTAAAAACTTTTAAAAACATTTTTAGTGTCAAATATGATTTGTGCAGTTTATTGTATATATGGTATATTTATAGTAAAAGAATTTTGAAAGTTAATAAATTTTAAAAGTTAAAAATTTTAATACATTTTAATTTAACAAATATTGTCAAGTATTGCCAATATATAATTTTGGGAAATTGTCCTACTTCTATTTGAGAAAGACATCAAAGCCTGCTATATTTTCAGAAAATATTCTATATAAGAATTTATGCAGCCATGGAATCCTCATAGTTATAAATTACTTATATTTTCCATGTACACAAGTTTTAACATGCTATTATATGAAAAAAGATACAATAAGTAACATTTTTAGGATGCTTTTAGCTAATATTTAGAATGCTTTTATTATTCAGGATGTTTTTAGCTATATCAGAAAATTCTAACTCAAATAAATGACCCCACTAAGGAATTTATTACAAAAGAAGCCAAGAGGTTGGCAATTCCAATGTTGGTTAATTCAATGCCTTAACATGTCTTCAAAGACCCAAGTTTGCTGCATCTTATTGCTTTGCCATCTTCATGTATCGATTTTGTCTTGAAGCTTAGGACTTCATAATTACAAGATGGCTACAACAGTTCCAAACATCATAGTGTTCAGAAGCAAAAAGAAGACCTTTTCTGTTTTAGAACAAGTAAAACATTTTTCAGAATCCCATCAGCAGACTTTCCTTTGTGTCTCATTAGCTACTGCTTTAGTATGTGCCTTTACTTAAACCAATTACTGGCAAGAGGAATAGATCAGTGCACCAAATTTAGTAAGATTTACCCTTGGTCTCTAAGGGTAAGCAGATACCTGAATAGAATCAGAATTCTGTTAAAAAGGAAGAGAAAGAGAGGTAGGGGGTGGTGGTTGCTGAGGCAACAAGAAGTATCTACTGTAACAGCTGACTGAATCACAATAAAGGACACAACATAAATGGATTTTTTATGCACAACAGGTATCATTCAAAATATCTGCAATGCTGTTAGATTTTAAATACTTTCTAGTTCTATTCTCTATGTACTTTTTATCTTGAAAAATCATAATGAATTCAAATGTCAAAGTTCAAGTAAATAGATTAGCTATCCACTTTTTTGTCTTGTATAGAATAAACAAGCTAAATACAAGGATTATTTTTTTTATTTTTGCCTGTTCAATTACTTGAGTAAACATATATATAGCTACATGACCCAAATCCTTTGCAATAACAGTTATGACAATTACCCATGTTCACATTTAATAATAATAGTCCCGACAGCTAATTTTTATCAGATGTTTACTGTGTGCAGGTACTAAGTTCACCACTTAAAATGTAAGGAACTCTTATTGAATCGTTATAGCAAATATTTAAGGTACCACTGTTATCCCCCCTTTTTGTCAACAATGGAACAGAATCACAGAAAATTCTTTTTTTTTTTAGAAAATTCTTTAAATTTCCCAACATCACACAACTACTAAATGGTGGAATCATTTAGCCATACTGATGACTGGCAATTTTAAAAGATTATTAAGAATTATAAAAAATTATAAAAAATTAATTCCTGATACATACCAAGTTTCATTTTAACAGTATAATGACTTTGTCTCAGAGAAGCTAAACATTACACAACCAAGGTACTAGGTTGTCAATAAACTAAACAAAATGGTAACAATTGTTCTAGAAGCTTCAAGAAAATAACAGTAGACCTTATTAGAATAGCCTTCATTCAGACTCTGCAACTCCCTGGACAGTGTGGGGAAGTAATTATCTAGAGAGAAGGGCTTAGTTACTGGACAAAACACCAACAATGTTAAACTCCCGTGTTTAAAAAAATTCCATAGGACCTTAACAGGTGGAAGTTTTTACATTGGAAGATTTTTTTCTATAACAGTGGAAGATTTTATTGTAATAGATAATCTAGGAAATATTCCAGTTACCGTGTTAAGATATTTTAGGTCAGATTCATGAGTAACATTAAAAAGTCAACAGTTATTTATAAAAACAATATTCCATCATTTATAACATCCACAAGAGGGACTGTTATTATATTGCCTTGTAACCCCAGCAATTTCTATTCCTATGCAAAAAGCTATTAGTGAGTAATGAAATATTAATAGCAAAATGTAGTTGTATCTTTGGCATTGAACCAAATTTTAGCCATTAGTAAATCATATATTTATGCCAAAGATATCCAAGTAGAGCACTAATTTGCTTTCTCTCTGTTCAATACTAACTTAAAAGTTTGTGTTGGATTATTCTAGAAACATAACATTGCAAAAAATCCGTAGACTGCACTTATAGTCTGAATAAGTGAATTATTTGTAACAGTTGAGGTCTTCCAGTATCCTAGAGGTTTGTGCAATATTCTAAAAATAATGTGGAGAAAAATGATTTAAAAATAAAAGATTTCATATAACTTTTCTAACTAGCCAGCTGTTCACCATCAGATAGATCCTTTTTGTTCTGACTTCTCCTAAACCTCACATTGATTCTTGCCCATTCCCTGACTTGCACATCAGTAATGAAGGTACATTTGATTTTGGCTTTTTAAAAAATTTGAAAAAAAAAACTTAGGATGGAAAAATCAGATATATAAAAACAGTTGATCAAGAATCTCATTTTACATATATTTGTCTTGTACTGCCCTTCTCACATCTAGTATCCATTTTATTCTCACAAGAACTTTATGTAGTAGTAAAGGAGGTGATATTTATGCCACTTTATTAGGAGAACTGGGTCACACAGAAGTTGAATATCTAAGATGATCCAGCTATTCAGAAACAAATATGCCTGATACCTAGGTCTAACCTAAGGTTCAAGTCCTTCCTATTCAGACCTCGTTTCCTTCAGATACATTTTTTGCATAGTATGAAAGAAATTGAACTGCTTATTTAAAACTGAAATGGACCTGGCACCACAGCTCTGGACTTCTCACAACTTTTGACGTCAATTCTGTTGTCATACGCATCAAAGCTTCACAATGACAGAAGACTGAGCAAAGTAGGGAAGAATATGTTTCCAGTAAGAAAAAATTGATAATTATAGATTTTGAGTAAATGGCAATAATAGAATAAGCTGACAATGAGTTCTATTTCAGACTCTTATTTTAATATTTCTTTCAAATTCTTCTCATAATACACTTTCTAATTAAATTCACAAATATATTTTGCTAGCCACAAAATGATTAGTTTAATACCTAAACATTTATCATTATGATGATTAGCCAAAACTTGAAATAAATCTACTTCTAGCTGTCATTTTATACAAGTAGCCTATTTTGGCTTTCAATAATTCCATTTTAACTTTTTATAGATAAAACACTCCCTTTTGATTTCTAGTAGGAAACCACTCTCCTTAAAATGTTTTTATAAATGGAGCTAATGCATTTCCTCCACAGGAACCATATTATGTTTGAACTACAATGTATAGGTTTAAAAAAAAAAAAAAAAAGCAACACTTGAGAAACCCTGCCAAGAGTAGAGGGAGAAGGCTGTGTCTGGGCTGTCTGTACTTGGCCCAGGACACTTGAAATTAAACCCAAATGACATCAAATAAGAAGCATTCCCAATCATTTTCTTTCTGTTAAAGCTCCAGGAAATCACCCCACAATTAGAGAGTGGTACTATCTTCTCTTACTAAAAACGAACAGCCATTATGTACTTTGAGAGTACAATGTTTTGATGTATAACTTCTGCTTATATGCTTAGTTAACATGTCTCTGGCCAATTCTCATTTTGGAGGGAATTTAGAAAGTGATAAATAATTATTCCTTTTTATTAAGTAAAAATCAATTTACAGTCATTTATTCTCCTTCTTTGTTATATCATTCCCAATCACCTAGTTATAGAGGGACAGGTACCTCACTACAGCACTCACATCCTACACATCGGGGATTAAGCTCTAAAATGACCTGCAGTCAGTCAAATGTTACATAATAAAATTAAGAAACTATGCCTTAAAACACAGTATATCAATATGTATATACACCTATATACAGTAATTCTTTTACATATGAAACTTGAGAACCACTGGGATACCTAAAAAAGAACCAAGAGAAAGGTTCTTTGCAGAAGTGTGTCCATTCAAACCACTCTGCATTTAAGACAATTACTGACTCCCTAGCTAATATGCAATGGGTAGAAAATTCTAATGTGTTCCTGCTTACCCACAGTTTCTACTCCATTTTCTTTAGACATTGAATATCTCTTTTGTTGTTACAAGGATCAGAGAAAATGGAAAAGTCACATGGGGAAGAGTTATGTTCTAACTGTGGGACCCAGGAAATTGAACAAAATCCCCTACCCCTGGACAAGCAGAGCAGGACTGACTCTATTTTGGGCTGCACCCTCCTTGTGCTGACCTGCTTATTGCTTAGGGCACTGCCCGCCCTAGTCAATGACCAGGGCACACCCTAACCGGAAATCCCGCTCAGTGGACCAGCTTGTCTGTGCAACTTTCTGCGATCCCATTGGCCACGGGCCCCTATAAAGTTGCTAAGCCTCTTAGTCTCGGGGTCCAAGTCCCTGCTCCCCCGCGGCGGGTATACTTGGTCCCAGGCTCGAGCTTGTAAATAAGCCCTCGTGTGATTGCATCGGTGTCGGCTCCTTGGCGGTTTCTCGGATTCGCGATCTTGGGCACAACAGTAACACTAACTTTAAATTAAAAAATACAACCAACTGAACATCAATACTCCTTGAATGCCATTCATCAAGAAGGTCCTAGGACCCTACAGACCCTAAGAAAGTGAAGTTACCTTCTGCCAGGTTTCTCTAAACTTGCTCTTAAATGCCCAGTTCATTCTCAAGAGCCCAGTTAATGTCAGGCAAGGATTAATAACTCAGGCATACCGGGGATCCCTGGGTGGCGCAGTGGTTTGGCGCCTGCCTTTGGCCCAGGGCGCGATCCTGGAGACCCGGGATCGAATCCCACGTTGGGCTCCTGGTGCATGGAGCCTGCTTCTCCCTCTGCCTGTGTCTCTGCCTCTCTCTCTCTCTCTCTCTCTGTGACTATCATAAAAAAAAAAAAAAAGAAAGAAAAGAAAAATAACTCAGGCATACCATCTTTCCCCTGTGGTTCCAAGCCATCTTTAGAAGCTGATGCTGTGGGAACCCTAAAATGTATGAGAACAATTCTTAACATGGAGAGTAGCTACCGTTCCTTAGTGGTAAACAGATGTTATTTCTATGATTAGCAGTGGTTTGTTTTTTTTTTTAAATATATAAGGAGAAATACTAACTAATGAAAATTAACTTTATTTACTTAAAGATTTTTACTAATTGATTATTTGAGAGAGAGAGAGAGAGAGCAAAGGGGGAGGGATAGAGAGAGAATCCCAAGCAGACTGTGCACTGAGCACAGAGCCTGACATAGGGCTCAATCTCATGACCCTGAGATCATGACCTGAGCTAAAATGCAGAGTCTGACACTTAACTGACTGACCCAGGTGCCCCTAGAATTAATTTTAAATTTAAATGTTCTCTTTGAAGCTAAATAGACTTACATAGTTAGAAGAAAGATGTGAAGAGAGGCAACATGGTATGATAGAATAATGAAATGAAAGTAAAAAAATAGAGCCTAGTTTTTCCAGGTCAGAAGCTATAACTTTTAGTAATTTCTGTGTTCCAAGTACCTACCCAAACATAATGCCTAGTTCCTTACAGGTCTTAAATAAATATTTGCTAAACTTAACAGTTGAGTTTTAGGTCTATAAAACAGACCCTGGACAAGGGATGTCTAAGTAAATTCCAGCTATAACATTCCTGCCAGGTCTCATACCAAGGAAACCAACATCATAGAGTACAAATTACAATAAAGTGTTATAGTTCTACTTTAAGAAACACTGTCAATGAATTTCATCAATTTTATCATTTTCTTTTATCTTTACTGAAGTGTGTTTTTGCCAAAATGAATTTCATGACATAATCCAGCCAGTTAACAGTGGCAATGGTTCACAAACCTGTGAGCACATGAGAATCACTGGCAATCTGATTCCCTCTACAGATCTACTAAATTGGAATCTCCAATGATAGGACCCCAGAAATACATTTGCCAAAAGGTTGCCTATGTGATTTCGATAAATACATTCTACACATCTCTTAAGTTTAAAACAACAGAACTATATGTATATACACTTTCTTCTTGGATGCCATATGTTAACAAAGGACTTTTTCCTTTTTTATCTATCCTTTGACTCCATTTTTTGTTTTTATATTGTTTTTTAACCTTTTATTAAAAATACTTCAAACGTACAAAAGCAGGGCAAAAAGAAAATTGCCATGAACTTCTCAACAATTATAGATTCATTGCTAGTCTTCATCTATACTGCCACTCTCACATGTGATTTTGAATCAAATCCTGCAGAGAACAAAGGATCTTTTTTGAACCATGATAAAATGGGTTCTTCTCAAAGTAATGTCACACCTCAACTGTAGAACTTGCATGACCAAAGTCTCTACCTTGGAGTGCAGAGTCTAGGATGAAATAGGCCAGATACACTGATGAAAGCTACAGGCAGTGATGGCAATTACTCTTCAAAGCCATTGCTTTCAGCCTTTCTTACAGCTTATTTTATTCCCTACACATTTTAATGTGCTACCACATCTCATGAAGTCATGTTCAAGTCAGTCTGTTTTTCTGCTATGGGTTCATCAATAGAATTCTCTTGTTCATCTTTACTTCTAATAATAATAAAGCTTAGATAGATCTGAATCAGTAGATCACACCAAAACAAACCTAATTGGTAGAAAAGTGTGACATTTGTCTAACTTGAGTGCTACAATTAAGTCAACAAAGAAAAAAATACTGGAAGTATGACTAAGTGTGTCATACCACATTCTAAGAAAAGATGGGCCTGTCTTTTCTTCTCCTTTCTTTTCTTTTCTTTTCTTTTCCTTCCTTCCTTCCTCCCTCCCTCCCTCCCTCATTCTTCTCTTTTTTCATTTTTTCTTTTCTTTTCTTCCCTTCCCTTTCCTTTCATAGATCTGAAAGCAGTATTAACCCAGTAGAAAGAAGGTACCATTAAAAAAATAAACATAGACATTTACTGTTACAGTACTATTTATTGTAATTTGAGTATTCAGTACGGGGCCAAATGTGGTATGTTACAGTATATTGTCCTTTCAATAGGGAGTATTCCAGTCTATTGTACTTGATTCTCTTTGGTAGTTAAAAGAATGGTATCTTTCCAAAAGCTAAGGTCTTAACCATTCATATGTTAATTAGTCAAAGTGCAACAACTTATCCTTGAGTCAACCTAGTTTCATCTATGTAGGAAAGGTTTTCTTAATGAAGTATATCAGAAAATAAAATTCAACCCCAACAAAGACCATAAATGGTTCCTAAATATTCCCAGGTTCTAATTTCTAAATATCATTCATATCAAAGATACAATAGGATGAATCTCAGGAGACTAAAAATCCTATATGGTATCCCTAGGGTAGCCTGGTATTCCTCAATTTTGGTCTATCTGTATTGTACAGCTACTCATTAAACGATCCAAGGATCGGAAAGGAACACTGAAATACCTCACTAAACTGGAGTTCCCTCCTGCTAAATTTCAGTGTATGTGACTTTGCTTCTGTGCTTTTTTCAGCAATATAAAAATTCTGTTTCAATAAATGTGAGCCATTACTGTAGGGAACAATTATAAAAAGTAGGGGAAGTATGTGGAATAGAAAAGTAAAAGGTACCTTAGCTAGAAGAAAAATGTTTTAAAAAGCTAAAAGGAATAAACACAGATGTTATATAATCTTATATCTGTTTGAAAATGGGGCTGAGTAATATATGTAAAAGGTAACAGACTATCCTCTGAGGCTGCATTTTGGGAGAGACACAGTGGGGATCCAAGAGCTAGATTAACAAACCAAAACATAAAATCTGAAAACTAATGAATATTTTGGACAGCAGGCTAGGTAATGGAAATAAAACACATCTTAGTATGCACTAAGTTTTGCAACAAAGCAAAACAAATTTATAAGCTTTCAACAAAACCTCCAGGTACATTGATCCTAGAACATTTCCAGTGAGCTAGAAAAGGTAAATAGAAAGCAATCACACGTGGAATTATTATTAAAGTAAGATGTAGAAAATGTCATTCACATTTTTTCCTTAATATGCTATACTAATTATTTCATTTCTGTGGACAAAAAGAAAAATTTATAATAACTTTTATTGGTTTATTGGACACATTGGCTTCTAACTTGACACTATTTTATGAATGTGTTCTTCAAGGTTTCCAAGGACTAAAGAAATGTTCCAACAAAATAAACTCATAAGGAACCAAATATTTACATTGTGGAATATATATTTAATAAGGTACTATTCTTGACATTTATAAACAATTTCCAACTGACATAAATAAAGTCATCAACAGGCTTCAGTCTTCCTGAATCTGACACATCCTCTTCAATCATAGTTCCAAACATGGGTTCCAGGAACAAAAATTGTGAGAATTCCTCAGTATCTAACACCACGTACTGCCTGCATATATTTTTATTTCTTTTATATCAAGACAGAAATCAGTGCTTTCTTATTCTGGAACATTTCAAGTGAATTAACTCTCAGACCAGTGGACTAGCCAAATCGTAGGAACAAATTGTATATATATTTTGGTATTATGTATGGGACACACTGTTGACAACTTCCACTTTTTAGATCTTTGTCTTCAGTTTCAGAAAATGGCTTATCTAGCAACCAAACTATGTTACAGTAGAGCAGCACATTCAACATGAAAGCCCACTAATAGAGTTACTGTAATAATATATACAAACTTCCCAAAAATGGAAATTTTAAAAAGGTTCTAAAAAATAAATAAATAAAATAAAAAAAATAAAAAGGTTCTGATCATTCTACCAAATAAAGTAATGATAAAAAGACTTGGTATTTCTTGCCAAACCATTCTGAATTCCAATCTCTTTTCTTCATTGTTTTCTTCTGTTCTCCTCTAACCTTTTTGTAATTTTGTCAACTTTTCAGTTTTGAGTTAAGCTCAATAGTTAAAAATGAAGTACACAGGCAATTAACTCCTCCATCAATAGTAACAGTTACAAAAGCCATTGTGGCAATTTACATTTTGTTAGTGCTTCATTGCTCCTGCCTTCCATCTCTAAGAATCATAAATCCCCAAACTCCTTCAGAATACAAGTCTAGCACAGATGGAAGAAGTTTTATTTCACTTGGGAACTGAGAAGGTGAAGTCATTCCAAAGTGGAAGAGAACATAACCAGTCCACTGTGCACCATTTAATTCAATGATTCCCTTGTGAGGTGCTTCATTTTCTGGTGCACCGCTGACAGCAGAAATGCTGCTTAGCACAGCAATATATTAGCCATTTGTGAGGCATTAGGTTAGCAAATACCTAAGGCCATGGAAAAACGGAAGAAGTCGATGGAATCAGGTTGTCTGAATGACCGAATCAAGGCTTCAGAATACTCCTTTTTAAAATGTGCCCAGGTGTATAAGGTAGAAAGGCATTTCAGGTACTGAGGGAGGTATTGCTTCATTCCACTCTTTTGACTGAATAAAACAAAAGTTAAATGCCAATCACAGTTTTTATACTTTCATTCTTTCCCTTTCTCTCCATCTCTTCCCTTTTTGCCTTTTTCTATGCTGTGTAGACTTATCTCCAGAAATTGTAAACAAGTGTGAAAGCAAGTGTATAAAACTTAACCTCACCCTCAGCCCTATACTTTTTATCTCCTGCTTTACTTTCTTTATTGTGTTATTGTGCTTATGATCATCTGACATATTTTATTTATATTATTACCTATGCATAGTAGGCATTTAATAGAAAACAGATCTGTGGATAAACAAACATGTTTGCTCAAAGTGATGCCGTAGTGTAGGAGGAAATTTAAGATTTTAAGTGTGTAAAAATAATAAAGAGTGGGAAGCTATGGCCACAATTAGCCACAGGGAAGACTGCGAAAACTATTTAAAATTTACCTACAGTGCTCTTCCAGTCTCCTTTTTATAGCTTACCACACCCTCTTCAGCTCCACCTCTTCCCTACCTACGCATCCCTGGCAGCCAGGATCTTCATGATGTGGATGATAACGGTGATGATAACGGTGATGTACTAAGTGCTCAATCTGTCTCAGGCACTGTACAAAAATTTTGTACATTTTATCTAATTACCACAACAATCCTGTATGGTCAGAATTTTATATAGAAATAAGAAAAGATTAAGTGATATTTTGGTGAGGATCAAATCATTTAATATATATTAAGTGATTAGAATAGTACCTAGCTGTGTTACCCACGTATCTGCTTCGAAAACTACTGTTATTATCATTCTTGATTCATCTCCATTTTGGCAATGAAGAAATTGAGACTCAGAGTGGTAACTGAGCTGACCAACAATACAGAATATGGAATTGAAAGAATCTGGATGTAACCCAAATCAATGTGGTTCCCAGTCTGTGTTTTTTCCACCATGTGACACTGATACCCTTTGGCTGATCAAACTTTGGACTCAGTGTTACTGTAGAGTCTGTCCTCCCACTAAAATAAGCCATGGCCTGAGATTTTGAGAGTAGAGCTACTGCCAACTTTTAGGGTAGTACTCCAGGACTATTTTCTGATACAAAATAATATTCTGAGCTAATATTTTACATATAAAATTGATTCATTTATATTCTCTAATGATGCACTTTGTGTTCACCTAGCCCTTCCCAAAATATTTTCCATAAAACAATACTTCCATTAGGTGCTCTTCAAAGAGTTTCCTGGAAAACGAAGTATGACAATAAATGAATTGTATATTTCTCTTATAGAATCAGAAAGCATTTTGGCATTTTAAAGTTTTGAAAAGTTGGGTAAAGCAATCAGTTTTACCCAGAGTTTTCTTATGTATTTCACAAGATCCTTAAAAAAAACCACTACTTTATAAAGGACACTTTAAGAAATCTTAACCTGATGTAATAGATATAATATAAGTAATTTCTTTTTTTTTTTTTTTTTAATTTTTATTTATTTATGATAGTCACAGAGAGAGAGAGAGGCAGAGACACAGGCAGAGGGAGAAGCAGGCTCCATGCACTGGGAGCCCGATGTGGGATTCGATCCCGGGTCTCCAGGATCGCGCCCTAGGCCGAAGGCAGGCGCCAAACCGCTGCGCCACCTAGGGATCCCTAATATAAGTAATTTCAAACCACAAGGAAGACATTTTATTGTTAAGGAGTTTTCCTTAGAGTGACAATCATACCAGACTCCAGTAGTTCTATACATGAACCCTTAAGAGATAGTACAATCTATTGTCATGGAGCTGGAGAATACTTTAACCCTCTCATTTATAAACAAGAAATACAGGACCAGAACTGTTAAGGTATTTGGGCATAATTTTAACTACTTTAAGTTATAAAATACTTTTAGGAATTGGATTGGAAATAAGGAAGCCAATATTTTACTGTAACAATTATTTAAAGCAGAGAAAATCAATTAAACTCCCTATCCTTCCATTTTCTTTCACCATAAAAAAGTTTTCACTCTCTTTTCATACCAGAGAGGCTATTATCATAAATAGCCCAGATAGTTCAAGGCTACTTAAAGCTTTTAAGAAAAAATTCATTACATTCCTTAGAATAATGTTAAAATTAGCCAATAACACAACTCAGAGTAGATTACAACTCTGACACATTTTGAAACTTATTTTTATTTGAAAACTGGAAATTTTGAGTTAGCCATTCCATAAACTTAAAGAAAAACTGCAAGTACAATATAAGACAGTTTTTTATCATGAGCCATTAAGAAAAGATTGCCAATGGGATACTCTCATGATACCTGAATATTTTAGTGTGTATCGCCTACAAAGATGAACATTCTCCCACATAATTTCAACACAACCATCAAAATCAGAAACTTAATATTGTTACCATCTAATGCAGAGACCCTGTTAGTTTCATTTGTCCTGATAATATTCACTATAAGCAAAAAGAAAAAAAAAAAGACTTTAGAATCATATATTATCATGTCTTATAATTCCACTTCATTCTGTAAGTTTCTCAGTATTTCTTCAACTCTTATAAGACTTGATCATTTCTGAAGAGGACAGGTTATTTTATGGAATGTTAATTCAGTTTGCAATTTATTTGATGTTTTCCCATTAAGAGATTAAGTTTATGCATATTTGACAGGAATATCACAGAAGCGATACTGTGTTCTTTTTGTATCCCAACTGGTGGCACACAGGTTCAAACTGTCCCATTATTATGAATATTTAATTATGGTGGCATTCTCCAGACTTTTCCACTATAAAATAGCTTTTCCTCCTTTGCAATTAATAAACATTTTATGGAAAAGTATTGTAGAATTTTATTAGTATACCATTCCTCATCAAACCTTTATGTATTATGTATGTATGTATGTATTACTCATTTAACTCCTGGTTTACTGTATTATTCAATTGGTTAAAATCCATAATTATCATTATATAATCCAACAGAAATGTGAACCAGATTTGGAGAGTGACAGGCTGAATTCTATAAATTTTGGACACACCTCCTCATTCTCTGAGAACCTCCTTACTGATACAAGATATTCCAGGCTCATCTTTATACTCGAGTTTCTCCATCCCAGAATCAGCCATTTCACTAAGAAGTCCCAGTTCCTTTTAGTAGAAAATGATGTATGTTATGTATCGGTTGCTACTGGTATGTTGTTATTCCCAGACTCTCTTGGTGAATAGAACTAGGGGATATAAGTATTCATGACACACATAAACACAAACACTCAAAAACACAGACATATGGACATTTATATTTATCTCTAAAACCATGAATTCATTAATAGATTCATGAATTTCTGATATTTGTAATTCTAATCCAACATCACCCATATATTCTGGTTGTCTTTCTTTCCAAATTTGTGTGTCTTTCTCAGACAGTGAGAAACCTAGTACTGTTATCCTTAACTAACTTGCTTGATCAATCCTCCTCTATATAAACTATCTCCTGTCTTTGCTGCCACTTTTTCCCATGCAAATGTCCTCCTCTCCCCCATATGAGTTAGACTAATATCAGATAGAGTAGTTTTGTTTAAAAAAAGTCATTTCATAATGATAAAGGAGTCAATTCATCAGGAGGATATCAATTTCCTAAATATCCTAACCTAATAATACTTTTTTAAAAGATAGATTTATTTATTTATTTATTTACTTATTTACTTATTTATTTATTTATTTATGATAGACATAGAGAGAGAAAGAGAGAGAGAGGCAGAGACGCAGGAGGAGGGAGAAGCAGGCTCCATGCCGGGAGCCCGAAGCGGGACTCCATCCCGCGACTCCAGGATCGCGCCCTGGGCCAAAGGCCGGCGCCAAACCGCTGATCCACCCAGAGTTCCCCCCTAATAATACTTTAAAGTAAATGAAGCATATATGTCAATTATATTTCAATTAAAAGAATAAATGAAGCAGAAGTTGATAAAACTGCAAAGAAAAGAGATAAATCCACAATCACAGTTGCTTATTTCTGTACCTCTCGCAACAACTGATAGAACAAATAGACAGGAGATCATCAAGAATGTAAAAGATTTGAATACTATCAACTAAACTGACCCAACTGACACTTAAGTACACTCTACCCAGTAATAATACACATTCTCTATGAGGGAATACAGAACATTTCCTAAGATAAACTATATTGTGGGCCACAAAGTATCTCATTAAATTCAAAAGGATTAAATACAAATACAAAGTGGACAACAATGAACAACAATGGAATTTAGAAATCAATAAAAGAAAGATCTCTGAAAAATCTGCAAATACTTAAAAACTTAACAAAGACAATTCTAAATAACAATCTGTAGGTCAAAAAAAGATGATTAAGAATATTAGAGAACATTATTATCAAACAGAAATGAAAGCCAATGTATCAAAATGTGTGGAGTGTCAATAAAGCAAAACTTTGGAGGAATATATAGCACCTAACATCTATATCAGAAAATAAAGGATGTCTGAAACCAGAGAATTCTGCTTCTACCTAAGGAAACTGGAAATAAAGATCAAGTGAAACCCAAAGAAAGCAAGAAAAGAAGATAATAAATATGAGTGGAAAAGTGAAACACAAAATAAAATAGAATAAAATCAATAATACCAAAAGACAGATATTTGAGAAAAATCTATAAAGTCTAAACCTCTAGTCTGAGTGATCAGAAAAAAAAAACACTGATAATGCAAATTACCAATATAAGGAAGGAAATAGAGGATGTCAATACAGATTCTACAGATTTTTGCTTGTATGTTAAGTTTTTATTTTAATTCCAATTTGTTACCATAAAGCGTAATATTAGTTTCAGGTGTATACTGTGGTGATTTAACACTTCCATTCATCACCTGGTGCTCATTACAAGTGCCCTCTTTAATACCCATCACCTATTTAACCCATCCCCTGCCCACTTCCCCTGTAGTAGCCATCCGTTTGTTCTCTATAGTTAAGAGTCTATTTCTTGGTTTGCCTCTTTCTGTCTTACTTTTTCCCTTTGTTCATTTGTTTTGTTTCTTATAAGTAAAATCATAAGGTATTTATTTGTCTTTACCTGACTTATTTCACTTAGCACTATGCTCTCCAGCTCCATACATGTCATTGCAAATGACAAGATTTCATTCTTTTTAGGGCTGAATAATATACCACATTTTCTTTATCCATTCATCAGTCAATGCACACTTGAGCTGCTTCCATATTTTGGCTATCACAAATAGTACTACTATAAATATAGGAGTACATATATCTCTTTGAATTTTTGTATTCTTTGGGTAAACACCCAGGAGTGTGATTGGTAGATCATGAGGTAATTCTATTTTCAACTTTTTGAGGAACCACCACACTGTTTTCCATAGCAGCTGCACCACTTTACATTCTCACCAACAGTGCACGAGTGTTCCTTTTTTTTCCATATCCTTGCCAACACTTATTGTTTCTCATGTTGTTGATTTTAGCCATTCTGGCAGTTGTGACATGATGTCTCATTGTAGTTTTATTTGCATTTCCTATTTTGATTGCACTCCCCTTGCAATAAGACAAGTAAAATAAATAAAAGGCACCCAGATTGAAAGAACAAAATCATGCTTATTCACAAAATGACATGATCATCTATTTAGAAAACCCCATAAATTTAAAATAAGGTAGTAAGAGTAAATCTAGCAAAGTTTTAGGATATAAGATCATTATGCAGAAAATTACAATAAATAACCAAAAATTGAAAGTAAAAATCAGTGTCTTTTAAAATAACATTAAAATGTGAAATACTTAGGAATGAGCTTGATGCAGATATGTAAGGCTTATACACTGAAAACCACAAAGCTTTTCCAAAAGAAATTAAGAAATACCTAAATTAAAGAAAGATATGTATTATGTGCATGAGTCAAGTGACTCAATATTGTTAAGTTGCCAATTCTCCCTAAACTGAGCTAGAGATGTGATGCAATCCTAATCAATATCCAAAGAAATTTTTTTAAAGAAATTGACAAGCTTATTCTGCAATTCATATAAAAATGCAAAGGACCTAGAGTAATAAAAACAAGTTTGAAAAAAATGACTAACATCACCTAATTTCAAAACTTATTACCAAAAATGCTGCAGTCAATAATACAGTATGGTACTGGCCGAAAGATAAATAGATCCAAAAATAGAGCTGAAGAGATAATCCACCCAAGAAGATAAACAGACAGTAAATAAGCACAATGAAAGATTCTCAACATCACTATTAAGAAAGGCAAATTAAAACCACAATAAGACACCACTAAACATCTTTTAGAATGCTTAAAATTTAAAAGATTGACCATACCAAGTGTTACTAAGGATTTGAAGGCACCGTACCTCTCTTATACTATTAAAATACTAAACAGTACAACTGCTTCAGAAAAGTTTCACAATTTCTTAAAAAGTGAAGCATAGCTACCATAAGATCTAACTGTTTCTTTCATACTTTTATAAGAGAAATAAAAGAGTATTTCCATACAAAGACTTTTACACAAGTATTTAAAGTAGCTTTATTTATAATAATAACAAGAAGAAACAACCCAAATGTTCATCAACAGCTGAATGGATAATATACTGTGTTACTCATACAATGGAATACTACTCAACTAGATTTATTCATAATTAACATAAATACAGAGGATAAGAATAATTTTTCATGGGGAAAAAATTAAAATTTGTTTGATGTGATTCTACAAGGCACTAACAAAAAAATACTCAAGTAACATCATGCTTCTAAACCCAAAGATGATTGGCAAGTTTCTTACCAACATAGTAGAAAAAGCTTTTACCCCTCTCATTTCTTCTCCAAATTATTTTACTAAAGAAAATTAGACCATTCATAAGCCATTTTCATTTCTCCTCCAGCTCTCTTAGGACATTTTGTATAATTACTGATAAACAATCATTCTTAACTTTTTAGATAATAAGACATACAAACAGAATATTTCAGGCAAATAAAAAAGAATAGTCTTTTCTATCTAAAGAAAGATCTTTTGATGTAGACCAATCTCCCCTAAAGGATAGGTCCACAAAGGTCTCTGTTTTTCTAAGAAATTTCCAATAATTATATAGCTACTAAATGTGTCAGAATATAACTGAATTTTAACAATGCATTAAAAGATCATTTCAGTCATTTTTAGTCTCAGTCTTCAAGAAGAAAGAATAATATTATCTAAACTTTATCACTTCCTCACTTTCTGATGGAGGTCTTAGCAGCTGAAGCAAGACAATGGCAAACACAAAGCAGGAACAAAGAAGAAAGATAATGCTGTCTTAGCAATAACTTGTCACTGGGAATAGGACCTGCAGAAAGTCAGCCCAGTCTGAATGCTCTATTCATCACATTTTTAAGTATTCACAAGATTGTGATGTGCCACATTTAAAACCACGAAGATCTAAAATAGTTTGAAAAGGCTATGTTTCTCTAAAACCTGATCTATGATTTATAAATACAAAGCCTTTATAAATATCTCTCATTATAAGTAAAATCAAAATATGAAATATTACAACTAAAGACATGTAAGATAAAGAACAAATTCAATAAATATAAGCCAAATTCTCATTATTTTAACATTTCAAGGATCTACAAAGCAGCCTGGTTTTTGAAACACCTATCTACAACTCAGTTCTAGGCAGCATTAGTGGGGAAAAAATGATAGCCAAAGGGTATTTAAAGATTCTCTATTAAAAAGCTTCTTTGTAAAAAGTCTAAGGGGGTACCAATCATCCCCATACCCTCTCCAAACTACCCAAAATAATACAAAAGAACATATATAAGTAAAAACAGTGTAATTTCTATAAAAACATAACTGCAAGACAAATTCCTAGTATCATTCCAAAAGGCATCCCTTCCTTAATTTCTTCCTATGTAGACAGATTGAATCTAAAACTATCCCAGGTGTGTATATAAAAAAGACATGACTTATTAATTGAAATACTCATTTATTTTTTTAAGATTTTATTAATTTATTCATGAGAAACAGAGACAGAGAGGAAGAGACACAGGCAGAGGGAGAAGCAAGCTCCAGGCAGGGAGCCCGATGTGGGACTCGATCCAGGTCTCCAGGATCATTCCCTGGGCCAAAGGGGGCACTAAACCGCTGAGCTACCCAGGCTGCCTGAAATACTCAAGTTTAAATGTTTCTAAGGTATTACAATTCCCTGGAAGTATAAATCTCAATATATCTGGAGATGTTTTCCTATTATAATGTTCAGTTTCCTATCAAAAACATTTAATTCGGTACACTCCAGTTTCACATCAATAGAAATACATGTTTTAGCTTTAAATTGTGTATCTGACTCACAGGGCAGGAGAATATTGTCTATAAATTGTCTTCTGAAACTTTCTCATTTTACAGTTGAGGTAATCTTTCTGATACCTAGAGATTAAGTGTTCTGAACAGGCTTAAACAGTTAATCAATGACAAGCAAAGATTAAAAATAAATCTACATATACTGTCCAAATGCCTATTACTCTATTACTCTGTGCTATGTAAATTTCTAAGTAATCCACTTATGTATGAGTTACAAATAGATGCCAGTGTGTTAATTATTCATATATATTCAGAATTTTTTTCCAAATTAGATATAGTAAGGGAAGGCTGGATAAAATTCACTTACTTCCACCTGAGATCTTGAAAATAGTATATACTTATATTTCTTACACATCATGTTACTTTATCAGAATGAAAAATCCTGCTGGTGTGACTTTTTTTTCAGAACTGTCATTTTAGTTTGGGTCCAAAATGCCTATGTATCCTAGGAATGATATCTAAATGATGATTTCAATATTAAAAATTAGTGTGTATGCAAGCAGCAAGGATTCTATGATTTACAATTTTTGGAACAGTTAAGGCCATATTCACACACTAAGTATCCCATAGCAGGTTGCCAATTTATAAACAAGGAGCTATCTCTGTACTGGGCATAGCAATTGTCAAAACTATTATTACCACTAGAAAGATAATCTCAATGTGGTTTCACATGCTATTTCTAACAAGTGAACAGCTCAGCTGGCTAGAATACCATGGTAGTGTGAGGACCGGACTCACAGATGGTCCAAGTAGCTCCTCTCTCTTTTATGTTCACAGTCTGTAAGTACCTGGACTCTGTAATGAATAAGATTTAACACTTAAGTAAGGGTTCTCAATGTTTTACATACAAGATGGTATCATCACTGTAATAAACCTAGCTAGAAAAAAAGTCAATCAGCAACTGTTTATTATCATTATAACACTTTTTTATTTTAAATAAAATTGATC
Source organism: Canis lupus baileyi (assembly GCF_048164855.1). Classification (NCBI taxonomy): domain Eukaryota; kingdom Metazoa; phylum Chordata; class Mammalia; order Carnivora; family Canidae; genus Canis; species Canis lupus. The sequence goes on from NC_132842.1 coordinate 6,563,439, forward strand.
CATTTGGCAGAAAATAGGATTCATTAACCAAAAAGTATAATCTGGCATTTTACTTATTCTAAAATTTTATTTACTCACATTAGGTTTCATTCTAGAGACCACAGTGTACCAAGTATGAAACATTGTCTTTGCACTTCTGAGCCTTTATTTTTGGTATTCTGTTTGACAAATTCTTATTGAAAATCAATTATGTCCCAGGTGTCATACTTGATAGGAATAAAAAAAGTGAATAAAGCAAGACTCCTCCCCTTAAAATATTCAATCAAGTGGGTCAGGCTATTATGTACATAGTAACTTCAGTATACTGTGAAAAGTGTGATGATGGAGGCGCTGACAGGATCACATTCCAAGGATGCACATTCCAAGTTACCTACTCTGAAGGTCACTCAGGAAAGAATCCTGATGGATGTAGCACCCAAGAAGAGTCTTGAAAAATGACTCTACATTAACCAAGAAAATACGGAAGGCAAAGGCTATTTGAGCCAAGAAATGCAGGCATTCCTTATTTCATTGTGGTTGACCTTTCTTGTATTTCACAAATATTGAATTTTTTTTACAAATTGAAGGTCTGTACAACCTTGTGTCAAAAAAGTCTATCCACCATTTTTCTAATAGCATTTGCTCACTTCAAGACTCTGTGTCACATTTTGGTAATTGTCATAATATTTTAAACTTTTTCATTATTATTGTATTTGTTATGATGATGTATGATCAGTAATTATGACTTGCTGAAAGCTTAGATGATGGTTAGCATATTTTAGCCATAAAGTATTTTTAATAAAGTATGTACACTATTTTTAGACATGATGCTATTTTATTTCATACTTGGTAAGCTATAGTATAAACATAATATTTATACATACTAGGAAACCAAAAAAACCATCTAACTTACTTTATTACAATATTTGTTTTATTGTGATAGTCTAGAACCAAACTGACTGCATCTCTGAGGTATGTCAATAGGCTAACAGACCCTAGTACATGTAGAGAATTATGTACAGTTCAGTTCCATTGGAGCTATAAATCTGGCAGGATCAATTTAAAAAAAATATTCCAAACCATATTAAAAGAATTTAGAGCTTAACTTTTAGTGCAAGACTGTAAATTGTGTAGAAAACCTAAAATCTGACGGCCCAGAATTGTTTTGTTTCATCATGACATCGCTTAAAACTTTTACATTTGAGTACTTCAAGGCATGGAATATAATTTCCAGTGTTCCATAAAAACAACATTGTTTATTTGAGCCATTTTTATAGATTATAGTAAATGATTAGAGCTTAAAGGCAATGTGAAGTACAAATGAAACGTGTTAAATTTTCATTTTTTAATAAAGTACAGTGAATATAGCTAAATAGTGATCATATGAATAAAATATTACAAAATAATCTTCCAAAAATGACACAGATCAACAGTAAGAATAATATAAAAAAATGAGACCAATAAGAATAAACATATACATTAAAAATAAGAATAAATAAAATAAGAATAAATAAACATATATTTACATTATAACCAGAATACAAGGAACACTACAGAAATCAAATTAGCTTTATGTAGAAAAATCAGACACCACTTTTCAGTGGAGGTATTTCTTAATATTCTAACCCAAATCTTTAAGACAGTAAGTCGGAATCCAGGGAACACACTGTACAGAAGAGAGAAGAATGAAATGGAAAGTCTATGATTATACTCAATTATCCTTGAAAAGGGAAAGTCTACTCTAGATGTGAAAATACTGGGAACAGAAGTCCAAATAAATCAAAGTGTTAATTATAGGTAAGGGACATCAAAATGAATAGGATTACAACAGACAGTCTTGAAAAGGCAATGCTGAGAAAGAGAGGGAGAGAAAGGCACCCACTGGAAATTACACCATAAAGGGAGAAAAAAGCCAGAAAGGCAAATTCAGGATACTGTAGGACACACTGAAGAAAAAAAAAAAAAAAGAATGGCACACATACCCTCCACACACAGACCCCTCACTACTTTCCAAAGAAGCCATCTATAAATAAACTATGTATAACTGTGAGTGGCAAAAATGAGAGGTTTTTGAACTAGAAACCTCACAACACACATCAATATTACCAGCCCTATTCAAGATAGTTGAGTCACAGAACTACTAGAAGTAGAAAATACCAGCTGAGAATCAAAATAATTCAACTGATGAAAACCCAAATATAAAGCAAAAGAAGACTATACTACAATATTTTCAATGGTATTGAATATTCTCCAGTAAGTATTTGGGGAATATGAAACATTGAGACAGAAATTCAAAAACTAAGAAGCAAAATGACCAAAAAGAAGAGAGAAATGATGGAACTCAGATTTTTTTAATTCAGAAAAAAAAAATAGAAGACAGAAATCAAATCAGAAATAATGATGAAATTACAAATGCTCTCCAAATAAATTGAATAAAAACAAGTATTGAAAAAAAAAAGAAAAATGAAAGTGAGTTTTAAAAGACAACCACTAAGACAACCACTAGATCAAAGAAGAAATTAAATGGGAACCAAAATTTCTTGAAGCAAACAAAAATGTAAATATAACACCCCAGAACTTGTAGGATGCAGCAAGAGCAGTTCTAAAAGGAAAGTTTATAACAATAAACCCATATATTAAGAAGCAAGAAAGATCCCAAACACAACCTAACTCTATACCTAAGGACTGGAAAAAGGAGAACAAACTAAGCCCAAAGTCAGCAGAAAAAAAAAACAAAAGGAAATAAAAGAGTAAAGCAAAAATAAATGAAATACAGAACAGAAAAAAATAGCACAGAAAATAACCAAATCAAGAGTTCATTCTTTGACAAGATAAACAGAAATTAAAACCCTTATCTAAACAAGTGAAGGGGAAAAAAAGAATCTAAATCAACATAATTATGAACAAAAAAAAGGAGACATAATAATGAATACCACAGAAATTGAAAGAATCATGAGATTAGTATGAACTAAACACCAAAAAATCAACCTAGAAGAAATGAAAAACTTCTAAAAACATACAACTTAAAAAAAAAGACTAAATAAAGAAGAAATACAAAATCTGAATAAACTTTTTGCTAACAAGAAGATTGAATCAGTAATAAAAAAAATCCAACTAGGGGGCCCCTGTTGGCTCAGTCTGTTAAGCATCTGATTCTTGGTTTCACCTCAGGTCGTGATTTCCGGGTTGTGAGATCAAGCCTTGTGTCAGCCTCCTTGCCCAGTGTAGGGTCTCCCTCTCCCTCTACCCCTTCACTCTCTCTCCCTCTCTCTCAAGTAGATAAATAAATTAAAAAAAAAAATCTTCCAACTAAGAAAACCCCAGGACTAAACAAGTTCACTGGTGAATTTTGCCAAACATTTAAGGAAGAATTAAAACAATTCTTATTAAACATTTCCAAAAACTTCAAAAGAAGAGACCACTTCCAAACTCACTTTATAAGGCCAGCGTTATCCTGATATCAACACCTGAAAAGGATGTTACTAAAATGGGAAACTACAGGTTAACTATAGGCTGTATCTCTGATGAATATAGATACAAAAATTCTCAATAAAATACTAGCAAACCAAATTCAGCAGCACATTAAAAAGATCATTCACCATAATCAAGTGGGATTCACCCAAGAGGCAAGGATGGCCCCCCATATGTAAACCAATCAATGTGACACATCACAGTAACAGAATAAAAGAAAAGATCATATTATTATCTCAATAGATGCAGAAAAAGCATTTAACAAAATTCAACATTTATTTATGGTAAAAACTCTTGATAAATTAGGCATAGAAAAAACACATCCCAACATAATAAAGGCCATATATGACAGGCTAACATCATACCCAATGATAAAAAAGTTGAAACTTTCCTCTGATATCAGCAACAAGAGTGCCCACTCTCACCACTCCTAATCAACATAACATTAGAAACGCTAACTAAAGCAATCAGGCAAAAAAGCCAGAAAACAGAAAAGAAAGGATAAGGAAAATGAAAGGAAAGGAGAAAGGACAAGCAAAAGGAAAGAAAAGGAAAGGAATCAACTTGGAAAGGAAGAAGTAAATTTGTCGCTATTTATAGATGGCATGATTTTTACATGTAGAAAAATCCTAGAGACTCAACCAAAAAATACATGAATTCAGGAAAGGTGCAGGCTACAAAACTAACACACAAGAATCAGTAGCATTTCTATACATAAAAACAAATTTTCTGAAAAAGAAATAAAAATATCAATATCATTTATAATAGCATGAAAAACAATAAATACTAAGGAATAAATTTAAGGATGTTAAAGACCTCTACTCTGAACACAAGACACTGAGGACAGAAATTGAAGATGGCACAGATAAATGAAAAGGTATCCTATGTTTATGGACTGAACAATAATGTTAAAATCAAAAGTTATCTATAAATTCAATGCAACCCCTATCAAGAGACCAATGATATTTTTTACAGATGTAGGAAAAAAAAGACCACTCCTAAAAATTATATGGAACCACAAAAGACCTCAAAAATAGCCTAGACAATTCCGAGAAAGAAAAACAAAATAGAAGGCACTATACTGCTTGACTTCTAACTATACTAATTAAGCTAGTCATCAAAACAGTATAGTGCTTGCATTAAAATAGACAAACTGACTAAAAGAACAGAATTAAGACCTCAGAAATAAACCCAAGCAGATATAGTCAATTAATATTTAACAAGGGAGCCAAGAATGGAGAACAGACACCATTTTCAACAAATAACTCTAGGATAATTGAATATTCACAAGTGAAAGAATTAAACTGGACCTTTATCTTATACCACTCACAAAAATTAACTCAAAATAGATTAAAGACTTAAATTTAAGTCCCGAATCATTAAACTCCCAGAAAAAACAGGAATAAAGGACATGGGTCTTGGTCATGATTTTGTGGATATGATACTAAAGCACAGCAACAAAATAAAGAAAAAACAAGTAGGCTCATATCAAACCACAAATCTGTCCAGCAAAAGAAACTCATCAAAATGAAAAGAAAACCTACTTAATAGAAAAAAAATATTTGCAAACCATATATCTGATATAGGATTAATATCCAAAATATATAAAGAACTCATACAGATTAATAGTGAAAACCAAATAACATAGTTTAAAAATGAGCAAAGAGGGTCCCCCCTGGCTGGCTCAGTCAACAAAAGGTCAACAAGTATATGAAAAAAGATGGTCAATGTAACTAGTCATTAGAAAAATACAAATTAAATCCACAATGAGTTATCGTCTCATGACTTAAAATGGCCATCATAAAAAAATAAGAGATAATAAAAGCTGTGTGGATGTAGAAAAAAGGGAACCCTAGTATACTGCTGATTTGATTGTAAATTGATAACAGTCACTATGGAAAATAGCATGGAGAATATTTTTAATTAAAAACAGAACTACCATATGACCCAGTAATTCTACTTCTAGAAATATATCCAAAGGAAGTGAAAATACTTACCTGAAAAAGATAACTGCAAACCCATGCTATACTCCAAATCTGCAGCATTATTTACAATAGTGAAAATATGGTGAGAAGGAAAAAACCCTAAGTGTCTATCAATGGATGAATGATAAATGGCATATTATTTAGCCATAAAATAACAAAAATTTTTTTCTTTCATTTCTTTTTATTGTACCCACATAAGAAGATACCCATCTTAAATAAACCTATTGTAATATTTCACAACCTATGTAAATCAAACCATTATGCCGTATGCATTAAGTTTATACAATAATGTATGTTAATTATTTCTTGATCAAACTAGGGGGGAAGACATGAAAAAGTAAAAAAGAAGGTAGTTAAGATAGTGAAAGAATGCATAACAAATATAAGTTGGAGTTCCTGAAATAGGAAAATACTACAAAGAAAAAGAACTAATATTTAAAATTTTGCAACAAATGGGATGAGCACTGGGTGTTATACTATATGCTAGCAAATTTAATTTAAGTAAAATATTAAAAAATAAATGTTAAAACATAAACTCCAAAAAATAAAAAATAAAAATAAATTAATACAACAAAAGAACTTTCTAAAAGTAAAAGAAGAGTTCTAATCAATGTTTCCCAAATGGTATGCTGAGGCATACCAGTATGCAGAGTGGACTCATAGACATAACACAGAATATTTTTAACTTGTAAGGAAAATACAGTAATATCTGACATCTGCTGAAATTCACACAAACTAGTTCAAAATAGCTCACAGATTCAAAGGACTTCACAGATTCAACATTAGATAGTACTACATTTCTTTTCATGGCATGAAATCTTTGCAAAGTTGAATTGTCAATAGTTGTTACAATAAAAGCAAATATAATATAAGAACCAATGTGGAACAGGCAGTATCCAATTTGATTCTAAGGTCTGAGAAACTGTACAGTGTTCAATAGCCTCATCCCCTAAAGGAGGTGACTTGAGTCAGGAGAAAAATTTTTTTCTCTCAAGTACTTTTAAATGGCCACCAAGTTCTTAGGACATAAATACTTAAGTTGTTTAGATCAGAGTACTTAGTAAACTATGATACATTTTGTGTGTGTGTGTGGGGGGGGGGTGATAGGGGCTCCATGAAAATATTTCTGAGACTCTATGGGTACTATATAACTTTCTTAGTTAAAAACTTCTGCTATAGTCCACATATGGAAAGAGCTTACCAGATATCCTAGAAAACCGATCCTCAATGATCAGGTCTGAGACATAGCCTATTAAAAAAATTTTAGATTATAAAAATAAAGAAAAAACAGAGTCTAAGGGGAAAAAATCAAATTCATAAGAGCAAGAAAATTGTATGGATATCAGACTTCTCAAAAGTAAATTACACTAGGCAACAACAGAACAGTATTTTCAAAAACTAAAGGAAATATGAAACATGATTTTTATATGCAGCCAAGCTGTCCTTCAAATAGCAAGGCTATAAGAAAACTGGTTTTTTGTTTTTGTTTTTGTTTGTTTAAGAAAACAGTTTTAAACATGGAATAACTCATGGAATACAGTACACGTAAGCCCTTCTTATGCATTCTACAAGCAAATGAGTATCATCTAACCATTTCTGGAGAAATGTCAATGTGGATATAAGCCAAAAAATAAATATGAAGACAAAAACAAAGTATGCTCTGAAAATGTATAAATAGTCCAAGTAAAACATAACACAGAAAAGAGAAAAATAAAGTAGAATAAGCTCATACATTTTTTGTTTTTTTTTTAATTTATGAGAGTCACACACAGAGAGAGAGGCAGAGGGAGAAGCAGGCTCCATGCACCGGGAGCCTGGGGATTCGATCCCGGGTCTCCAGGATAGCACCCTGGGCCAAAGGGCAGGCGCTAAACCACTGCGCCACACAGGGATCCCAAATAAGCTCATAGTTTTATAGGCAATAGGTCAAAGGTACAATTTAAAAGCTGACAAATTAGAAAACAAAACATGAAATAAATGACTCTAAAAATACATTACAAAATGTATTTTAAGTGTAAAAGAAGCCACTAGAAAAAAAATACAAATCTTCCTAAATATCAAAGAAAATTTTAGAAATTAAAGAACAGGGGATCCCTGGGTGGCGCAGCGGTTTGGCGCCTGCCTTTGGCCCAGGGCGCGATCCTGGAGACCCGGGATCGAATCCCACATCGGGCTCCCAGTGCATGAAGCCTGCTTCTCCCTCTGCCTGTGTCTCCGCCTCTCTCTCTCTCTCTGTGTGACTATCATAAATAAATAAAATAAAATAAAAAAAGAAATTAAAGAACAAAGCAAACAAATCACAGAGGGAAAATCCAGCAAATAAAGCATTGCAATATTACGAAGTTGAAATACAACAGCCATATGAATACATGTGGATTGGCTTAACAAACCAATTACAAGACACAACTTCAATGTGGTTCGCAAATAAAATCCAACTACATGCTACATAATTAAAGACACACCTAAAACAAAGTGATTCAGAAAAGGTGAGGCATCTAAAGCAAACTGAACCAATAATGAAGAAGGAGTTGTGAGTTTTATATCAAATGAAGTACAATCTAATCAAAAGAATGTTTAGCGCTGCCTTCTGCCGGGGGTGTGATCCTGGAGACCCAGGATCGAGTCCTGAGTTGGGCTCCCTGCATGGAACCTGCTTCTCCCTCTGCCTGTGTCTTTCCTCTCTCTCTCTGTCTGTCTGTCATGAATAAATAAATAAAATCTTTAAAAAAAAGAATTAAACATAACAAAAACTATTTTTAATGCTCAATGCCAAAATTTATAATAAATATATTCATGAATATTCATGCACCACTTAGTACAGCAACCACCTTTATAAAGCAGAAATGAAGAGACATGAAGAAGAGATAGAAACATAACTTAAAAATACTTTAACACACCATTGTCAGTACAAGGATTAAACTGACAAAAGCCAGGTAAAGATATAGCAGACCGAAACTGTATAAACCGTAAGTTGCATATTATAGATACATATCAAACTTTTATCCTCATGAGTTAGTAATATACCTTCACCTTAAGAACATATGAAATATTAACAAAAGTTTACCATATATTAGTCATACTGAAAGCATAAGTTTCTTTTTCTTTTTTTTTACTTAATTTTCACTAACCTCTTTTTTTATTATTGTATTTATTTATGAGAGACACACACAGAGAGAGAGACAGAGACAGAGACATAGGCAGAAGGAGAAGCAGGTTCCATGCAGGAAGCCCTATGTGGGACTTGATCCTGGGACTCCGGGATCATACCCTGAGCCTAAGGCAGACGCTCAACCAGTGAGCCACCCAGGTGTCCCAAAAGTGTAAGCTTCATAAAAATATAAGTATGAAAGACATAGTAATCTGACAAAAATTCAGTAAGCCTAGAAATTTTTTAATAAAATAAAATACAAAAAGGCCTTTCCTATGGAATATTAAGTGGAGAAGCCCCTTTCTACTAAACAGCTCTTAGTTGAAAGGGAAAAAACAAATAGCAATTTGAGAATTTCTAAAAACAATGATAATGAAAGACTGCAAATTATTATGGCACACATTTAAAATAAGAGAAAAATTTATAGTCTTGAACACTTTTGTTAATAAAAACAAAAGGATAAAAATAAATGTGCTAGAGAAGCTAGCTATAAGCTAAAGAGAAAAACAACAAAGTAGACCATAAGAAATAAAGCGAGGGGAATAATAAAGATAAGGACAAAATCAATGAAGTAGTAAAAAGAAAGACATTGATCTAATTAAAAATCAAATTCTTGGGTTTCTCAAAAAAGTGAAAAAATACTTTAAAAGGGGGAGGAAAAGGAAGCAAAAATGTAACACAAGAAATAGTGAGAAACCAACCATTGAAAATTTAAAAATAAAAATGATGCAAATCTTTATGTTAATAACTTTGAAGACCCTATATAGAATGAAAAACTTCCAAAGAAAATACAGTTTACAAAGTTTACTTGATGAGAGATAGAATGCTTAAAAAGACAGATTTTTTACTCATAAGCAGAGAAAATGTAGAAAAAATTCTCAACTAAAAAGCTCCATGCTTTGATGGGCTCACTGGAGAATTCTACCAAATCTTTAGTGATCAGACTATTCTAATGCTACATACATTATTCTAGAACACAGAAAAGAAAAGTAAGTCTTCCAAATTATTTTTTTTAAGATTTTACTTATTTATTCATGAAGGACACAGAGAAAGGCAGAGACAGAGGCAGAGGGACGAGCAGGCTCCCACAGGGAACCCGATGTGGGACTTGATCCCAGGACCCTGGGATCACTACCTGAGCAAAAAGCAGATACTCAACCACTGAGCCACCCAGGTGCCCTTCCAAATTCTTTATATAAAGCAAGTGTAAAATTAAAATCCAAATCTGTAAAGGCAATAGAAAATAAAATTACAAATCAATCTCACTTATCATTCCAAAAATAAAAATATTAACAAACTAATTCTAAAAATCCATTCTATATTAAGATATATACATATATATGTGTGTGTATGTGTGTGTATATACATGAATTATTATATACTGTTTTTTAAAGATATATTCATCTGAGAGACTGAGACAGAGCACAAGTGAGGCGTGGGTGCAAAGGGAGAAGCAGACTCCCCACTGAGCAGAGTACCCCACGTGGGACCAGGACCCTGATATCATGACCTGAGCCAAAGGCAGATACTTAACTAAGCCACCCAGTGCCCCTATACTTTTTAAACATAATAAAATATATACAACTTGGTCTTAAAACCAGTATCTTAATGGAGAATCACAAGAGATTAAATATCCTTAAGATTAGGAGTAAGATAAAGATATCCACTTTTTCCACTACTGTATAACATTGCATTGGAGGCATTTAGTAAATGCAATTAGAAAAGAAAAACCTATTAGATTCATCGTTCTTAAAATGTAGTCTCTAAACCCCAGGTAATTCCAAGATTCTTTTAAGGAGTTCAAAATGTCAAGAGTTTTCCCCAAATTATACTAAGATATTACTTACTTTTTTCTATTGTATCAATACTAGTATGCAGGTTAAAAGTACTGGCATCTTTGCATGAATCATGATAATGACATCAAATTTTACTAGTAACTATTATATTCTTTACTATCAGGAACTAAAAAAAATCAAATACCACTTACAAAATGTTGTTAGTAGTAAAAATTATTAATATTATTAAATCTCAAGCCTTGAGTACATTTCTTTTTAATATTCAATGTGATAAAGGGGAAAGTATGCAAAAAAGACTTATGTTGCATACCAAATTATACTGTTTGTCTCAAGGAAAATCACTTGTCCAATCCTTTCGGTTTTGAGCTGAATTAGCACTTATTTCATGGAACACTACTTTCATGACAAAAATTGACAGATAAATTATAGTTATTTACACTGGCTATCTGGCAGACATTTTCTAGAAAATGCACAAAGTGAACTTCAAGAAAAACAACTGGCAAGATTTGCTGCCAATGACAAAATTCAAGTTTTAGAAATCTTGTATCTACCACTATAAGCTTGACAGCTTCCCAATAAAGTCTTTTCTGATGAGATCAGTAGAAATCTTAACAAATGAGGGATTTTTTCTATTTTCTAATGAAATGTGTTAATATTTGGAATATTTGCATAACTCAGTGAAATAATGATCTCCAATACATATGTAACAAAGTCATATATGAGTAAAAGACCCATTCAAACTGCAAGATAAACTAATGAGTTGTAATGTAACATCATACAAAAATACATTAAATTTGTTTCAGGCTTCCAGATGGGGAATGAGTAAATCACTCAGATGATATGTACAGCATAAGGAATATAGGCAATGGTATTGTAATATAGGATTGCATGCTGACAGCTACACTTGTAGTGAGGATAGCATAATGTATAGACTTGTTTGATCACTATGTTGTATACCTGAAACTAACAGAATATTGTGTGTCAACTATGCTTCAATTAAAAAAATTCAGATTCCATATTACATAGAATATTTAAAAAGTCAAAGTTTGGAGTATTAATCAGAATGTTTGGATTCTCTGAAAATGTTATTAAAATATCCCTTTACTTTTTAGCTACATACTTGTATGAGGCCAGATAATCTTCAAATAGTTCAGCCGGAAAAAATAATGTAAAAGATTCAATGCATTAACATATATATTCACCTATCTTCTAACCCAGAAGTCAAGAGATTTTAAAAAGTGCACAATAATGTCAATCTTGTCATTAACTTAACAAAATACCTCATTAAAAAAATAATCTGCTAGCCTAAACTGGATTTACCATTGTTATTTTTTTATAACACATAATTTTCAGAATCTTAATTCTAATGAGGTAAATATTAATAGATAACTTACATAACCAAAATGTCTTGGGAGTAACTCCAAAAAATTTAAGAGTGTAAAGGGGTCTTGAGACCAAAAAGCTTGAAAATTGCTAACTTACAGCATTAGAATGGAAAAGTAAAACTACCTCTTTTTGCAGAGATTTTGAAAAACCATAGAGCATCAATGATAAAACTACAATAAGCAATGCAAGAATCCAATAAACTATTACACAGAATTAACATACAAAAATCAGTATCCTTTGAGGTGTCTGGGTGGTTGAGTCAGTTGAGTGCTCGGAATCTTGATATCGGCTGATGTCATGGTCTTCAGGTCATGAGATCAAACCCCAAGTCAGGTTCTCGCCCTTTCTCTGTCCCTCCCCTCATTGCCTCTCTCTCTCTTTCAAATAAATAGATAGATAGATAGATAGATAGATAGATAGATAGATAGATGATAGATAGATGATAGATAGATAGATAGATAGATAGATAGATAGATAGATAGATAGATGATAAATAGATAGATAGGATCAATCTTTAAAAAACCAATACCCTTTCAATATACAAGCAATAACCCAACAGAATGGCTATAAGGGAAAAACAGGAGAATTTATCATAACAAAGCAGCAAATAAAGTAACTTTGAATAAACCTAACAAAAAAGGCAAAGCCTACATGAGAAAAACTTTAAAACACTTCTAAAAGACACAAAAATAGTTCTGAACAAATAAGAAGATGTTCCTTTGTCTTGGGTAGGATGGCTCACAATCATAAAGATATCGTGTCTCTTCAAGTTAATTTATGTATTTAAACCTTTATTCCAGTATAGATACTAAAAAGTTTTTTTATGAAGCTACTAAGATTTATGTGGTAAATAAGCATGTAAGCAAAATTATGAAAAACTAAAAAGGAAATAGTACTAATGGGAAGCTAGCCTAACAAAATATTAAAACTTTAAATTCTCTATAATTCAAACAGTGATATATGAATAGGCAGACTAAGAACTATAATAGAAGTAAACTCAACATAGATTTTTAGTAAATTAAGGTGTCACCTTAGATTACTAGAGCCAAAAGAAGGTATGTATTATTAAATGATGCTAGGACAACTGGATATATGTTTGGAGGAAAGACCAAATAAAATCTATACCTCATAACATATACAATCTATGTATATCAGTGATCCCAAGCAAATGAAATCATACAAGTTCTGTAAAAATATATTAGTAAATTCTAGCATAAACTGGTTATAGCAGAGGCCTTAAAATCCAGAAGAATGAAAAGAAGATAAAATTGATTACAAAAAATAAAAATTTTCCATGGCAAAAAAAAATTACAATAAGCAAAGTTAAACCCTGAGAGAAAAGATTTTTAACATCTCTCACAGATGAAGTACTAATATCTCTGATAAAGAAATAATTCTTAAAAACTTAAGGAAGGAACAATAAAAACTACAAAATACTGCTTCAAAAATTAAATAAGGCATACATCATGGAAAGACATTTCATGTCCATAGATTGGAAGGCTTTTAGTATCATTAAAATGCTGATACTACCCAAAATAATCCATAAATTCAATATAATCCCTATCAAATCCCAACAATACTTTCTGCAAAAAGAGAAAACCCCATCCTAAAATTCCTATGGAATTCAAAGGACCTCAAATAGCCATAAAATCTTTAATGAAGAAGAATAAAACTAGAGGGCTTACACCTCTTGACTTCAAAACCCATTGCACAGCTACAATAATCTGTACTGTGTGGCAATGGCATAAAAGCAGACCTATAGGTTAATGGAATAGAATAGAAAGTCTAGAAATAAACCCTATCATATACTCTTAAATGATTTTAAAAAGGGTATTAAGACCATTCAATGAGAAAAGGACAGTTTTTCAACAAATAGTGCTAGAAAAACTGGATATCCACATGTAAAAGAATAAGTTGGACCTTTACATAACATCATACACAAAAATTAACTCAAAATGGCTCAAAAACCTAAACATAAGAACTAAAACCAAAAAAGTCTTAAACGAAAACATAAGTCAAGCCTTCACAACATTAGATTTGGGAATGATTTCTTGCATTGGACACCAAAGGCACAGGTGACAAAAGAAAAAATAAATTAGGCTTCATAAAAATTCAAAATTTGGGGCTCAAAGGAAACAATCAACCACATGAAAGGCAATCTATGGAATGACAGAAAAGATGTGCAAACTTTATTTGATAAGGGATTCATATTCACAGAAATTCATATTTATAATAATATGAATGTATTTAACACTGCTGAACAGTATGCTTAAAAATGGTTAGAACAGTAAATTTTATGTGTACTTTATAATAAAAATATTTAAAAGAAATTAAAAGGATGAATACCAAAAAACAAAACAAAAAAAACCTGGAAAACAAACAGGTAATTCAAATGTAGCTCATAACCACATGAATATATTTTCACCTTCACTAAAAATAAAAGAAATATACATAATACTAGACTGAGATATTCTTCACCTATCATACTGGCCAAATTAAGAACTTGACAACACGTGATGTTAGTGAGGTTGTAAAAAAATATGCAAATAAACCTTGCTAGTATGAATGCACAATGGCACAATCCATGTGGAAGGGAATTTAACAATATTTAACTAAATATGTATTTATTTTTGGATTCAGTAATTCCATTTTGGGAAATGTTTCCTAAAGATACATCTCCAACAATATGAATATATATACACATATGTACAGTTGACAATGCAGTGGGGCATTAGGAGCATCAAAGCCCTATACAGTCTAAAATCCACATATAACTTTCAACACCCCCCCAAAACTTAACTATTAATAGCCAACTGTTGACTGCAAGCCTTACCAATACCACAAATAGCTGATAAACACACATTTTGTATATTATATATTGTATTCCTACAACAAAATAAGCTAGAGAAAAGAAAATATTAGTAAGAAAGTATAAGAGAAAATAAATTTACAGTACTATAATTTACTGAAAAAGATCCATGGTATAAGTGGACCTACACAGTTGAAGCTTGTGTCGTTCAAGAGTCAATATATATATATATGTACAAAGTTATTTATGAGAGCACTGTAAAAAAATGCAAAATATTGTAAAAAATATAAAAGCTAAAACACTGAAGTCAGTTAAATAAACTATAGAACATCCATGCAATGGAGCACTATACAGCTGTGGGAAAGTATGAAGAAGAATTCTAAGAATTAATATGGAATTATTGTCAGAATATACTAAGTGAAAAATCAAAATGCAGAAGAACCTTCAGAGTATAGTATCTTTTGGGTAAGAAAAAAGGTGGACTAAAAGCGTGTGCATGTGTGTGTTTGTGTGTGTATTAACTTATTTGTGGGAAAAAATACATGACAAATCAACCAAATGAAGTCAAACCATATCAATCGAACTAATGAAATTACCTATAGATGTAAGAGGAAACAGGGTAGGAAAGGGTTGTAAGAGATGGAATTTCCTCAGAATTTCTTCTTGAAATTTTTTCTTTTGAATTTTATTAACATTTTAACCTTTAAAAACAAAAATGTCAACAAGAATGGTGATTTAAAAATCAGTGAAATGGAATAGCAACAAGCAAACTTTCAAATGAACAACATAACCTCACAATATTTGGACTATTTATCTTTAGATTAAAGACAAAAAGAATGATAAGCAAATACTGAACTTCAATTAGTAGGTTTGTTTATCACAGTGATGGTTTAGTGATTATGAAACTACTTTCAGTATATTCTAGGATTGAGGATGAGGAGAGTTAGGTGTCTTATTGTCAGAGAAGAGAGTCAGAAACTGTGCATTGTGGTGTTAATTTGAAAGTAGAGTTAAAAATACGTACTCATAATATGCATGTAGACACAGAGACAAAGAGAGGGGGTGGGAAGATAAGTATACACAGATTCCCGAGATCCCAGAATCTATACTAACCTTACACAATGAGCATACCAGCATCCAAACTGTGTTTTCTACATACTATTCTCCACTAAAAGGAATTAGGGCTCCATGGATGAATGCCTGATCTAGGAGCACAGTTAAAGTACAATATGAGACTGCAACATCTTGTGCCAAGAAGTAAGAAGATGCTTATGAAATAATGGGGATAGGTCAAAAGGACAAAAGAAGCCGGTGGAAGGACCTCCTACTGGCCAAACATGGGACAATTTGAGTATCAAAATATATAATTATAATAATAGATTATGTATTAATTTTCAAGAGCTGCCATACAAAGACCACAAACTGGTGGCTTAAACAACAGAAACTGATTTCCTCACAACTCTGGCCTAAAAGTCTGAGATCAAGATGTCAGCAGTATTCATTTCTTCTGAGGCCACTCTCCTTGGCTTTTAGATGGCCATTTTTTCCCTGTTTTCATCATAGAGTCTTCCCTTTGTGCATGTCTGTGTCCTAATGTCGTCTTGTTTTTTGTTTTTTTAAAGATTTTATTTATTTATTCATGAGAGACACACAGAGAAAGGCAGAGACATAGGCAGAGGGAGAAGCAAGCTCCCCCTTGGGAAGCCCGATGTGGGACTTAATCTTGGGACTCCGGGATCATGCCCTGAGCCAAAAGCAGATGCTCAAACCCTGAGCCACCCAGGTGTCCCTAATCTCATCTTGTTATAAAGATAGCAGTCATACTGGATGAAGGCCCACTCTATTAACCTCATTTTACCTAATTACCAATTTAAAGACTATCTCCAAATAAAAAATTCTGAAGTACTAAGATAGCACTTCTACATATGAATAATGGGAGGGACAAAATTCAGTCCATAATAGATTAAAACCAATTGGATAAAATAAAAACCATGAGTCTGAACTTACATAAATAAATGAATTATTTGATTAATGGGGCAAAAACAGAAGTTCTCATTACAGAATTCCAAGAGGATATCTATAAAATCTCAAATAATTAAAAATAACAGAGAAAAATAGTAACTCTACACTAGAGAAAACCAGCTAGGTCTCTAACCAAGGCCACAAAATTAACATAAAAGTAATGGGACAAATAGATTGTATGTATGTATGCATGTATGCGTGTATGCATGTATGCATGTATGTAGACTCCACACCCAGCATGGAGCCAAACACAGAGCTTGAATTCACAACCCTGAGATCAAGACTTGAGCTAAAATCAAGAGTCCATGCTTAGACTGAGTCAGTCACCCTTTATGTATTTTATACCTATTATCATGCACTACACACAGATTCTGTGATATTCTTGACAAAAATGTATCACTTAATCTAATCATAAGGAAACATCAGATAAACCCAAATTGAGTATCATTCCGCAAATCAACTGGCCAAATGCTTTAAAAAAGTCAAAATCATGAAAGACAAAACAGATTGAAAAATTGTTTCCAATGAGGAAACTAAAGAGATATAAAACTTAAATGATAGGTGTGATCTTGTTTTGGCTTCTGGCCCAGAAATTTTGTTAAGCTATGGAAAATATTATTAGGACAAATTGTGAAATATAAGGTGTTAAGATTAGATAATAGTATTGGATTAGTTTTAATTTCCTAATTCTGATGATTGCAATATAACAGATGGTCCTTATTCTTAGGAAATACATACAGAAGTATTTAGTGGTAAAGGTGGCAAGATAACTACAATTTACTCTTCAGAAAAAATATATATTTATTCCTTACCATTCATATATTCCATATTTGTGAATTTACCTACTCACTAAAATTTACTTGCAACCCCAAATCAACTGCAGCAATTTCACAGTGATTTGTGGGTATGCACAGAGTAGCAAAATATTTGAGTCATTCACCACACACATTCCAAGTTGAAGTCAAACAAGGTGACTCTATCTTCTTGTTTCAGCTGTCATATCATAAACTGTCCTTTTTGTGGTCTATTTAGTGTCACATTTTTCACAGTTGAGCTTTTTGTTGGTAATTTTGCTGTTTAAAATGGTCTCTAAGTGTAGTGCTGAAGCGTTGCCTAGTATGCCTAAGTGCAAGATGATTGTGATGGGCCTAATGTAAGAAATATATGTGTCACATAAGCATCATCCAGGCAGAGTTGTACTGTTGTTGGCCATGAGTTCAACATTACTAAATCAATTATATATACAGAATAATAAAATACGGTGTCTTTAAACATAAAAACACATAGAACAGGATTATGTATTGATTGGTTAATAAAATGCTACACCAGAGGCTCGTAAGAAGCTAAACCTGTTATTTTCTCTAGGACCAATGGTCCTACAGTCACTAAATTCAGTATTTTCAGTGACTTTTCAGATAATTATCATAGACGAGAATAAACATTGTTTATGTGTGTGTATCACTATTTCTTGAAAAACCATGAGATGAAGTAGCTTAGCTGCATTTTAGGATCTTACCATTAAAAAACACACTTTAAACACTAAAATTACTTATATTGCCTAGATGATAATGTTGTAAGACTATCTGAAAGAATGAGATCAAACATTCATCATCTTAAATTAACTTCAGGGCAGACATTATTGAATAAATGGCGAGTAAAATCATCAGTAATCTTTAAACTGTTCTCCCTCTCTCTCCTTTCCCTCAAAAACAATGTTTTTGGATTTATAAATTTAACATATTTAACTTAACATTTAAGTTCTGAACCATACCCACTGGAATTGGCGATGATTTTTCAGCTTTGGGGCAATTTTTGACTAAATAAGAAAGGGCAATGGGGGAAAAGACTGAAAACACTTTCACAAGTCACCTGGATGGGGAAAATAAAAGACAGGAACATAGAAAAGAACTTATAGGTAGGCAATGATGTTTAGTTGGTTTTGGGGTTGGATAGTACTCTCTTAAAGAAGTAGAAGTACCAGTGGGAAAAAAAAATTTAAAAAGAAAGGACATGTAATGGAGCAAGGACCAGTTGGAGATAAGAGGATTTATCCTTTAGTGGGTAAAATATCTGATCCTTTGCAATCCCCAAGGAAAGATAACATGCATTCATATCTATGAAAATGGCTTCAATCTGAGAGGACATGAAAGAAAATAAAATGAACCTGTGAGAGTGAAAAAAGTTAGGTTGGGTTAATGGTCAGAAAAGAAAAAGTTTGACATGAATGTTGAGACATCAAGTAAGTTAATGCATATTTACTTAAGATAATGAAAATACTACTAAGATTAGAATTAGAAATACTACTAGATTAGAATTCATAAATTTACATTCCCATTATTACATTATTTTCTCCAGCATCATGAAACCTTCCAAATATGTAGGCTGAGAAGTCTACTTACATGATTGATATGTGAGAGCATAGAGGGTCAGTTCAAAGGTCAGCAAGACAAGAAAACTGAGGGTATCATGAAAATACAGTTCATATAATCAGTTCTGCAGATCAGTATGGGTAGGGAAGAAAGAAGTTTCACTAGGGGGATAATAATACTGGGAGAGAATGAAAATCTTCAGGAAACAGATGGCCAAGACAGGAAGTGGTAGAGTGGGAAACTGGGAGAGAGGGAAGGGTGAGGGAGGGACAAGGAGAAACAGAGGTGGGGGGGGCAGAGAGAGAGAGAGAAAGAGAGAGAGGGAGAGAGAAAGAAAGGTTGTAGGAGGGATAGAAGTGGTTTACACAAGAGTTTTACTGTATATTCAGACTCAGGTTTAAATGCTAGTTAAAGCACGGTTGCTGGTTTCCTTTAAGAGAAGAACAATGGTTAGCCTGCATCTCAAATGCCTTTAGGTATCAACTAAAGGTCACCCTAAAGAAACCATTGTTGTAACTCTCCACAGCAGCCTCTCTGACATCAACAACCCTGGACTGTACATAAATTCATATTTTTTTTCAAATATTGCCATCTTCAAATTATAAAAAGCTTTCCTGCAGTTTCAAAGTGAAATTGTCAAAAAGAATGTAAGTGCCTTTTATTTAACTTCAACTGGTATCATTCCAAAATACATATTTGAAACCTCTCCCAAGTAAGCAGTGATAAAAAATTTTATATCATATGCCCACATATTTTATTTTCATAAATAAAGGATGGTACAAAATACTTCTAACTTGTCCATCATTATCAAAACTGGTTATATTAGTTGAGCATTGCTATTTGTGATTCAATTTACATTTAAATTTTAGCCTTTTGGAAAGTACATCTGAATCCTTATTGAACAGGTTTTCCAAAATCTTGTTTTACATACAGACCAATGAAGTATTTAGGCTCAGCCTGAGTTTAACTAAGGATGCACAATCAAATATAGTTCTAAAACACTTGCAGAATATTTACAGATGTAGAAAAGAAATAATTCTAAGTAATAGGTACATCATAAATACATGAAGATATAAAAACAAAAGAATATGTGTGTGCATGCGCACACACTGAAAAACTAGAAAAAAGACTAATTTGTGTCCTTGTATTTTTCTTAATTATTCTATTGATATTTACAGTCTTCATTCTATGCATCATAATAACAGAGGCCATGTCTCTTTTGTTCTCAGTTGGATCCACAATGCTTCAACAAGTAATTATGGTACAATAACTAATAATATGAAGGGCAGTTTGACTATAGCTGAAACTCACTGAGAGATATGTAGCACTATGTGAAAGTAAGGTTGGAGTGACCCAGTATGGCCAAATTATGGAGGGTCTTAAAAGCCAACTAAAACACCAAATTAAAGTGATATATAAAGTGGACAATAGAGATTCATTGTACGTGAGGGAAATAACATCACAAAAATAGCATTTAAGGGAAATGATAGAGATGTATTAACAAGAGGGTAGAAAATCAGAGAATAAGAAAACAAGTTGGGAGGCAATTATTATAGTCAAAGTGTCAAGTGTTAAGTCTAAGTGTCATAATAATGGGAATAGAGAAGAAAGAGAAACCCAAAAATGTATTAATAACAAATGAAAATAACATTCACCATTAATGCCATTTTTTAAAAAATCACTTTTTTAGGAGACTTCTACCCCATTGATTAATTTGCCTCCCCTTCTCCTCTGATGTATTTACATGTAAAGAGGCTTGTGCCACCCAAAATCATATTTCTAATTTAATTCCATGACGTGTCAAGGCACCTTATAAATTGTTGCCAGTTTGTCTGCTCCTTAATCCTGCTCTGTACACAATCAATCAGCTAAAGTAAAGACCATGGCCAAGAAAGACTCCAGATAGGCATATACTTTCCCACTGTCCAGAGTACCCTTCTCATCTTTATTACTTCCAATCTATTCTTAGCACACAAAGGCATCTCCTTCACTACGACACATTTTCTGATACAACCAAACTAATATAAAACCCTTGTTTCTGTTACCATAGATCATGGACTCATTTGTACCAATGCAATGCTTGATATCTGGGAAGGCATTCTTTAGGAAAAGAGATTACATAACCCACCAAACTGGGACAGATTTGCCATCACACTACTTCTGAAGTACAACAGACTAATTTCTATTAACCAGTTCTCTCCATCTTAGCTGACCTAACCAAATTCTATATGGAGATAAAATCTAGGAAGCAACAAAGAATAAGACAATTATTTTCTTTTTTTGTTTTTTAAAATTTTTTTAAAGATGTTATTTATTTATTCATGAGAGACACAGAGATAGGCAGAGCACAGGCAGAGGGAGAAGCAGGTTCCGTGCAGGGAGCCCGATGTGGACCTTGATCCCAGATCACGCCCTGAGCCAAAGGTAGACGTTCACTTACAAAGCCACCCAGGCATCCTGACAATTATTTTCAAATGGAGCTTCAAGAACTGTTTTTAGAAGTCTCCACCAAGGATGTAAGATGTTCTGAACAGTAAAGACCTTAAAAGTCCTTAGAATAACTTTCTAAAATAGAATGTGTCATTCTGAAAGGGTGAGTTCTTTAGACACAGATTAACTGCTTGCTAAATTGCTACAAAGTATATGCAGAAATCAGAGGGCATCTGGATTATATTAAGCAGTGGTGTGCTTTATGTGCTTGAGGTTTATCAGATTATTCATAGTCCTTTGATTTTCTCATATTCTCTATTCTAGGCAATGTCAGAGAAGAGTAACTCTAAAATCCACTTTATAATTTATTACCAATTAGCCAGTGTGACTTTTGGCAAACTCAAGTTCCTTGATCTTCATTTGCAGAGTTGTTCTGAAGATTTATAAAAATATATGGAGGAAAAACCACTGAGCTGCAGATACACACACATGCAGACAATAAATAAATTCTAGCAAGTATCATCAAGTGTTATTTATTCTTTCTCTCATTTGTATGTGCACTTAACTTCTCCATAAAAGCAAAAGTATTGAGTCTTAAGACAAACGTAAACCGACAGGGATAAACAATAAATGGCATAGCGTCCATACACACGCATACATACACACACACACATACACATGATTATTCTGAAACAGAAATAACATGATATAGTAAAAATCACACTGAAAACTTCTAATCCCTCCCCGCCCCCAATCGACAGTCATTTGGAAAATTTCAAAAAGTTCTATGGTTTCAACCAATTTTGTCTTATTTACAGCCTTGGGTAAATGATGTTTTTCTGGGCACCTGGGTGGCTCAGTGGTTGGGCATCTGCCTTTGGCTCAGGTCGCGATCCCGGGCTCCTGGGATCAAGCCCCACATCGGGCTCAAGGAGCCTGCTTCTCCCTCTGCCTGTGTCTCTGCTTCTCTCTGTGTGTCTCATGAATAAATAAGTAAAATCTTTTAAAAAATGTTTTTCTGACATCAAGAATATGGTTTCATTCACCCTTGTTATTGCTTATTTATTATGTATTCATTCTAGATATTACCACAAACTTTCCAATTAAAGACTAGACACATTTTTTCTCTAAATAACTAAGATAATAGTATTATCAGCAATATGGTTAATATAGAGGAAAATTATTTTAAGTCAATAAATTTTGTTAAGTCTATCTCTAGCTTAGAGGAAAGATACATATTTTTGGTTGAAAGAAATTGGAATAACAGAGTATTAATAATTGGAGGACATAAAGATGAACATGGGGCAAGACTATGCTTCAGTAATTGAAATAACAGAATATCAATAACTGGAAGCCATAAAGATGAACATGAGGCAAGGCTATGCCTCAGTTACATTGAAATAACAGCA
The DNA here is from genome assembly GCF_048164855.1 of Canis lupus baileyi. Taxonomy (NCBI): domain Eukaryota; kingdom Metazoa; phylum Chordata; class Mammalia; order Carnivora; family Canidae; genus Canis; species Canis lupus. The sequence continues at coordinate 6,586,243 of NC_132842.1, forward strand.
GCTATAAAGGCTCCTGAGCACTAGCCCTGCACCAAGCCCTATGCAATGTCACATGCCAGTTAAGTCAGCTTAGCTCTCAAAACTACTATGTGAAACAAGTTCTACTATGATCCCTCTCTCACAAATGTAAAACCCAGGGCACAGAGAGGGAAAGGTCCTAGAGATGGTAAGAGTGGGATATGAACATGGCCCTCTTCTACTGGAGCCAGCCGTCTAAAATACCGGGTTAGGCAAAGGGTGCAAGACCTCACCTCACCCCACCTGGCTACCTCAGTTGTGTAGGGGAAGAAATATTCATGTGTCAGAGAACCCCTTCAGCAATCCTGAATGTAGGTATCCATGAGGATGCTTATGTATGACAGTATCTAGTATTATTATCTAACCTTATCATAGTTTAAAAAAACGGAGACTTACATAGCCAGGACACTTGCCAAGGTAGATAATTCTAGTAAACTATGAATTTGAGATTTTAAGCCAGATATTTCCAAACCCAAGTTCTGTCTGCTATACCCCTTTTTTAAATGCAAACTCCCAAAAAATGTCCACCACAAGGAATAAACATGAACCTCTTAGACAAACACAGAATTCACAACTGAATTAAATAACAATCATTTCTTTATGTATAGCATTACAGGTGCATGAGTATAGCCTAAATCACAATAACTTCTTACCAGAAAAGCACAGACGAGTGAGTTATATGACTGACTCTACTAAGCCTGTAACTGGCTAAAATCCTGAAGCCCTTTACACACACACTGCTTTTAGGCCAGGTCTCACTCATTCCTGTATTTGTGCAAGCAATATGGAGACCAAAAAGGCAGGGTTTCTCTTTTATCTTTATTAAAACCTATCTTGTTTGATCTAACCCAACCGTCTAGGTTAATAAACAAAATAAAACATACTGACTTAATCTAGGATTTCTCAGAGCCTTCAATAAGCTGAGATGCATTTTTGACTCACAAAGAAAGGACAATTTACTAAATTTTTTCAGCCAAGAAAGAGATTTTTCATATGACATGCATTAACTAATTAACAGGTTAGGGTACCATTATTTCAAAGATGCTGTCAAAACCTTTTAGGAAGCTATGTCAGTCATTTAACACACTATTTATATTCCTTCCCATATTTATCTATAAATTTATAAACTGATTATCACGTTTTCTTTATTTGTGCAATCTTTATCTAAATTATGATAAAAATGTGGGCCAACATAATGAAAGAAGAGTTCTTTTTCATGTCCTGAGAAACCTCTACCTGGCAGAGTTTCCAATGAAACTTTGTTATAATAGAAATGTTCTAAGACTTTGTTATCCAAGACAGCAGCCACAAACTACATACAGTTATTGAGCATTTAAAATGGGGCTAGTGCAGCTGAGGAGCATAATTTTTAAAATTAATTTTAATTAATCTACATGTATATTTATATTGCTGCATGTGGCTAATGCTCACTAATTGGACAGCATAACAACTAACAATATACCATGAATTGGCATTCACGATACAAAAGCTTTGATGTAATTGCTACAACCAATTACCAGTTAAGATCCTTAACTGCCCTCACATCTAATTTTCTCATTTTATCATGAGGTTATTATAAGTGGCTTTGTCAAATGTAATGTATTGTGATTACTACATTTTATTCACCTACCAAACTCATAACTGAGCCAAAGAAATAATTTATAGTAGCCTATATATTGTTTTCAAAACTTACTTTGACATCTGATTGTTGCTTCCTCTTCAGGTTGTATACAAGTTTTTAAAGTCTATTCTAAATTTCTGTGCTCAATATGTGGCCAGTGGCTACCATAATGCACAGCTCACTTATAAGTATCACATAAAGTTGTATTGGTCAGCACTGACCTGGAGCAGGAACTGGCCAACTACAGTCTGCAGGCCATATCCTACCTGCAGCTCATTTCTGCATGGCTAATGAACTAGGACGTGCTTTTACATATTTGAAGGATTGTATTTAAAAAAATCTGACACAGATTGTGTGTGGCTAACAAAGTCTAAAATATTTACTACCTGGACATTTCAGGAGAAAGCTTGCTGACCCCTGTCCAAGAGTAAAATGTATTCTAACCCCATCTAGAAAAGCCTAAAAAGCAAGCTCCCAAGATCCATAGGAAAGAGTTTTGTGGTTAAATCCTGCCAAATTAGAGTAGCTAAGGAAATATTCTTGACTGTCCAATGGAATACTGCTCAGGAATAAACAGTAACAAGTGACTGACAAGCAGATCAATCTCAAAGATGTTACACTTAACAAAAAGCCTGGACACAAAAGAACACATATTGTATGATTCAGTTTATATAAAATCCTATAGTAATAAAATTAGAAGAGTAGTTGCCTGGCACAGGAGATGGGGAGAGACTTATTGCAAAGAAATACTAGAAAACTCTCAAGAGAGATGAAAACCCTATACATCTTGACTTAGGTAGTGGTTACACAGGTTACATAGCTTTGTCAAAAGTAGATGACCTTGTATGTCAACTACATGTCAAAAAAAGTAGATGACTGTAAAATGTATTTTAATGTACATAAATTATATGTCAATAAAGCTGATTTTAAAAAATCTATTCTAGATTCTCATTTTAAAAATCAATGTCAAAGGTATGGATTTGTAATACACAATACTGGATTACTCACCCTTTCTAAAAATCAGGAATTGTATCCTCCAGTCTTTCAACATCTTCCAATTCATCAAAAAAAATCTCTTAATGTAAGATATGATGTATGTAGGGCAGGAAATAATTTAAAGCAAGTAAATGTTCACTTATAAACTCTTCACTCATTCTGGATAGGTTTTCCTTACTAATATTCATTTTTACTTTTAGCCTAAAGGTTTTTACTTTGGGAAGGAATACTGAATCAAGACATAATTTGAGGAATTTGACTAATTAAGTCAATATTTCTTTTTTTAAGATTTTTTTTATTTGAGAGAAAGAACACGAGCAGAGGGAGGGCAGCAGGAGAGGGATAAGCAGTCCCCTCACTGAGCAGGGAGCCTGACTTGGGCTCCATCCCAGGACCCTGAGATCATGACCTGAGCCAAAGGTAGATGCTTAACCAACTGAGCCACCACCCCTAACTTAATATTTCTAATGGTTGGACCCAAATATCAACATTTTCTATTTCATTTCCAATGAATAGTGAGGGTAACTTGGAGGATCTGACTTTAAAAACTACAAGCTAGCAGGTAATGATCTCTGGGTCCTGAGATGAGCCCCTCAGCAAGGAGTCTGCTTCTGTCCCTCTTCTCCCTCTGCTCTTCCCCCTGCTTGTGCATGCTCTTTCACTCTCTCTAAAATAAATAAGTAAATCTAAATGAAACAAAACTAGAAGCTAGGATCTTAAAAGGTCATCTAGTAAGACCATCACATTTGCATTTAATTTTTTACATTTTTTATTCAAGTACAATTAACATATAGTATTATATTAGTTTCTGGTATACAATATATAATGATTCAACAATTCTATACATTTCTAAGGGCTTGTCACAATAAGTGTACTCTTAATTCTCTTCATCTATTTCACCCATCCTCCTATTGACTTTTTCTTTGGCAACTACCAGTTTTCTGTATTTTTATTTGTCTCTTTTTGTTTGTTTGTTTCTTAAATTCCATATAAGTGAAACTGTATGGCATGTGTGTCTCTCTGTTTTCATTTAGCATTGTAACTTCTAGATCTATCCATATCGCAAATAACAAGATTTCATGTGGTTTTTTTATGGCTCAATAATATTCCATTGTGTGTGTGTGTATACATATATATAGACATATATATCAAGAGAGATGAAAACTCTCTATATATATCACACCTTCTTTATCCTTATCCTTTCATCTATCAATGGGCACTTGGGTAGCTTTCATATTTTGGATATAATAAATAATGCTGCAATAAACACAGGGGTACATATATTTTCAAATTCATGTTTTCATTCTCTACCAGATCATATGGTAATACTATTTAAAATTTTTTAAGGAACCTCCATACTGTTTTCTACAATGGCTGCACCAAATTGCATTCCCACCAACAGTGCATAAGGGTTCTTTCTTTTTTTTTTTTTTAATTTTTTTATTTATTTATGATAGTCACAGAGAGAGAGAGAGAGAGGCAGAGACATAGGCAGAGGGAGAAGCAGGCTCCATGCACCAGGAGCCCGACATGGGATTCGATCCCAGGTCTCCAGGATCGCGCCCTGGGCCAAAGGCAGGCGCCAAACCGCTGCGCCACCCAGGGATCCCATAAGGGTTCTTTCTTTCTCCACATCTTCACCAACACTTGCTATTTCTGATGCTTTTCATTATAGCCATTCTGTCTGGTATGAGATGATACCTCACTGTGGCTTTGATTTGCATTTACATGATGATTAGTAATGTTGAGCATCTTTTCATGTCCCTGTTGGCCACCTGAATATCTTTTTTAAAATGTCTATTCAGGTCCTTTGCCCATTTTTAATTGGATTACTTGTGTGTGTTGTATAAGTACTTTACATATCTGAATATTAACCTCTTGTCAAGTATATCATTTGCAAATATCTTCTCCCAATCAGTAGTTGGTCTTTTTTGTTTTGTTAATGGTTTCCTCTGTTGTATAAAAGCTATTTATTTTGGTCTAGTCTCAATAGTTTAATTTTGCTTTTATTTTCCTTGCCAGAAGAGACTATCTAGAAAAATGTTGTTATGATTGATGTCAAGAGATTACTGCCTACATTTTCTTCTAGGAGTTTTATGGTTTCAGGGCTCACATTTAGGTCTTTCATTCACTTTTTTAGTTCATTTTTTGTGAATGCTATAAGAAAGTAGTCCCATTTCATTTTTTTGCATATAATTGTGTAATTTTCTCAATACCATTTGTTGAAGAGATGGTCTTCTTCCCATTGTATATTCTTGCTTCCTTTGTTATAGATTAATTGGGTTTATTTCTGGACTTTCTATCCTGTACCACTGATCTATGTGTCTATTTTTATGCCAGTACCACACTGTTTTTGATTAGTACAGCTTTGTAGCATAACTATTCCTTCCTGATTCAGAGTTGGGAGGTTATATGTTTCTAAAAATTTATCCATGTCTTTTTAGGTTGTTCAAATTTTGGCATATAATTTTTCATAAGGCTCTCATAATTCTTTGTATTTCTATGATACCAGTTGTTATTGCTCCTTTATTTCTGATTTTGTTTGAGTTTTCCCTTTCTTTCTTTCTTTCTTTCTTTTTTTTTTTCTTTTTGGATAGGTCTGGCTAAAGGCTTACTAATTACATTGACCCTTTCAAAGGACCAGTTCCTAGTTTCCTTGAACTTTTCTATCATTTTTTTTTAGTCTATTTCATCTATTTCTACTCTAATCTTTATTATTTCTATCCTTCTACTAGCTTTGGGCTTTGTTCTTTTTTTCTAGCACTGTTAGTTCTGAGGTTAGGTTGTTTGATATCTTTCTTGCTTCTTGAGGTAGGCCTGTATTGCTATGATAGCCTTTGTGGCATTCCAAAGGTTTTGGATTTTTGTGTTCATTTTCATTCATCTCCTTGTATTTTTTTTTTTATCTTTTCTTTGATTTCTTGGTTGTTCCATTCATTGCTTAGTAACATGTTATTTATCCCATGTATTTATGTTCTTTCCAGATTTTTTTCTTATGATTGATTTCTAGTTTCATGCCATTGAGGTCAGAAAAGATGCATGATATGATTTCAATCCTTTTGGATTTGTTGAGACTTGTTTTGTGGCCTAACATGCGATCTCTTCTGGAGAATGTTCCATGTACACTTGAAAAAAAAGTGTATTCCTCTGTTCAGGGATGTAATGCTCTGAATCTGTTAGATCCATCTGATCTAATGTGTCATTCAAAGCTACTGTTTGTTTCCTTGTTGATTTTCTATCTAGATTATCCATCCATTGGTGTAAGTGGGATGTTAAAGCCTCCTACTATTATTGCATTACTCTAGATTTCTTCCTTTATGTCTATTAATACTTGCTTTATGTATTTGGGTGTTCCCATGTTGGGTACATAAACATTTACAATTGTATCTTCTTGTTGGATTGTTTACTTTATGGTCCTGTAAGTGTCCTTCTTTGTGTCTTGTTATAGTCTTTGTTTTTAAAGTCTATTCTATTTAAGTAGGGCTACCCTAGCTTTCTTTTTGCTTCCATTTGTATGATAAATGTTTTTCTATTTATTCACTTTGAATCTGCATGTATCTTGAGGTCTGAAATGAGTCTCTTGTAAGAAGCATATAGATGGGTTTTGCTTTTTTGTCTCCTATATCACCCTATTTTTTAAATTGTTTTGTGATTGTTTCTATAGTTTTCCTGTTTCTTTCTTCTATTGCTCTCTTTCCATATGGCTTGATGGCCTTCTTAATGATATACTCGGATTCTTTTCTCTTTATCTTTTGCATTATACAACAGATTTTTGATTTGTTGTTACCATTAGATTTATATACATCATTCTATGCACTTCAGTCTATGTTAAGTTGAATGTCACTTAAGTTTGAAGCTATTCTAAGAGCACTAAATTTATATCCCCCCTCCTCGCCATGTTTTAAGTATATGGTGTCATACTTTACATCCTTTTTTTGTGAATCCCTTGACTGATTTTTATGGATATAATTTATTTTATTGCATATGTGGTTTAACCTCCATACTTGCTTTGTGATCTACTACATTTGTTTGCATGTACTTCTGAAATTTTTTCCTTTCCTAATTTTTTTCCTTTCTTTTACCTGTGATTATGGCCTTTTCTTTCCATACACAGTGTTCTCTTTAATATTCTTGTAAGGCTAGTTTAGTGGTTATAGACTCTTTTAACCTTTGTTATCTGCGAAATTCTTTATCTCTTCTTCTAAGACTTTGAATGATAGCCTTGCTGGATAGCATGCTCTTCACTGCAGGGTTTTGGTTTTTTTTTTAGGATTTTGAGTATATCATGACACTCCCATGGCCTGCAAAGTTTCAGCTGAAAAACCACCTGACAGCCTTATGGGTTTTCCCTTGTATGTAACTGTTTTCTTTTCTCTTGCTGCTCTTTTCTCTTGCAGTTTTTAAAATTCTCTGTTTATCACTACACGTTGTGCCTTTTTAATTATTATGTGTCTTGATGTAGATCCTTTGTTTGATTTTGTTGGTGTCTCCTACATCTGGATATCTATTTCCTTCCTCATGTTAGGGAAGTTTTTGGTTATTCTTTAAATAAATTTTTACCCCCTTTTCTCTCTTCACCTTGGGAATCCCATAATGCAAAAGTTATTACACTGGATGATGTCACCAAATTCCCTTAATCTATTCTCATTTTTTATTATTCTTTTTTCTTTGTGCTGTTCAGCTTGGTTGCTTTCTATTACTCTGTATTCCAGCTTGCCAATCTATTCTTCTGCCTCTTCTCATCTACTATTCATTCTGTCTAGTGTAATTTTTATTTCAGTTACTGAGACTTCATCTCAGATTGGTTCTTTTCTATATTATCTCTATGCTGAATGTCTCACTGAGATCATTTATTTCTCAAGTTCATTAAGTATCTTTATGACCATTACTTTGAATTTTCTATCAGGCATATTGCTTATCTCCATTTCATTTAACTCTTTTGCTGTGATTTTGTCCTGTTCTTTCATTTGAAACATATGTGTCACCTCATTCTAACTCCCTGTGTCCATTTCTATGTATTAGGAAAGTCAGCTATGTCTCATGATCTTGAAAATGGTCTTTTTATAACTAAGAGGACTTATAGTACTCTAGTGCAATGTTCCCTGTTCACCAAAACCAGGCACTTACAAGTGTTTCCTATGTCTGTTGCATACACCCTACTATTGTGGTTTAGCAAGTTTACCTTGCAACCAGTTGGCTGCACTGGCCCTCTTTGTCTGTTGTGGGCAAGGTTTGGTCTCTGTACTGTTAAGGAACCAGTCTGAGGCTGCCTTGGGCCTGTAGTTGGGTCAGACCAGGGGCTTACCACTCCACATGTTTGTTGGCATTCTGGCTGCACCAAATTACAGGACAGTTTCCCTGTGTTGTCCCTTGAGAGCCTTTTGTCCCTGCAGTCAAACTAGATATCTGCCCCCTGACTGTCTGTTAAGGTTCAGACACCCGGATCTATAGAGCTCTCTTCTTGTGTTGCCCCTTGGGAGGTTTCTGTCTAGGGTGGCACTGGCAGTCAGGTTAGATGTCTACACCCAGCTCATTGCTTGGGCTGCAGTTGAACTAGTATGTATAGTTATCTTCCCCTTTCCCTGGTGCAAGGGTCACTTTGGAGTGGTGCTGGTCACTGTTGGGGCTGCTTGCAAAATGAAATAGATAAGTCATTTGCCACTTTGGAAAGCTCCTGCCAAGTGGGATGGGTTGGATGGGGTAAATCTCCAGGTGAACATGTGATGGGGCATGCAGCGTTAGCAAGCTATGTAGAGAGCGTTCATGCTAGTTCCTCCAGGTGTCCAGGTATTTACACTGGTGAGGAGAGAAATGGCACCCACCAGCTCTTTTGCTGTTGAAGAAATCTCCTAAAGATCCTGCCCCTCCAACTCCAGTATACATTCTGAGATTAGTAAATAAATCTCCTTCCTGTATACTCCAGATTCTTTTCAAACTGCTGCTTCTATGCTGTATCTTGGTAGGCTTGTTTGTTATGCTACAGGCCATCTTATTTTAAAGATGGAGAAACTAAGGTATGTGACAGTTTTTATTAATTGAAAATTTTTCTTGAGGAATACTATTTTCAGAACAATTCCTCCCCTTGCCAATTCTCCCATTAATAGATACATATATTCACATTATATTTTGAGGGGATTAAACAATTCCAAGTATAACCATAAGTATATATCATAGAAAGCTTATGTTGATAGCACACAAATAGCTGGAATCAGAAAAGAACAGCTGAAAAAGTTAAGTTCAGCAGCCACTAACTCACCACATGAGTCTTAGCCTCTATCCAAGAAGTGCCAATCAATGAAGCAGTGATGTTTCCACTCTGATCAAACAGTGTTTCATTTAGAAAAAGTCAAATGAATTAAACTGGTTTTATTTCTGTTATTTGATCCATCCTTATGTAATACTTTCTCCTTCTCTCTCTCTCTCTCTCTCTCTCTCTCTCTCTCTTGTATCTGTTTCTCTCCCTTGGAGTTTCTTTTATTTCCATGTTTCTCTTTCTTTAGATCAGAAGAGGTAACCTGGGAATTAAAACAATTTAAGAAAAACAAACTGGTTTCTTTTATCCTCAATCAAGCCAAAGGATACACTGGCACATAAACATTCATTAGTATCATTCATTAGATAGTAACATCGTTACTATCTATGAAGTAAAGCAAGTTTTGTAAAAACTTTTACCAGGAAAAATTTCCTTATAGTTATTTATACTCAAATAAAACAAAGAAAATTTTATTTTAAGATGTGTGGTAGGCAGAATAATCCCTCCCCCAAATGCCCACATCTTAATTCACAGAACCTATGAATGCTACTTTACATTGCAAAGGAGTAGGATGGAATTGTAGATGGAATTGAGGTTGCTCCTCAGCTAAGGCTGTTTACCTTAAAATAGATTAATTTGGATAACCCAGATGCTTACCTGGCAAGCTAGACATCCCAAGATTTTGACATTATATGAATAATAGATAGGTCCAACATTTTGCCCTGTAAACTTATGTTTTAAGAAGGCAAAGAGAATGCCACTGCCTATAGAAAAATTTTGCTTCCATGTTCTTAGGAGGCAAAGAAGAAAGTTCTTGGCAATATTAGAACATCTGCTAGAGTAGCATCTCCTTTACTATTCAGTTACACCCAAATCACAGACAATAGATTTTCTTTCCATATTTACCTAGTTATCTACCCTGTCACCTGCCATGGTACACTTTCTCAACTGATTGCCAAAGATAAAGTGATGATAGTCAGGTAGCTTTATTCCCAGAAAATATGAAATGACTCACCGTCATCAAAGCCAGCCCCAAGAATCACAAGCATGACTCAGAGAATTCAGCAAGAGGATACCTTATGAACTGAAATTATCTTGCTGAGCAAACTACATTGATTTAGAGAAGGATTTCCACACCTATTTTTAATTACAAGAAAGTATTAAGACATGATTTTAATATTGATCAAAATTTTTGTTAAATGATGATGACTCATGAAAAGTTTCTTCCACTGTCTTCCCACTAAAGATGCTGTGCTTGCTTACTTTAGTCGGCAGTCTTTCCCTTGTTTCAAATAACTGGAATCTTATTCATCTTTTATTAGTTGATTGATTATACAACAGCAGTATAATGTACCTGGTGCAATAATGACAGGACAAAAGAAGATTTGTTTGTAAGCAAACCTATATTGTTTAAAATATGAGAGGTTATAAATTTAAAGAGCTTTAATTAAAATCTCCAAATCAGGGTTAGGGAGACAAGATGATGCAAAGAAGCAAAAATACACTCTTAGCCTTAGCTCCATCTTCTTGGATACCTCTGCACCATGAGAGCTAAGTAGAGGAAGAAGCAAACGTGCAGGCTGAGGTGTAAAAGAAGAAAGATGAGGCAGAGGTCTAAGTAAACTGTGCTACCCATGGCACCACAGGAGCATAAATAGGAAAGGCAGAGGCCAGGGATGCTGGTACCAATTGCTGGACTATATGCCTACTTTCTAGAGCTTGATTCAATGGATCTAGAATGCCCATTGCCATTTGATCACAACAAATACCTACGAGAGATCCACCTTGCTCATACCAAAACAGTCCCTTTTGGCCCTCTGCCCTGCTCCTGTGACTTTCAGGATTAATTCTGTTTCATTTGTGACTGAATATAATATGTGTACAATAAATCATCTCTTCTGCTCTCTTCGCTGAAGGAAAAAAGAATATAACTTGCTATGAAGAAGTATGTCTAAATTCTCTCTCTCAAATCATAAACACTTGTCCAGAAAAAGTATGGTATCTATAAGAACCTTGCAAGAAATCTGGACACTATTCTTGCCAATTTGCTTCAGAAAAAAATAACACGATCAGCAATAATAATATGGCTCCCATTTCTGAGAGACTAATATTAGTCACTGTATTAGATACATAATATAACATTTTATCTTTTAAACAAGGATTAACCTCATTGTGAAGAATATTCCCCATTTATTTAAAACCTACAGAGCCCAGGCAGACTGAATCTACTACATAAGTAAGAGAGTCTGGAGCCAGGCTCAGTTTCATGGTCAGATAGCTCTCTTGACTCCACATAGCGGTCATGTAATAATGTAGGTTTCTCTTCATAAAACAAAAAAGATAAAAGTAGAGAGTAAATTACTTTGTAAAAATTCCCGTGTGCTCTAGTAGAAAAGAAATACTCATGAAGCAGCAGTGTATGAAGGATTGCATCTTTTACAGTTAATCCACAAAGGAAAAACTACAAAATTTCAAAGGGTCATTTAGAAATCAATGAGCTTATATCACTGGTCAGGAACAGTAGAAGAGAGATAATCTTTTACAAATAGAAAAAAAAAAAAAACCTTTTGCATACTGTCTTTGTAATTAATCAAACTTCTCATCCACTTCCTGATGGGAAAAATCCATATCTAACTTAATGTAACTGATTTCTCCTTCTGTCATCTTATAACCCTTGTATTTTATCATCATCTAGGATTGTTTACTTCCTTAATAAATCACGTGGACAAATATGTGTCTTTTGCAGCAAATAATTTTTGGAGAAAATAAATCAATTTAACTAAGAAAATGTTGCATTTTGTCCAACAAACAAATTTCTTCCCTTTCGCATACATATGTGTACGTGTGTATGTGTGTATATGTATGTGTATGAAATCTGGCTCACATTTATAGAATTTAGATTAATACCTTAAAAATTCATTCATTCATTTATTGGCCTCAAATTTTGTGTTTTTTCCACAAGTCATAGTAAACTTAGCTCTATTTCTGGTTGTCAAATCCTTTATTCCCTCATTCAATGATTCTGTTATATAAAGCTAATAAACTAACAATGATAAGGATATTCAGGAAGCTTCCACTGAAAAGCATAACTATAAGCCCAATGAAATGCTTTAAACTGTCTTCTCATCATGGGGAAATTTATCTAAAAGGCAAAAAAGTGTCCATTCAAATTTACCTTGAAAAAAAAATTTAGGGATCCCTGGGTGGCGCAGCGGTTTAGCGTCTGCCTTTGGCCCAGGGCGTGATCCTGGAGATCCGGGATCGAGTCCCACGTCAGGCTCCCGGTGCATGGAGCCTGCTTCTCCCTCTGCCTGTGTCTCTGCCTCTCTCTCTCTCACTGTGTGCCTATCATAAATAAATAAAAAATTTAAAAAAAAAATAAATCCTTAAAAAAAAAAATTAAAAAAAAAAGAAAAAAAAATTTAATACAAAGGAATAATCAGCTTATCCAAAATAGACTTTCTAAATGTTAAACAAAATTATTAAAGGTTTCCTGAAAATGCATTATGGTATGTTAGCTTTGGTTCTATAGTATTTACCAACACCAAATACATAAAAAAATGTATGTTATAAAAAGCAGCTCTATGAAACTCATGAGTATATTTGATAAGAATGATGCTGGAAACCACTATATCCTCTTTATGATGACAAAAGAAATTTCTCTATGGTCTCAGGATTAAGAATACTTGTTGCTTCTCTCACTAAACAATTGGTCTTTTAACCTACTATACACTATAAATCAGGAATTGATCCCATTTCTCCCTTTGTGTGGATGCTCAAAGATAAATCTGTGGCCTATACTTAGAATCTAATGGATATGTTTTATATATTACCTCATACATTTCTTTTCCTACCCTCCCATCTCTTTATCCTGAATTCTTTCTTTTCCTATTGATTTTTATTCATTGCTACCTTGCTCTATTCAATGTTAATGTGCATATCTTGGAACACCAACTTAAATCGTTTTTTCAGCAAGATAGATTCACAACACAAAATACAATACACAGTACAAAACTTACAATATGAAATACATATTACGGCTGTAATTATGTTAAAAGTATGGCTGCATGCAGAGGATGGTGTGAAAATATTAAGATAATTGTATGTAAGTGCTGGTACTATAAACATTTTACTTTTTCTAATTATGCCATATTTTTCCATTATTTTTTAATATTTTGGTTAAATTTTTATTATAGTAGAATTTTATTTTTAATGTGCAGTACTTTGGTGCTCCTGTACAACTAAAGAAATATAGTACATTTGGTTCAGTTAAGATTGGGCTTTTTTTTTTTTTAAGATTGGGTTTTAATGAAACATTTCAAAGCACAATTTTATTCACATAACATATTTTTTTAGAAGAACTGAAATAAACAAAAATTATCCTACTTACGTTCAAAGTGAGAGAATAACAGAAAGACGAATGAAAAAAAAGAAAATACTGCATGAAATACGTTGCTTTATACATATGAACACTTCTCTGTTACAAAGTCATTTACCCCCTGATTATCTAGTATATTTCTATTGCTATGACAAAAAAGCCATTTTTATTATTTTTCTGAGTTTTGATCTATATCTTCCTTGGATGTTTTCTATTGCCTTTCCCTTTCCTTTTGAAATCACAAATTCTTTTCTTTTTTTTTAATAATTTATTTATTCATGAGAGACACAGAGAAATAGAGAGAGACATAGGCAGAGGGAGAAGCAGGCTCCCTGCAGGGAGCCCAATTCAGAACTCAATCCCAGGATCCTGGGACCACGACCTGAGCCAAAGGCAGATGCTCAACCACTGAGCCATCCAGGTGTTCCACAATTTCTTTTTCTTGCGCTTATAAATTACCTTAAGATTTTACCATCTTATAAATTGTACTCTTTTGCTTTTATGCTTTATCAATGGATTCTGTAGATTGTTAGTACATCTTTAAACATTGGATTTCAAATGTCAGTAACCATCTTGCCTTATACTTTTCTTCTTTAATTCTAACTTCTAAAGACAAAATTTCCAAATGACATTACACAAGAGGAGAGTAGAAATAGGAATTGTCATGCTTGAAAATTCGGAAGAAAAAAAAAAAAAAGAAAATTCGGAAGAAAGTATAATCCTTTTCTAAACGTCAGTGTTATGAAATGTCTTTGATATATTGGATAAAAAGAGCTATTCTGAATCTAAGTAAGTTTTCCTACCTCTTGGTCTTTCTTTGTTGTATGAGTTTTGAGTAAAATGACAGCCAATCCTACTTTCAATTATTTAACCGTGACATTCTAAGCAGTGATACTTTGTGTTTATTATGCTTTTGTGACCTCACAGGGTCACCAATTGTGTGATTATTTTACTGTCAAGGTAATTAATGATAATGTTAATTAACATGGCTCATGATAATGAAGACTTAAAGAATCCAATTTCTTATAATTAATTAGCCTTGATTTGTCATCCTATCTCCATATCTTATTTGCAAATTTAAAACTAGCATTCCTCTAAGGTTATTATCAACAACCATAACAAGATAGTCTTCATAATTTAAATTACATTTTTCATAATCATTTAAAATATAGTTTTTTTAAAAAAAATAACAATAATCCCTCACATTTGTGGGTCTATGCCAGTTCTTGATGTACACATAGAAAATATTTTAAATGTTCTTTCCTTTGCCTAAAACACTTTGTCCTTACCTGCTTAGTGGACCTTTGTTCATATTTTAAATCTACCTCCTATGACTCTTTTGACACTCTCAGATCTGCTTCTCCTACATTAAACTCATACATTTATTTGCATGACATAATTATTGACACATCAATCACTGTACTAGCTTGAACTCACTGGGAAGCAGCAACTATCTCCTGTCTACTTTTTGTCCTCAGAGCCCATCATTGTATCTTGCACATAACAGAAGGTCAATAAATACTTGGGGCTGAATAAATGATCTAATTTAGTCCTCATATATCATAAGGTTAAGGTGAGAAAACAGAGGCTCAAAAAAGTTAAAATATTTGCCAGAGGTCAAATTGCTAGCAAGTCACAGAACACAATGAGTAAGTTTCTCACTTCTGTCCCATTTGCACTCTTCAGTGTATATATAACCAACATAGAAAGTTAAAGGAGTGAGAGAAAGAAGAATATAAGGTGGAAACTCTGCCCTTAAATGGTATATGAAATGGTATATGGAAATATGCACTACGTTAAGTAGAAGGGAAGAATTAGAAGTAGGGCTACACTAATGAATGAACTGTACATTTAAGATTTATCCATTCAGCGGACTAACAAGAGTTAGTCAGTTATTATGGAAAAAGTCTAAGTGGAACAAATGGCTTCTATAATAAAATTTAATAGTTTACAAACACCTATAGAGATAGAGCCTTTTGATAGAAAATTTAATCAGTGAGCATTTTTTCCCTGTCTGAATAACGATGGATATTTTAACTTTGGATGTGTTCTGTTCTCAGGTATATATATATATAAGTACATTTGATATAATGAATGTGTTCTGTTTTCAGGTATATATATAAGTACATGTGATATAATGAAATGGCAATCTGAAAATTACTCTCACCTCCACCATTTGGGATGAACCTATAAATAAATTCTGGTCCAAACAAAGAACAGTTTAAAAAAATGAATCTCTAGGTCTTGAAAATCTACAAAAGTTGAGTTTTTATATTTGAGTAAATTTCCTCCTGGTAACACAATTAAAGGAAAATCAAGTGATCACATTTCTTCCCCATAAAATAAATTGAAAGAAAATTCAAATGCATGACTTAAATGCATGCCAGGAACACTGGAACTATACTCGTATTTGTAATTAAACATTATTATAAAGTAAAATTGGATGGGAAACTGACGATCTATATTCTATACTGAATCAGCCACAAATGATGTGTCTAGCCCTGGAAAAGTCCTTTAATTCAACTATTAAGATTTCTTGTTCATAAAATTAAAAATTAGGACTAAATGCTCTTCAAAATTCTAAATTATCTAGATCTGTCATCCTTTTGTACTTTTTTTTTCCTTGAAAAGCAATAAAGCTTAGTGATTGAAAGCACAAATTCAAAACCCAAACCTACTATTTAGAAAGCATGTTATCTTGAGCAAGTGACTTAACCTCACTGTGCCTCAATTTCTTTATCTGTAAAATATAAGTTGTGGTGAGGATTCAATGAGTTAATATGTGGAACATGCTTAAAACAGTGTTTGGCACATAATATACACTACAAAGATGTTAGCTATTATTATCTTAACACTCCAACTTTGAACAATAGTGAAAAGGTGGATATAGGAATATTAAAAATTATATTATAGTAGGATTTCTGCTTGAGCTAATTCAAACCAATTTGTTAAATATATTTCACTAATATAAATTCCACATTTTCATATTTTCCTATTAAATATAATGGATGGGGACTGTCAGCTTCTATAGGAGATGTAAAAAGTTGGAAAGAACATTGCTCCTACCCTTAATAAAATAAAAAATAATCAATAAAGTTCTGGACAATCTGAAAATTCCCAACTTTTCTTGAACTCCTTAAAAAGCTGAGATAGTAGGACAATAAACTCTAACCTAAAATCTAAAAAACACCTGCAAAAAAAGAAAGAAAAAAAAAGAGCAGAATGTGAGCACTTGCTTACCTGGCACAGACACTATTAGACACAGTAGGAATTCAGCTAAAAGTTTTAGTAGATTGGCAAAAGTTAAATGTGGGCTAGCAAGAGGGTAAAAATCTTGGGGAGCCACATACATAAGAATAATTCACAGAATTTTAAGGCTCTTCACAATCCTGACCTGCTGCTCTTTAAAAAAAAAAAAAATGGTGAGAGTCTTGAGAACACATTCTTCATGGTACAGGCATGGAGGAAGGTAACAGTAGACACTTCAGAAAAGGCATGAAAGCCCACCCATATCTATTTTCTCTTTTTTCCAGCTAAAGCAATGCTTAGGGGGAAATTAATAACATTAAATGCTTCAGTCTTAACTTGGTAATCTAGTCTCTGAAAAAAGAAATGAAAAAATAAGATCAAATTAAATCCCAAACAAGAAAGAATAAAAATATAAGCAGAAATCAATGATATTGAAAAGACAAAAATAATGCAGTAAATCAATTAAATCAAAAGTAGGTTCATTAAAAAATTCATAAAATTGATGAATTTCTAGTCAAATAAAAATAGACATGAATTATCAACATCAGGAATAAAAAGGAGACATTACTAAACACCTCACAGATACGAAAAGTGTAATAAAAGAATACTAGCAACAATTTTATGACCCTAAATTTGAAAACTTAGATAAAATTATCAATTCCTTGAAAGACACAAACTATTCAAGTAGAAATAGATAATCTTAAGAGTTCTATATCTAGTAAGGAATTTGAATTTTAGTTTAAAATCTTTCAACAAAGAAACTCCACTCTTCAATGAATGGTGTTGGAGAAACTGGATAAACATATGCAAAACAATGAAATTAGTGCTGTAAGGTATTACACCATAAAAATTAGCTCAAAATGGATCAAAGACTTAAACACAAGATCCAATACCATAAAACTCCTAGAAGAAAATGTAAGGCAGAAGTTTCTTAACATTGATTTTAGCCATGGTTTCCTGGATATGACACCAAAAGTACACACAACAAAAGCAAAAATCAACAAATGGGGCTAGACCAAATTTAAAAGCTTCTGCACAGGAAAAAAATATTTAAGAAAATGAAAAACAGCCTATTGAATGGGAGAAAATTTTTGCTAATTATATGTTGTATAAAAGGGATATATAAAGAACACATACAACTAAATAACAACAACAAAACAATCTCATTTAAAAACAAAGAAACTAGACATTTTTCCAAAGAACCCACTCAAATGTTCAGTTAGTACATGAAAAGATGCTCAATACCACCAATCACCAGGGAAATGCAAATCAAAACCATAAATGACATACCACCTTACATATGTTAAAACAGATATCCTCATGAACACAAGAATGTTGGTGAGAATGTGGAAAAAAAGGGAGAATGTTGCTGAGAAATGGGGAAAAGGGTAATCCTTGTACAGTAATGTAGGAATTAAATTGGTTCAAGCACTGTGAAAAACAATACACAAGTTCCTCAAAAAATTAAAAGCAGATCTACCATATGATCCAACAATTCTACTTTGGGGTATATACCCAAAGAAAATGAAAACAGGATCCTTAAAATATAAATGCACTCTCATGTTTTTGCAGCATTGTTCACAAGTCAATATGTAGAAACAACCTAAGTGCTCACTAACAGATTAATGGATAAAGCAGATGTGACATGCATACACACACACACACACACACACACACACACACACACTGGATGGATATTTACCTATAGACACACACACAGTGTGATACACACACATACACACACACACTAGAATGCTACTCAGCTATAAGAAAGTAGGATATTCTGCCATTTCCAAGAACATGGATGGACCTTGAGCATATTATGTTACGTGAGATAAGCCATACAAAGTACTATATATGATATAACTTATATGTAGAATCTAAAAAAGGGAAACTCATTAAAACAGAAAGTAAAATAGTGGTTACTAGGAAATGGGAATTTGGGGGATAGGACACATATTTTTTAAGTGTACACACTTGCAGGAGGCAGTATATAAGCCCTAGAGACCTAATGTACAGTATAGTAAATATAGACAATATTGTATAATAATCATCAAACTTACTAAGAGACTAAAAGTGCTTATAATCACTAAAAAAGGATAATTATGTAATGTTGATAAAAGTGCTAATTATCACTATATGGCAATCATATTATAATATGTAAATGTAACACACATTGTATACCTTAAATACACATATTATATGTCAAATATATTTTAATAAAAATTTTTTTAAAGAACATGGAGGGAAAAAAAGAAAACTCCAATCTCTGATAGTTTTACTAGTGAATTCTATGGAACATTTAAGGAAGAAATAATACCAACTCTATACAAACTGCTCCAGAATATAGAAGAGAATGAAACACTTCCCAAATTATTGTTATGACAGCATTCCTCTGATGCCCAAATCAGACAATCACAAGGAAACTAGAGACTGATACTCTCATTATCATAAGCACAAAAATTATCAACAGAATATCAGAAAACAAATTTGAGTGTTATACCATAAGGATGATCCATCAAAAATAAGAATATCTAAAATATATAAAGGACTCAGAAAATTAAAAATAAGAAAATAACAACCCAGTTAGAAAATGAGACCAAAAAACTCTGTATAGGAACTTACCTATGAAGATATATGAATGGTAAAAAAGCACATAAAGATATGTTTAATATCATTAGTCCTTAGGGAAATGCAAATAAAAAACCAAAGTACATACCACCACACACCTATCAGACTAGCAAACATTTTTTAAAACTACAAACTGCAACTGCTAGTGAAGATCAAAACAAACAGAATTATCAGCTATTTCTAATAGGAATGCAAAATGATAGAGATATACTGGAAAGCATATCATTTTTTTTAAATGGGTGAAATTAGTTTATCATATGCCAATGCCATTCCTAGTACTTGGCAAGAGAAATAACTATGTTCATACAAAAACTTGTATATGAATATTTACAGCAGCTTTATGTATAATTGTTAAAAACTGGAAACAACCCAAATATCCTTCAACTAGTGAATTGATACACAAACTGGTATAATCATTCAGTTACTTAGCAATAAAAAGAAACAAACTATTAACATATACAATATGAATGAATATCAAATGCATTAAGTCAAATAAAAAAGGCCAGCCACAAAGGGCTAAATACTGTATACTTTCATTTACATGACTTTCCAGAAAAGAAATTTTAGAGAGAGCAGAATCACTGGTTGCCAGTAGTTTTGGGGAGTGGGGAGTAGTTGATTAAAAAGGGCCAACACAAAAAAAATAAAATAAAATAAAGGGCCAACACAATAAAATTTGGGGGAGTGATTGGGCTTTTTTACAACATGATTATGATAGTGGATACTCCATGAATTTATAAAAACTCATAGATATGTATACAAAAAGTTAATTTTGAATGTGTAGAAGAAAAAAATCAGGTACAATTACTCTTACTTGGGCTATATTTCTATATCTACACTAGTATTCTGTGATGAGTATCTTCACAGTTTATACTAAGACTAAAAATGTCACTGGGTATATTGATTAACCTAACTTTAGGTTTTATTTTTCATACTGTCTTCTATTTGATTAATTTTTGCTCATAACTATTTTCTTCCTTCCACCTTCTTTGAGTTTATTCTACTCTTTTCCTAACTTATGCTGGACACTTACCTCATTAATTCTTAGCTTTTTTTTTTTTCTATTATAAGCATTTAAGGCTATCAAGTCATTTCCAAGTGCCACTTTCACTATATCTCAAAATGATGATATGTATTATTTTCACTATTATTTAGTCCTAAGTATATTTTATTTCCATTTTGATTTCTTCTTTTACCCATGAGTTATTTAGAAGTGATTCAACCTATAAAAATACAGAGAGGGGACTGGTTTTGTTTCACTTTGTTTACAGATGACTAACTTAACTGTATGGTCAGTGTATGTGGTATGGACAGTGTAACAGGAATTTTTCAAAATTGGTTAATATGTGATTTATGAATTCATAGCTAACTTTTTAAATGTTTTGTCTGTGACTGAGAAAAATAGTTGCTAGTTTGGAGGTGCAGCATTTGGCATATGTATGTACATTGAGTCAAAGTTCTCAGCTATGTGGTGAATCTTCTATTTTCTTATTAACTATCTGCTTGAACTATTTCCCACCTCTATAGTGGGTTTGTCCATTTCTCCAAGCAGTTCTATTTTTACTTTATATAGTTTAAAACTATTTTATTAGGTACATACAAGTTTAAACTTTTATCTCTTCCTTGATGTAGTGAACCTTTTCTTCTTATATAGTGACTTTCTTTGTAACCAATAGTTTTGGGGGATTGTTTGTTTGGTTGGGTTTTTTTTGCCTTCAAATCTATTTTATCCTACATTAGCTCAGCTTTCTTCTAGTTAGTGTTTGCCTGGAATATCTTTTTCATCCTTATTCTGTCAAACTATCTATGTCCTTGTGTTTTGACTGTGTTTTATCTAAAAAAGAATATAGCTAGACTTTCTATTTTTAATTCAATCTGTCAATCTCTTCTAACATGCAAGTTTGATTTACATTTATATGACTGAAATCTTTTGTCTACGATCTTACTTGCTTTTTTTTTTTACCTAGTTTTTCTATGCTACTGTGGAATTCCTAATGATTTTTCTCCCTTATTCCATTTTTCTCCTGTAATGTATTGGTAGTTGCTTATCAATTTTCTTTTAGTAATTTACATTTTACCATGCATAAAAGACTGAAATTAATCAGTAGTATGACCATCTTGTGGTTAAAATCATGAACCCAGATCAGATCACACGGATTCACATCCTTTCTTACTTCTGTGGCTTCAGGTTGTCAGATCTATCATCTAAAATGGAGATAATATCACTGATTTCATAGGGTTATTAAGGGCCCTAATGTAGGTTAATATGCATATAGCAATCAGAACATGCCTAGTGTATCACAAGCACTAAATTCATGTAAACTAATAGTAGTAGTGGTAGTAAGAGTGGGGGTGTTTTTACCCCTCTCCAAAATCATACAAGCTCAGACCTGACCAATTCTTTTCTAGCGTACATATTTTCATCCAGTATTTGAATTATATAATTTTTTCTAATATCATGAACTATATATTAATATTTTGTACATAAAGCTTAATAATTTCCTAAATATGTACTATTTTCTTTGCTCACCATTTTCCCTTTTCTTTTTTTTCTTCTTTTCTTATCTTTTTCCCTTAAGCATATGCTTCAGAAGTTCCTTTAGTGAAGGTCTACTAATGGCAAATGTTCTCAGCTTGTTATGTGGTTAGCTCTCATTCTTGAAATACAGATTTGCTGGGCACTCAATTACACTTCTTCTCTTTCATTTTGAAGATACTAATTTTCTAGTTATTATTCCTTAGTGTTAGTCATTTTTCACTCAAGGCTACTTATAATATTTTTTTCTTTTTTATTTGATAGTTTTACCATGATATGTCTCAGAGTTTCTTTTTATTTATTTTAAGTGAGATGCTCTCTGTTTTCCTTGATAAAAGAATTTATCTTTTTTCAGTTCTGGAAATTTCTAAGGCATTATTTCTTCAAATATTACCTCCTATTCCGATTTTTTTCAATCTACTAATCTGTAAAACTGTATGTTAATACTTCTAATGTAATTCTCTGTATGTGTGGTTGTCATTTTTACTGTATACTATTTCTCTAAACATAGCCTTTAGGAATTCTGAGGCCTTGGGTGGCAGGTGGTTCTTTAGGAAAGATTTTTACTTGATTCTGCTAAGCACCATATGGGGGCCTCCAAACAAGAATTACTTTAAAACAATGTCTTGGCTTGGATTTTTCCTACTAAGCGGATTACTTAATTAAAGCTCCAGATCCAAATGAGGGAAAACCCAAGGCACGAAGTTGCAAATTCTCAGGAAAGCTTACCTCCCACACCAAATCAAAATTACTAAGGTGTTAGACAGGTTACTTTTACAATGTGCCAGCCAAGTGGAATTTTTTCTAGGCCACTTTCTCTTAAGGGTGCTATCCCTTGGAAGGTCCAATAAATTTAGCCACTTTTTGATGGCCTCAGGTCTAGTTTCCACAGAATTTTCCAGCAGAAAGCTATTAATCCCCAAGACAAATTTCCTGAACCCGGCATTTATTTCCACAGTGATCCGTTTCCAAAATTGCTTACCTTACTGGATTCATTGATTTGGTTTTGTTTATTGTTTATTTTTTACACTTAGAGATTTCCCTTACTTTTTTAGAAAGTCAGCTATTCAATTCAAATTGTTTTTTTAATTTTTTCAGAATATCATATCTATCATTCTTCCAAAGGCAAAAAAGCTTTTTATTTCCTGCAGGAGCTGATAGTGCTATCCTACTCATTACAACTCTGTTCAAAAACTCCCCGTTATTTTTTTTTGAAAAGCTTCAATTAAAATTAATAGGTGGGTGGTGCTTGTTAATACACTGGAGTGGAGTAAAAACTCTCTAGAATATGTGCTTCACCGTTCTTAGCGATTCTATGACAAATATGTTCAAAAATCATTCTACATATCTTCGCTTTTCTTGATTCAAGATCTGGAATTTATTCAGATGAGTTTCTTATTTAAGTTTGTTATAGAGAAAGCATCTCTCTTGATTCAAAATGGTTTCTGTGGTTGGCAGATTCTGTTCTTTGAGACTATCATTTTTCATGCACAGAATGTGACACTTGTCTCATTCATATATTCCTCTTGCTTTATCTCTTTACAGACAAGGTCTAATTATAAGGATTTCTAATTATCTGTTTAGATTAGTGCTCTGAATTTCTTAGCCTCTGTCTAGGTTTTTAGAGTAGTATGATTTTATCACCTTTGCATTTTATACAAAACGGCCTATATCCAAATTTAAACAACTACTCAGGGATCCCTGGGTGGCGCAGTGGTTTGGCGCCTGCCTTTGGCCCAGGGCGCGATCCTGGAGACCCGGGATCGAATCCCACGTCGGGCTCCCTGCATGGAGCCTGCTTCTCCCTCTGCCTGTGTCTCTGCCTCTCTCTCTCTCTCTCACTATCATAAATAAATAAAAATTAAAAAAAAAAAAAGCTTTTAAAAAAAAATAAATAAATAAACAACTACTCAATTGAATTGTCACACAGGAAGGGAAAAGACCTCATTATTGTACCCATTCCACTAGGTACTTTGAATATATCCAACAACTATCAGACAAATATTCTGGAGGAAGAAACAGAAACCAGTTTTACCTTTTTTGTTTGGCTTTTATGTTTGTGTGTGAGCTTTTGCTAAACAAAAACTGAGCAAGACAGAGAAGCATCCAGTATTAATAGCATGTGAGTAGATTCTGCTCAAAGTACAGTAATACTACCATCCACATTTTAATCAACAGTATTCACAATGATCAGTGTTATTATAGTGAATGCTAATTACATGCACCATGCCTTGACACCTATAATAAAGTGTTACCAAATTCAACCTCAAGCAACAGAGATCCAATTCCTCTGAAAGCTACAATTTGCACAAAAGCTCACTCAGTAACAAATGCATTTCTTTAGCTGTTTTCCCAAAAATATACAGTAAATTGAAACAGACTCAGAAAAGCAGTTAGACTATTTAGAACAACAAATGTCCAAGCTACAAAACAATCTGCTGTTCAAAAAAAATTGCAATATACATTTTTATAATAATATGCCCTAAAACGATCAATGGTCTGGAAGTCAGGGTATCTGGATCCCTATTCTAGCTCTACCAACAATTAGGCAGGCGATCTTGAACAAATCACATAGCTTCTCTAAGGCATCCTTTTCTTCACTCATAAAATGACAGAATTGAGCAAAATGATCTAGTTTTCCTTCTAGGTACAAGTTATATGAATTTTTAAAAAAATGTTTGTTTTTTTAAATGCCATTAGCCCTCTAATCATGGTCATTCTTTGAGGACATGTGTGAGCTGAGGCAATGAAAGATGGATAAAAAAAAAAAGCCTGGCAGCATTTAAGTATCAACCATCCACTTCTCAATTTCCCAGTGAAAACCTCTCCAATCTCTCTTTTCCTGGCAGCTTGTGAAAAAAGGGTGTTGAAAAAACTGTTCTTGTTTATCTCTTCCGCTATTGTTGTAGTTGTTAATGAGAGGCTAAAGTGGAAGACGGATGTTTCAAAAGTTCAGTGGGAAAAGGTGTATAAAAGGATAACCATTTAATAAGGTAATGGTTTTCAATGTTTAGTGTTTATTTGAATCACCTGGGATTCTTATTAAATCAGGAATTTAGTAGGTTTGGGAGGGGCCTCAAAATTTGTTTTTGGCACTCCAAATAATTCTCATGAAGGCAGTACTGAACTTTATTTTAGAAACACAAAGCTCAAAATGATGAGAGCTTAACAAAGTTCAAATTATGAAATTTGTCATGAAACTGTGGAACGGTGCCTATAAAACTAGACATTATGAAAATTTTTTAAGATGATTTAAACAAAATCCCAGCACACAATCCTTTAAATACCAAGAAACCATAAGCAAGATTCTAGAACTGAAAATGTTTTTGAATTAGCATAATTTAGTATAATTTTTCCTAAACAAATGGCCCCTAACCACTTTCTCAAACAAGGATAACTTTATATAATTCTTGTAGTATTATTTTCCAGACAATGAAGTTCCTTCTTCTTTGTCACCATAATTCAGCTTTTCTAAAGTTTCACTTCTCAGCACAAGCAAAAGTCAGGGTTTAGAATATAGAATATGAAGAAACTATATTTGCAATTTGGGATTTACTTAATTGACTATAATACATCAAAGAACACAATAAAGGTAGTTTAGTTCATTTCTGTGACACCTGGTAGAACTGAAATACTTCATATCTCTTCAGTGCCTATCTAACCAGTTATATGGTTTTGCTGGCTTGCTAACATCCAAACAAAATTAATTTTTAAAATATGTGCATTAATGGGTTTTTAGATGAATCAAAAAGGTGGGTCATATTCTGACTTCAGAAACGTATTCATCTACTATGGAATTTGATATTTTGCTTTCAGCTGTCACCAACTTCCTTATGATAGTCTTTACCTAGTGAAGACTGAGAAGCTGTTTTACATATCAGACACAATCACCTATGTTGCTAACTAATACAAATTGATTGGAGTATGCATATAAGTTAATCTTTACATAAAATTATCTCTTCAATAAAGTTTTTATGCCCTCTTTATTTCACTACTATTTGGAGACACAGTGAATAATTTACTTTAGAAGAAAGCTATTTTATTATTCACATGTTACAAAGGACTTGGTTGATCATGTGTATGTTTTCTGGATATATGGGGAAATGAGTATCTCCTAAAGAAAAAAGGTTTAGAAAGAGTTGAACAATGAAATCAAAATGATCTTAGGTGTTATGTAAATAACTTTTTTTTTAAGATTTATTTATTTATTTATTCATGATAGACAGAGAGAGAGAGAGAGGCAGAGATACAGGAGGAGGGAGAAGCAGGCTCCATGCCGGGAGCCCGACGTGGGACTCGATCCAGGGACTCCGGGATCGCGCCCTGGGCCAAAGGCAGGCGCTAAACCGCTGAGCCACCCAGGGATCCCCTGTAAATAACTTTAATACAAATGTTGACTTCAATAGCAGAATAATGGCTAGTAGGAGAAAAAAAACATCTCAAGTTTAAATGAACAATCACAAAGGAAGTGGAGCACTACCAACTTGATTCTCTTTCTAAACCACATAAAACAGAAAAATCACATTGCCCAAAAATCATTTTCTTCAATGCACAAAGAAGGTACAGAGGAGGTATAGTGGACTGGAAAGCAAATAAATGCTTTCTCCCTAGTAAGTTCAAGTCCATAGTAGACCTACTTACCCAGACTTCTTGAAGTACTTAAATTGTAGTAGTTAAGTATGAATTATCTCATTTTTCTTATCCCCAAACTATGTTTAAAGTAAGGGAAATGTTATTTTCTACATATAATGGGAAAATAAAACCCAAAAATCATTACTTCATGTTATATATGTAAAAATAGCTAAGATATCAATTTCCTTAAGAAAGTCCTTGAATGTTTTTAGGATAGATTTTTCAACTGTAGCCCATTTATCAAACACACTACTTCTCTCTGTTTAAGAATGAGGATACTGTAGGTACACTGCATAGTCCACTTTCATTCTCCTTTAAGTTAAGAAACATTGCCACTGACAATGAGGTTGCCAGGGCTGGAGGTGTGACTAAAATGGTCTGATGATCACATCCCATGAAGCAAACTAGAAAGCAAAGAGAAGTATATAGGTGACACAGGAGGTGCGCCTCCAAGGAACCAGAAAACAACTACAGTGCTTATAAATAGTGACATAAAAAAATAACTCGGGAATCAGGATATCTGAATTCTAGTCCCAGTTAAGACATATTGTGTGACCTTGGGTAATATACAGCCTTTCCATCTTAAGGAGTTTGCCAGCTCCTATGTCCTCAAACCCCATGAAATTATAATGCTGACATAGGCACGGATCTTATATATAATTCTAGGAGCTCAGTCCTTATTCAAAGCAGTTCTGGATAAAATTTTTAAAGTCTACTACATCCCTGGATAACTCTACTCTCATGCTGCAATTTGAAGGAACATTTGCTGCTCTATTTCTTTGCCTCACAAAGCAGCCAACATTTTTCCTCCAAATTAGGCTTCCCCTCCCCATTCAATCTCTGATTGCTGTGTTTATCCTACTATATTTTGACTGTTTCTATTTCCATTCCATTTTGTACAGGAGGACCAACTTCTGTCTTGATGAATGAATCTCCTGAGAGAAGTAATCCATTTTTATAAACATTCTGGGAAGGTAATTTCCACTCAAAATAGAAAGCTGACATTTGTACATCTTTTTGTCTATATTTATGGATTGACTTAACCATAAAAGCATATAAATGGGAGATGGGGTCTTAAGACAGGATGAAGGCTCAAGAGAAATGGGCAAAGAAAATAAAAACAAAGAAGAGGAAATACGAAATAAATCTTTTGCTAAAGCAGTGAGACACTATACCATCTCTATTATTCAAATATGCACCAAATCAAAAATCTCCTCAGTTAAGAAAATGTGATAGAGAATCAAAACGGCAAATAAGCAAACATTACTAAAAACGATACTTCAGGGCGCCCCAGTGGCTTAGAGGTTTAGCACCGCCTTCAGCCCAGGGCGTGATCCTGGAGACCCAGGATCGAGTCCCACGTCAGCACCCTGCGTGGAGCCTGCTTCTCCCTCTGCCTGTGTTGCCTATCTCTCTCTCTCTCTCTCTCTCTCTCTCTAATAAATAAATAAAATCTTTAAAAAAATACTTCAGAAGTTTAACACGAATTTAGAAAACTCAACCTTAAGTGATTTTAGCTGATTGGAACAGTGCTAAATTACATTAATACAATTGGACTAAGTTATTATATTATCCTGTAGTTCAGAAATGATTCTTTGCCCTCTAATCTATAGGTGCCTTCACTAGCTGGTTCAGACAGCTGCCCTGTGAGCTTTCTTATGGCAAGAAGTATGCAAGCTGGTTTGCTTAAGGTGACTTAAAAGGTATTTGTTATCACCACAGAACAAACTGAGGTAGTGCACTACTGGGTATTTTTGCCCAGGAGAAATGTATCATGATAATGTGATATCCTGATTCTAACTTAAATATTCTGGAGTAGAACCTTGTATAGGCAGCATTCAAAAGTCCTTAGTTTCTATAGCCACATAATAAACCCTTAACTTTACCTGCCATATGACAAATGTGTGGTCAGGGTGAATGGAACATCACACTCCAAGGAACACCACTTAAAACAGACAACTCTCTGAAAATTGGACTGTATGTAAATAAGATACCTTCCTATGATATTTCTTTCATTCAATATTTGAGTGGCTATTATGCTAAGCATTGTGCTAAAAACTGAAGATAAAATTAGGGGCAGAACAGACACATATGGCTGGGAGTTTAATGGAAAAAACAGACACAAGTAAAATCATCACATAAATATGTAGTTTAAAATTATCATAATACTATGAAGAAACATTTGCCATGAGAGCAAATAACAGGAAAATCAAACCTAATATGAAGTCAGAAACTTCTGGAAAGAAATGTTGGCTTGAACAGATTACTGAAGGAGAAAGTGTACTAACTAGATAAGAAACAGGAGAAAGACATCCAAGAAGAGTTAACTGGGCATATAAGTCTCCTGTGGTGTGAATGAGTGTGGAACACTGGAGGAGCTAAAAGAAAACCGAGTCACTCTCGGTAGGGCAAGAGTAAGAGCAATGAGATTAACACACAGCAGTGGACAGGGCCAGATCATGGAGGAACTTCATACATCATGATGAGGATTTTGAACTTCATCCTAACAGTAGTGATGGCATCAAAAACTAAGCAGAGGAATGGTATATCAACCTCCTAACTCTCTTAAGTGCTGGGAAAAGAACAGAGCAGAGGGAACAGCAATGCATATAAAGAAATCCATTAGAAAATTTGAGCTTGGGGTAATTTGAATAGAGGTGCTGCTGAGTAGATATTAAGAAAAGTAGATAAAAATATTTATTAGATAAAATCAACAGGACGGACAAGCTGATGAGGAAGAGGGAGAGATTTGTAGCTTTCCGGCTTGTCCAAGCTGACAGATAGTGGAATCATTCCTTTGCACAGAAAGCATGCAAGAGGACTAGACTAGAACAGAGTGACATTTTGAAGTCAATTTGGGATGTGTTGGGTCTGAGGTGGCTATGGTACATCCAAAAGTAAATGGTTTGTCCACACAAACTTCTGGCTTATTGCCTAGCCTTTCTTGTCTTTCCCCCACCCCTATGTACTAAGTATGCCTTCCACTTTCTATTTTATAGAAAAATTCAACTGTACCAATTCTACTTCCAAACTTAGCTCCAAGTCTCCTCCTACAAATAGGAAAAAAATCAAGGTGTGTAGACACAACAGAAGACCATTTATTCTTCAGAAACACAAAGAACCAATAGAGTTCTTCTGGCAAAACCACTTTCTTTGGAAGGCTCATAGGATTTTGAGGGTTTTTTCCAGTTTTATTAAGATATCATTAACATACATCCCTGTTTAAGGTGTATAGCATAATGATCTGACTTACATATTATCATGAAATGATGACTGCAATAAATTTAGTTAACATCTATTATCTCATATACACACACACAAAAGAAAAAAATAATTTCTCCTTGTGATAAGAAATCTCCTTGTGATCTCCTTATGATATCTTTGTGGTATACTCTCTTAACAGTTTCCCTATATATTATATGGAAGTGTTATTTATAGTCATTATTTTGTACATTACATGTCTAGTGCTTATTTATCTTATACCTGGAAATTTGTACCTTTTACCATCTTACTCCAAGTCCTCCCCCCCACCCCCACGATAACATAAATCTGATCTCTTCTCCTATGAGTCTGGGGATTTTTTTGTTTGTTTAAATTATACATATAAATAAAAATCATCTGGTATTTGTCTTTCTCTAACTTATTTCACTTAGCACAATGTCCTGTAGGTCCAACCATGTTGCAAAGAATTTCCTCATTTTTTATGACTGAAAAATATTCCATTGTGTATCTATACTGTATTTTCTTTATCCATTCATCTGTTGATGGAGATTAGGTTGTTTCCATTTCTTGGCTATTATAAATAATGTTATGAACTTGGGGGTACAGATATCTCTTTGACAGTGTTTCATTTCCTTCAGATATATTCCCAGAAGCAGAATTGCTAGATCATACAGTAATTATATTTTTAATTTTCTGGAGACCTTCCATACAGTTTTTCATACTGGCTGTACTAATTTACAATCCTACTAACAGGGCACAATGGCTCCCTTTTCTTCACATCTTTGCTAACACCTGTTATCTCTTGTCCTTTGATGATGGCCATTCTAATAAGTATGAAGGGATATCTCACTATGGTTTCAACTGTATTACCCAGATGATTAAGGCTTAATGTTATTAATCATCTTCTCATGTACCTGTTGGCCATTCATAATGTCTTCTTTTGAAAAGTGCCTATTCAAGTCCTTTGCCCATTTTCAATTTTGATTATTTTTTTGCTATTGAGTTGTATGAGTTCTTTATATATTTTGGATATTAACCCCTTATGAGATATATGATTTGCAAATATTTTTCCCATTCCATAGGTTGTCTTTTCACTTTGTTCATATAGTCTTTTCATATAGTTTTAAATAGCAATCTTATCTTTTTACTCTGTGTAACAATGTGCAAATTAATTAGCTTTTCCGAGGCTACAATGGAGTGTACCTATCTTTTTACACCTTGATGAACATATGTTTAAAATCTAAAATGTCTAGAATCCACTTCAAATTCCTCTATTTTCCTACATGAGCCATCTGTTCTATTCAGAATAAAATGAATCTTCTAATTAATTAACTAATGTTAAATATCATAAGACATTCATTGATTTGTTTAAAAAAAATGAAATGTCAATGATGTGCCAGATCCTATGTCCAAATATTGAGATCTTAAGGTATACAGTGAAAGTTACATAATCTCCATTTTATAGGTGAAGAAAATGAGACAAGAAAAAATTTTAATGTGCTTAAAATCACAAGTAATTTTTTAAGCAAATTATTGGCAAAAGACCAAAGTCCAGGTTTCTTGGCTCTCACCTTACAGATCATCAGAAACTAAGTAACAAAAGGACATATCAACTTAAATTACTCAGGAATTTCCTACCACAGCTCACAGATTTTTATAAAGTTTCAGTTTACTTGAAAATAATTTACTGAATACCAATGACATTTTATTGACCTTATTTGATCTTCATTGTCAAGGCAAAGGTTGGCAACATGGTTACCTCATGACTAACTTTATTCTTCTATATCCTACTCTAGGTTCTGCCTCCATTTCCAATGTGAACTATAGAAGTATGCATGTAAAAATAGAAATTATGTTGGTGGCCTTCTAGAAGAAAGGGCAGAACTGAAGGAAAAGGTTCTACCTAGAACATACTTCCAGGTGTCATGCTGTCTGCTACTAGCAGATTTTTAATGTCTTTCATTGGGAATACTGATTCATAGCTTTTGGGTGGTTAGCTTAACTGAGGTACAATTTATACACAAAAAAATCACCAACTTTAAGTATATAATTCAATGAATCTTAACAAATATAAATTTGTAAGCTCTTAGGATTACAGATCTCATTTATGAATCTGATTTAATCCACGAAGACTCTCCTTTGAAAAATGCACACATATCTAATATGTTATATAAAATTGCAAACAATTTCACATATATTCTAAAGCTTATCCATGCAACCTCATATATAGATCCTGAGTTAAGAACCTTTGGTCATAGATTAAGTATTCCCTTCTGAGAATTACATTCAAGTAAACATTCTTTTCAGGTTGAACAATTTTTTCTTTATCCTATTCATAAGATAAAGAGTATTCTTTTATCTCACTTGATTAAGTATTCACTTAATCTCATATATAAAGTATTCAGAAAGTTCTGATGTGTAATACAGAAATGTATATTCAGGTTACATTTTTTTTATAAAGGACACTTTCTGCATTTAGTCCATTTGAAAATACGTTTACAAAAACATACTTATGCTTCGGTAGCATAAGGATGGGTCAGTACTCCCCACAATTCTAGTTTGTACAATTTTAAATTATTCTAGTAAATATTTCTAATTGTAGTGGATGACATGATAATAAATGAGGCTAAGTTAAGAAAAACTAACTTTTGTAAAACCTCTCCCTATTTGGGTATTCTGCAATTCAGTTAATTCAAATAATATTTAGATAGCACTTTCTATGTGCAAAGCTAGATTTAGGGGAGGACACACACAAAAGGAATAATTCCCTACTTACCTATTTTCATAAACTATAACCACAAATTTGGGCTCTATCATTAAATATGTAAAAATAACATTACTCTTATTTAGAACAACATGAGGTTCAACCACAAATCTCAAATGAAGAATAGTTTCATCAAGAAAAGCTTGTCAAATTAAAAGACATTTGTAGCAGTGAAATTATGGTGAAGTTATGAACTTCTTTCTTACATACTATTCCAAAACAATCCCATGACAGTGATAACATACAAATCTTCATAAACATTATAAATATCTTTTATATATGATGCTTTTTAAACACCGATTATTTCATTTTAATCACCTTTGCTTTCATACTACAATGCTATAGAAAAGAGGCTTAATTCACATTTGACTGAGATTTAAGGAGGACTAGAGGTTAGAAAGATGAAACAGAAGGGAAGCACTATCTCCCTTAAGCATATTTTCTTAAATGGCCAAATGAAAGGTACTGCTAATTACAGTTTAATCCAAATAAATTAATTAGTCTAGTGTCACAATTAAGATAAGATCATCACTGAATGCAAATTAAACACTTTGAAGTAGATGCCAGATTAAAATCTTTACTTCCATTATCAGGGACAAAAAGGAATTCTCTATGTGATTCTTTCTAGAATCATTCTCACACTCATCATGAAAAAAGTATTTATTAGGGGATCCCTGGGTAGTTCAGCAGTTTAGTGCCTGCCTTTGGTCCAGGATGCGATCCTGGAGTCCCAGGATCGAGTCCCGCGTCGGTTCCCGGCATGAAGCCTGCTTCTCCCTCTGCCTGTGTCTCTGCCTCTCTCTCTCTCTCTGTCTCTCTCTCTCTCTGTGTGTGTGTGTGTGTCTATCACGAATAAATAAATAAATAAATCTTTTTTAAAAAGTATTTATTAGGTTATGAATTGCTCATAGCATTTTAGAAAACATTCTCATTCTGTCATTCAACACATATTTATTGAAGGCAGCTTCTATTTATAGAGTTTATTTGCCAGTCTATGTGCTAAGCTTGTGTTTTATCTCCATAACAAGAAAAAGAAACAAGTTTTTCAGGACGCTTTACACATAAATAGACAATTGAAATTACATTGTATTTGTGTGTAATAGTGGATCCTACTTTGTTTAATTGCATTAAAATCCAGTGATCCAAAGGTTGCCTGGGTGACACAGTTGGTTAAATGGCTGCCTTTGGCTCAGGTCATGATCCAGGATCCTGCTCAACAGGGAATCTGCTTGTCCACCTCCCTCTCCCTCTGCCCCACCCTCACTCTTATTCATGCTCTCTCAAATAAATAAATAAAATCTTTAAAAAAAATCCAGTGATCTATGATATGGCCAATAATATACTACAAATCAATTCTTCTCTCCTGCTCTTCAGATCCATTTGGACTTTTTGTTCCTTCATAGCAAAGGCCTACAAAGGCATTCATTTTACCTTCTATGACACATTGATTATTTCCTGGACACTGGGCATAAAATGCTGAGGAAACATAAACAAGCTTCTACCATCATGCAGTGATCTATAAATGTCCTTAACAAAAGTCCTTAATGATCAGAGCAAAGTTCCTGAATGTGAAGACTGAGCTGAGATCTGAAGGCTGAGTAGGATTACCTAGGAAAAGAGTAGGAGGCTGGAAGGATGGGAAGTGAAGAAAAGATATCAGATATCAGAAAGAATGTGCCCTTAAAAACCCAGTATGGCTGCAACAGAAAAAAAAAAAAAATGAAGAGTGTGGTAAATCACACCAATCTAAGAATATTAATTTTTATTCAAATAATAACGTAGAGCCAATATATGTTTTAAGCAGATTATCATTTTGAAAATATCACTCTGGTAGCAACATAAGGACTGGATTGTTGTGGGGGCAGGAATCAGGAATAGTTCTAAACAAAACCAAAATGAAAATTTTGTTTTCAGAGGCCCCCACTATTCTAGTTCTTCTTTCAAAAAATTCTATCTAGGATCAGCCTGTCTGTAGAATCTGTTTTCCTACCTGTTGTCTTCTCCTTTATAATCAGTTGAAAGGTCTTTCATTCTTTCACTCCTTACTATGAGCTTTCCACAATTAACTAATCAGAGCTCAGTGCTTATAGATCATGAAGCACATCATCTCTCCCAATTCTTGCTGTAAGTCATTATTTTAAGAGAGAATAATATTCTAACTTATTGTATTAAGATAGGTTAGCTTATAATAACCCATTTAAAAAATTAATTTACATTTTAAATTTAATCCTGAAATTCCAGTGGATTTACACAACAAATTTATTTCTCATCCATATTACATGCCCAATTCAAGTCTGTTAAAGACTGCCCTACATGGCCACTTAGGGATCCAAGATATTAGACATTTCTCTACTTTGAAAATGCACTGTTTGGAACACATGTTCTTGTTGACTATAGCAGGAGAAGAGAGAGCATGATATATTTTATGCCAGCAATAAATGCTTCAGCTCAGAAATAGCACACATCATTTCTGTTCACAGCCCATTTTCTATTGACCAGCCCAATACACAGCTCAACTGTAGAGGGGTTGGAAGATACAGTCTTCTATAGGCTTAGAAGAAACGAACTAGATATTAGGAAACATTAACAAAGCTTAATATGTATCAAAACAAAACAAAACCTTTTTAGTCTCCTCAAAAGAATCCCATATTTTAAGACATTCTATCTAGAAGAACAAACACCACCACCACAAACACTGCATTTAAGTATAATTCATTTAAATGAGATACACTGAAAGATTGATAAACACAGACAAAAACAATGTATTGTTTTAAAGCTCTTATCTTGGGTAAATATACTATCTTGGGTAGGCTTCTTGGAATATTAAAAATAGGTCACAGGGTCAATTCTACTTTCAAGCAAGCATAAACCCCATAGATAGCACTACAGATTAGAAAAGGTAGTCTTTTAGATATAACTGTGACAAATTTCAAGAACATTATCTTGGCATATGAAGGATCTGCCTAATACTATTGGCAAAAGTAATCAAAATGAAAAAAACAAGAAAAAAACCCCACTGTGATACTAGTGTAGCAACCCATGTCAAACTCTTCATAGTCCCTTAGTCCCTTCATAGTCCTGGTTTTCTCTGCTAGTAACAAACACCCCAAAGCTTAGGGGCTTCAAACAAGAATATTTTGTTCCCACTCATAGTTCTGCGTGTGGATTGGGATCCCTTAGGTGGCTCTTAGGTAGGTTCTTTTATATAGTTGGCAACCAGATTAACAGTTGGGCCTGGAGTCATGTGAGGGCTTCACTGGTCTAAACACCCTAGATGCTTCCATACTCACATATCTGGTATTTCATCTGGGATAGCTCCAACAGCTGTGAACTGGCCAAATATATATATACATACACACACATATCTATCTTCCCAAATGATTCCTTCAAATGCCTCCCTTGAGCGGCCCTGCAGAATGCAAGTCTCAGGATGAGCTGGACTTCTCACATGGTGCTGGTTTCCCCCAGAGTAAGCGTCCCAAGAAATTAGAAGCTGCAAGGCTTCTTACAACCTGGATTTAAAATATGTACATTATCAGTCTGGTTACAAAGAGCCAGCCCAGATTGAATGTGTAAAAAACTATACAGGGTATAAATACTGGACAGTATGATTCATTGGAAGGGAAGGACTTTTGAAAACTAATTACCACATAACTGGTTTGGGAAATAACAAGTATAGTCAAAAACACCTGATATGTGACAATTAGGGATGGCTTTCTTGAAAATAAACCAGAAATATGTTCAATAAGGTGAAAATTCAGGTCTCCAAATACCCAAAGATAATATTAACCAACAGACAACATTTAAAGATTTTATTTATTTATTTTATTTGAGAGAATGAGTGTGTGTATGTTGTGCACACATGCAGGAGGAGGGGCAGAGGGAGAGAGAGAATTCCAAGCAGACTCTGTGCTGGGCACAGAGCCAGACATGGGGCTCTGTCTCAAAACCCTAAGATCATGACCTGAGCCAAAACCAAGAGTCAGAGGCTTAACTGACTGAGTCAACCAGGTGGTCTTTTCTTTTTATAAGGATTTTATTTGTTTTCTTTTAGAAAGCCAACAGATAATATTTATATAAAATGTATCACGCCATGTATTGGAACTTACAGCGATTTATAGGCACACAGGATCATTGCACAGCAGCAGAACTTTTGAAAAACAGTAAAAAAGGTTCTTTAAACATGAAACAAAATTATAACAGCATCTTTGAAAAGGAGCTATATCTATTAACAACATGTCAGGAAAATAATTTCACAAGATCTGGAAATAAGAGCTTTCTCCTGGTTTCTTTTATCCATACTCCCTTTCTCCTGAAACTCGAACGTAAAATACTGAATAGTGACTCAGAAAGCCTTCCAAAGTGCACTGCAATCATTAATTAGTTATTCCACACAATGTTCCCCTAAGGAGAATAATGATAATTGTCCATTATTATGGAAAGCAATAGCAGGCTTCTAAAGACCAACTTGCTCAAAGAATGTGATTTTTCTCTAAAGCTTTCTAGACCACAACTCTCACCATTAAATCATGAGGAATCTGCCATTCCTAGTTAAGCCATCTGTTCACTCGGGGAGATATCTTCTATCTTGTAGACACTAAAATTAATGTGTTAAACTAATCATTTGCTAATATTGTAGTTAGATTTCTGTTTACTCTACTTGGTTCCAAGCCCTAAAAGATACATAAGAAAGCTCCAGAAAGTGAAACAACTTGTTTTACTTACAGGAAATGTCATGATTACTTCCCCTGAAGAAATAATTATAAATTTATAATTCTGTCACATTTTCAGATCCTCTAAACATTACATTAAAGCTATAAAACATAGTGTTTTAATAACATGCTATGGTTAATTAACATACTCTGACCTAAAATAAAATCTGGTGACAATCCTACCTTTCTGTTTCGCTACATCTGGCCTAGCTGTTCTTGTTATTTATTTTCTCCTTTTTTATTACCTCCAAAGGGAAAAGAGTGGTGGCAGTCATAGTGGTTAAAAGCATGGATCACTTTACAAATAAAACAGAGTGCTTTTCTGAACAAATCTGCATTATTCAAAAAGATAACTGACTCTGCCATGTTAATTGACTCTAATTTATTCCATTGAAATTGCATCATTTTCTGTGCTAAACTATTCATAATCTAAGCATATCACACACTGATTTGCTGAGATTCTGAAACTAGTCTATCAGAATTAATTAGCAAATTAAGAGACTTTGCACTAAAAATTTCTCAGCAGAGGCAAACAAAATTGCATCAGCATACTGTGAAAGATATAAAAGAGAAAACCAGAATGTTAAAGAAAAATAAAACAAGCTGAACATTTTCTTATTCAGTTGACCACAGGTAGAGTAGATTTAGTTACACAAAAAGCATATTAGTTTGAAGAGGACCAAGAGCACTGGAAAACTGTTTTCTGTGAATGTGGTCACCTGGCCTCAGAAATAAAATGTCTGGCTGAGAAAAGTGAAAGGCAGGTGAATAGGAATAGACATGAATCAAAATGGGCAGCCAGGTTTTAAGGAGTTGTTCTTAACCTTGACTTTACAGTGGAATCCTGTGGGAGCTTTAACCATTACTAATGTCTCAGATACTCTAATGTAATTTATCTGGAGTGTGGCCTGAGCATCAGGATTTTTAAAAAGCTTCCCAGGTGGTTTCAATATGCAGCAAAGTTTGAGAGCTACTGATTCAAAGGTTAGCCATGGTCAGGTAGGATACAGCTCAGGACAGGAGGCTATTATCATAAGTAAAATCAAAGGGGAAATACTGGTTTTTGTACAGCAGAATTGATGTTCACAGAATATCCTCTTGGTATAGCCCACCTAAAAATGTTAAATAAAAGATATTAAAATTTTTTCTAATGCATTGCCCATCTGACAAGAAATTAAGAGAATTCCTCAAAGGCCAGAATAAGAATTCACAAATCCTCAGAAATAAATAGCATGGGAACTGGCAGTTGCTTTGAAGTATATGGCAATTCTGGCTAACCCAGACCCTGAGTTCTAATCAGCTACATATAAAAAACAGAAGACAAAGCCAAAGGCCCTTTTAGAGTGATAGGTCAGACTAGAGAAGTCTCGTAAACCTGATGCTTTCAAAGGATGACAGTCTCAGAACATGAGAGTGGGGGGAGAAGAGAAACCCAAAAACTATCCCACCAAAAGAATAATACAAGTCATTGTTAGCCTTAATTCTGGATTCTCTGGGAAAAAAGGGAAAAAAATCTACCCTGCATAGGAATTCATAATAACTGAGTGGCCTAAAAAGTCTTAGGCCAAAAGTTAGTTTGAAGAGCTCCTGAGATGATGGTGACCACACTAGCAAAAGCAAACACAATTCTCTTGAAAGAACACACTTTGATCAAGGCTTAAAAGATATCTACAGATAATATTCTGAGAGAGATGGCCCCACAAGATAAGAAAAAATAAGCTTCTGTGTGAGAGAGTCATAAGGAAAAAAGATAAAGAATCAAACCTAAAACTCTATCAGAAAGCAAATTCCTTGACCTAATAAAGTATATCTTCAAAACAAAAAAATCCCACAAATATCATGCAAAGTAGTGAAAAAGTTGAATCATTCTTTAAAAAGCAAGGAAAATAAAAGGATTCCTATTCTCATTACTCTATTCAATATTGTACTAAAGGCTAGAATAAAATAAAAAATATGAGGAGTGGAAAGAAAACTATAATTGTACAAAGACAATAAACCCCAAAGAAAAGTGTAAGAATTATTGAGAGGGTTGAGTTGGTAAATCAGCATGTAAAATCTGACTGAAATTCTATACATCAACAGTTGTTAGAAAATGCAACTTCTAGATATCATTTACCATAGTAACACCAAAGATAGGTAACGGTAACTAGGAATAAATCTAAAAAGTGATATGCAAGATCTAAGAGAGTATCATAAACCTTAGTGTAAGACTTTAAAGATGACCCTAATAAAAGGAGAGATGAATAGGAATAGGAATACAGTATTCTAATCTTAGTTCTCCCCAAATGGATGTAATACAATTGAATCAAATTCTAAATGGAGTTTTTATAGAACTCAAGTTGATTTTTAAAATTCATGTAGAAAAGAGATAGCCAAAAAAAGCCAAGACACATCTAAAGAAGATCAGGAAGGAGTTTTTGCCCTGCCAGATATCAAACTTTATAATAAAGCTATAATAATTAGGAAGTGGGATTACAGAACAGTAATGAACAACTAAAACAATAAAAAAATATAGAGCCCAGAAGCAGACTCACACATATATGGAAATATTATACAACAGAGCAGACACTGAACATCAGTGGGAAAAAAAAATTTATCTGAGACAATTAGTTACCCATTATCGGGGACTAACACATTACAGTCCATAGACCAAATCCAATAAAGCCTCCTGCTTTTGTAAAAAATTTCATTAAAACACATCCATGCCCATTCATTCAAGTTTTGTCCTTGGCTGCTTTGGGGCTACAACAGGGACTGTATGACCTGAAAAGCCTTAAATATTTACTATTTTGTCCTGTACAGAAAGTTTGCTGACTCCTGATTGATATTAAAAAAAAAAGTTAGAGTGACTATCATAAAAAAAAAAAAAAAAAAGGGATCCCTGGGTGGCGCAGCGGTTTGGCGCCTGCCTTTGGCCCAGGGCGCGATCCTGGAGACCCAGGATCGAATCCCACGTCGGGCTCCCAGTGCGTGGAGCCTGCTTCTCCCTCTGCCTATGTCTCTGCCTCTCTCTCTCTCTCTGTGACTATCATAAAAAAAAAAAAGTTAGAATGAATTCCTACCTCCTGCCATAACAAAAATCACATCCAAGTAGACAACTTAAATAGGAAAGGCAAAATTTTAAAACTCATAGAAGAAACTACAGAAAAATATTTCTATGATTTTGGGGTAAGAAAGGATTTGTTTTAAAAAATGCAAAAAGCACAAATCATAAAAACTTAAAGTTTTTAAATAGTTAATAAAATTAACTTTGATTCCTCAAAGACACTATCAAGACAATTTTTAAAATACAACCCACAATCAGACATAAGATAATCACATTAAGCCACCAAAGGATTTATATATATGATATATAATTAAATCCTACAAATCAATAATATGAGTAACATGAAAGGCAAGTAGAAAAAACAAAATAGTCATTTTACCATGTGGTAGAAACATAAATGATCAATTAACATAAGAATAAAAAGTTTATCTCATTAGTAGGCAGGGAAATGAAAGTTGAAACCACAATGAGATGCCATTTCACATCCTCCATATAAATCAAAATTAAAGAATTAGACAATACCAAAGGCTGTGGATGAGGCAGAGAGCTAGAACTCTCACAACACTGGTGAGAATACAAATTGGTAGAGCCACTTCAGGAAACACTCTGGCACTACAGATAAAAAGGAGAATCTGTCTAGTGTGTGACCCAGCAATTCCTTTACTTAGAGGAATTCTTGCACACATGCACTAGGATATATGTCTAAGAATGTGCTGAAGCACTGTTCTTGATAGACCAAAAAAAAAAAAAAGTAGGAGGAAGGACTGAAAGCAATATAAATGTTCGATGACTACAAAATTGATAAAATATGGTATATATGTACAGTAGAATAGTATGCAACATCAAAATTGAATGAATGAATATATCTATATACATCCATAAGGATAAATATAAAAAACTTTAAAAAATAAATTGAAAAAAATATAAGTATAAATTACAAAAATCAAAACTAAAAATGTTATTGTTCAAAGATATACATATATAATAAACTGTGGAGAACAGCAAAGAAACATTCAAAGGTTTTCTTAAAAATCTCTCTTAGAAAAGAGAATAGGAAGCAGCAAGAAGATGCATTTGGGGAGAAACCAGTATCGAACATTTATTTTAGAAGCTGAATGGTATTTACATGGATCTTTGTATTATTATTGTTGTTGATATTATTGCTAACTCTGTTAAGATACATTCATTTATATGCATACCAGGTTTCATAATAAAAAAGGAAGAGAGGGAGGAAGGGAGAAAGGGAGGGAGAAAGGGAGGAGGTCAGTCAGTCTAGCAGCCATGTTAAAGGCTAAAAGAGGCCTCAGGTCCAATAGACATCTTGTACTGAAGCATTTTTATTTTTTAAACTAGAAAATTAAGATATAGGGATTATTACAGTGCTTATAGTTCAACTAAGTTTTATATTAAGTATATTTTGAATGCAGAAATAAATGAATAGGGATGCCTGAGTGGCTGGCTCAGTGGTTGAGCATCTGCCTTTAGCTCAGGTTGTTGATCCTAGGATCCTGGGATCAAGTCCCACATCAGGCTCCCCACACGGAGCCTGCTTCTCCCTCTGTCTATGTCACTGCCTGTCTCTGTGTGTCTCTTATGAAAAAATAAATAAAATCTTAAAAAAAGAGAAATGAATAAATGAATGAGCAAATTCATGCCTGCACGCTTTATGTAGAGATGATCTAGTAGCCTAAAAGAGAAGTTTCTTATGCCTAGTTTAAGAATCGGCTTAAAGTTTTTTGTCTTAAATGTTTTAGATTTCTCCATTTGGCTCTGGGTACCAAGTGAAATTCTCCGGTAGCTAAAATTTGCTGGAATTAGCTCACTAGACACTAGATTATTTTTATTTCTCAAGTATATAGCCTTGGAATCAACTGGTAAAACCACGTTTTATTTCTATTTTGTAGAATAAGGCATTTACACAACCCTAAAATCCAGAGGCACTAGGAGAGCAAGAGGGGAGAATTTTTCATACTGTTCATTTTCCCTAATCCTGTTGCACAGAAGACAAGGCTTGGTTGAAAGACAAAAAACTTGGGAAACAGTACTAATTGTATGATACACCCATATGAAAATGGACCTACATCATTTGCAAACTGTAGCTAAAAATTAAGGGCCTTCAAAATAAACATTGGTAAAAACTGATGACATAATATGAATACAAAGTGATTTATATTTAATAAGCAGAACAGAAAAATGTTAATACATAAGTATAAAAGATGCTTTCAAAACTTGAGAAATTATTTTGGATAAGTCAGAAAAGGAAAGGAGATAGCAGAGGCAGTTTACTCACTCTATTGATTAAAAAGATAGGATCTCCTATACTTTTAAATGCCCCATCAGCTTTTTCTGGCAACCATGGAATTCTGTTAACCACTGTTAACCACAATTCCTAAGTCTTTTTTTCACACTTATTAAGACATATGCTAAGCCATCTCTATTCACCAATCTGCACCTGAGACAGTGTTTTTCCCTTAGGAAAAACAGCA
Organism: Canis lupus baileyi; assembly: GCF_048164855.1. Lineage (NCBI taxonomy): Eukaryota > Metazoa > Chordata > Mammalia > Carnivora > Canidae > Canis > Canis lupus. The sequence goes on from NC_132842.1 coordinate 6,628,787, forward strand.
ATGTAGAGCTTTGTATTTATCCCTATCAAACATTATCTCATTAACTTCAGCCAATTGCTTTTATTCTGCTAGAATATTTTTTGGATCTCATTTCTGTAACTATAATACATTTACCAATGCTATTATCTTTGCTTCATCTGTAGATTTGCTGAGCATACGTATATGTTTAACTAAGGCATGGAATAGGATGACCAAGGATGACAACTAAAGCACTCTACTTTTATTTTATTTTATTTTATTTTTATTTTTTTTTAAAGCACTCTACTTTTAAAGATCAGATTCTCCATATGGAATACATGATAAGGTATGCTAAATTCAAACAGATTCCTGGACATTATCTCTAAATAAACACAGATCTTTTTCTAAATATCTTCATATTATTTTCAGGTCATAATAGCAATTTTCTTTTAAAGATTTATTTATTTTATGGGGTGATGGGTGGCTCAGTTGGTCAAGTGTCTGCCTTCAGCTCAGGTCATGATCCCAGGTCAAGCCCCATGTCAGGCTCATTGCTCGATGAAGAGTCGGCTTTTCCCTCTCCCATTCCCCCTCCTTGTGCCTGCTCTCTCTCCGTCAAATAAATAAATAAATATTTTTTTTAAATTATTTATTTTAGAGAGAGCATAGGGGAGGGGCAGAGGGAGAAGGAGACGGGAATTTCAGAAAACTCCATGCTGAACATGGAACCAGATGCAGGGCTCACTCTCACGACCTTGAGTTCATGACTTGGGCCAAGGCTAAGACTTTGAGATACACTGAAGCTATAAGAGGACCTAGGAATAAAACAAAATTCAGCTATCACTTAAAAATTATCTACTGGAAGTAGTACTGCATTAGAGTTGCTCTCAAAGAGCTATTTGCACAGAGAGAGAGATAAAGAGACAGTGACACAGAGAGACAGAGGGGAAGAAAGAATGAATATGAATCATTCAAACAACTGGAGAGGTTGATGAATATAGCATCCAGGAATAGCAGGAGTCCAGACCCATAGAACACTTGATGTCATTACAAAATCTGCAGCAAGAATTTTCAGGAAGTAACAGACTCAGCAGGACTACACCTCAGACTTTCTATGTTGATTTCAAGAACAGCATTAAAGTAGTTGTGCCTCCAAATTTGCTAACTCTCTCGAAAAAGTAGGTTTATAATTTATCTAGTAGTTAGATATTTTTAAAAGAGGAGAAAGTCAGTTTGCTAACACCTTTAGAAATAATCTGTAATCAAACACATTATGCCAATACACTTTCAAAAGCATTTTTAGTCTCTAGACAATCACATACTCAATTGCTTTCTAACAAAAATAACAAGGTATTCTGAATCTAGATCTTTAAAATATGTTGCCTTTCCCACTGCCCTTCTTGAAATTCCTTGTTTTATTGTATGTAATGTAATAATATCAATGCAATAATAGTATTAGAAGTAGAATTTATTTTTTCACATCTAAATTATTTGTTATTTTATAATTTATTGAACTCCTATAGCCTTGTTCTTTTATGAGGCTTTCAGAATTTTCTGATTCAGTGCCTGGCAAAATATCTAAAGAAACTTATACCAACTATTTAAAAAAAAATAAGCAAACCAAAATTCTTTAGTAACAATACTATTTTAAACTAAAACAGTTATGTTTTTGTCGTGCAATAAGAAGCTTTGCTCTTCAGGATCTGCTACATTTTACGTATTTTTAAAAACCTATTTTTAGAGTCAATATTGGCTCATATGGTTTTGCAAATCAATTCATTGTGTTTCATCATAAAAAAATGCTTTTGTCAAGGAATCTTTGTGGGTGTTTCAACAGAATAAAATAACTAACTTACATAAGCAGCCTTGGTTTTCTTAGATAGTATTTTACAAATATAATAAAGAGCCAAAGCCCAAAGTACAGGTGGCAGCATAAATCTTTAAAAACACCATGTTCTTTAGTACTTAGCCACAGAAGTTTTTCATAATCCATAAGTGAATGGCATACAGTAGTCAAAGCTCTTGGATTCATACATTCTTTAACCTTCTGTTGGAAAAAGCAAGCTACATGCTAGTTAGATGAGAGACAATCATTTGGAAATATCAAGAACAGAACTTTGTTTATGGTTTCTACAATTTTACCATTCTGATGTACTAGGTGTGTTGTTGTTGCTGTTGCTGTTGTTTTGAGATCAGAAAGCATTTTACTGACCTGATGGAAAGAGGATATTCACCTAGCAGACCTGGGCAGAGGACCTGCCCTTCCTCCTCACAGATACATTCCTGCAGGCAGTATTTTCAGGGGCCAAATGGGGCCGGGGGAGAAAGCTGCTTTTTCTCCTGCTCCTCTTCCTAGAGGATTGCCTCATTCTTCTGCAATTTTTTACATAATTACTAAATTGGCAAAAAGTAATGGGCAATATTCAGTTTGCTCATTTTGTCCCAAGGCAAATTTCATAATTTCCTATCAAAAGGAAAACTTCTCTTTCTCAGATAGTTATCCTATCAACAAATCAGAGCCACTCTATACATCATTAATGGCAGCACAGCCCAAAAACTATAAACTATAACTGTATATATACAGTTTCATCATGGCTTCATCATGGCTCATATGCTTAGAGCTTCATTCATTGGAAAAATTTATCACATTTTACCAATATCTTCTTCACAGCAGGCTTGTGAAAATTAACATACTTTCTATAATTACCGCTGCTGTTATCAAATAAGATTCTGAGTGACATTACTCATAATAATCAACCTCTTTCCAATCTCCTTAAAGTTGAAAGTAGAACTGTAGATTTAGGATTCCTCTTATTTAAGCTTTCAATGAATGTGAGGATGATTTTTCATAGATCTTTCAAGCATGCAAGCAATATCTCTCAGTATTAGCTTCAATAAGTAATCTTCCCAAGGAGGAACCCCCTGTCCAATTATTCTAATGAAGAAATTAAATTTTAAATTTAGTATAGATTGTTGAAGAAATTATTTTGTGCAAGACTAAGTTTAGGGTTCAAAGGTATTTTAAGGTAATAGTTTGGTGATATATTTGATGAAATAATTTAAAAATCACTAAATAACATGTTGTCATCTTAAGGAAAAGTCACTGTATAGATGACCTTTCCAGGAAGAAGAGAATGGTTCCAGTTAGTACTAGAATGGCGGAAAAAGCAAATCAGATCTTCTAGTACCATTTTTGTTATACATTCTCCAAAATTTCCAAGTTGCCTAAAAGACATCATTGACCCACGCTGAAATATCTCAGGCTTCTGAAGGAATGTTTTCAAAGTTATCAGTTAATGTGGAGACCATTCTTCAATATCTATTAATGGACACATGAATTTCCTCATTAATTGAGCAGAAGACACTGCAGAAAGTATCCTATGTTTGCTAAAGTGCCATATCTAAAAATCCTTAATTATAAGGCAGTTGCATAAAACAGTAACTTTAAATGTATAAAAAGAATTTTATTTCTCTGAAGAAGTCACTAGAAATTAAATGCCAGGTCTCCTAGTATGCAAAAGTTTCTTTACTGAACATTAATTGCTTATGCACTATTTGTTTCACGTATGCTCCTTATCCCCAGTCACAGAGAAACCTCAAGCTCCTAAAAACCAGGTGCTATGTCTTTATCCTTCTATCTCCCATAATGCTTAGTTCACAGCCTTTGAACATGAATATTAAGTTTTAATTTTAAATACTTTTAAATGTTTAGCTTTTTATTGATAGTGTCTCAATCAGAAGTTCAGAAAAATCATTTCTGAAATTAAACTTGAGTCAAATTTTTAGAAAAAGTCCTTGTAGTCATTTAAGAAATCACTATAAATGAGTTTTTCACAAGGAGAGTAGGCCACAGGCTTTACATGAGGTTTAGGGGGCTCATTCACCATCTTTATTAAAGAATTGATCCTCAAAAAATCGATCACTTTAGATTACATTTGTCATCAGGAGAGACATGGCTGTGTACCAAGGGTAGCCCTGCCTGCTAATTTTACTTATTTATTTATTTTTAAGATTTTATTTATTTATTCATGAGAGAGAAAGAGGGGAGAGAGAGAGAGAGAGAGAGAGAGGAAGAAGCAGGCTCTGTGCAGGGAGCACGACGCAGGACTCGATCCTAGATCTCCAGGATCAGGCCCTGGCCGAAGGCAGCGCTAAAACCCCTGGGCCACCAGGGCTGCCCCTGCTTGCTAATTTTAATGGGAAAAACTAAATAAAATTTTTTAAAAACCTGTATTTTACAACAAAAGTTCAAAATAATTTAGTGTATCTTTCAATAGTAACAAATAATGCATAACTTAATGTCAAAATAGCTACTGTAAACACTTCATAACTTTCATAGATATCTGATATAGTTCTTCAATGTTTTTAAGATTTAGAATTGATTTCACAATCAGCATCATTTCCCACTCTTCCAATAGTCCTTAAAAATTATAAAAGTTACACCTGCTATTTACATTTCAAATATAATTTCCAAAATCTCAGAAGAGAGGACAGTCAAAGTTGGAACTGATAAAACTGCACTTTTGTCTACTCTTTAAAAAGTTTCATGACAGGAGTTTAGTAAGCAATTTTTTTAAACATACAAGATTTTTCTTTTTCTAAAGAACTTTACCACAACCTTGGAGATTGTCAATGCTGTCACAAACCAAGATTGAGTATTACACCCACCCACCCCACAGGAGCATTCATACACACAATGGAACTAGAATTCAATTTCAGTTGAAGAATAGGTCATATTCCAGAAATAGATCAATAGTTTCTAGGTTTTCTTTTGTTGTTGTTGTTTTTAATCTTTTCTGCCTCCTCTCTGAATACTCTACCTTAAGTGTAGAGTGAGTGAGCACTCACTCAACTTATAAGGCAGTTGCATAAAACAGTCACTGAATCCCATAGGTGATTATAGCCTATGATTCACTCAGAGGACTCACTCACAGGAGTCATAACCTGAGCCAGGGGCCACCCATAAAGACCTGACCTAGGACAAGCCTTTTCAGTGTGTCAACTGTACCAATTGCTCTCTTGGATTCCTCTTCTACTTCCCCTTCCATTCAACTGGCATTCCTTTTAGATATCTTGATGAACAAAGATGCTTTTAAAGACATTTCCATGTCATTCTCCAACAATAATTGGAACTAGTAGTTGAGAGAAAGTCTAGTTTAGAAATAAAAATTCTAAAGCAATGACTAAGAGGTAATGCCCAAGGAGCCAGTAAGTATGAAATGTCATTTCAAAGTTTGCTGAGAATGATAGCACTAATGAATCAAAGTGACCACAGCAGGCCCAAACTCATTTGTGGTGCCAAAATAAACACGCATCTCTGGATAAGCAAACCAAAAACCCATGAGAAAGAAGGTTAAATATAGAAGTTATTGGTTTCAAGAATCAAAAACATCGGGGGGCGGGGCAAGATGGCAGAAAAGTAGGTTCCCCAAGTCACCTGTCCCCACCAAATTACCTAGATAACCTTCAAATCATCCTGAAAATCTACGAATTTGGCCTGATATTTAAAGAGAGAACAGCTGGAATGCTACAGTGAGAAGAGTTCACGCTTCTATCAAGGTAGGAAGACGGGGAAAAGAGAAATAAAGAAACAAAAGGCATCCAAGGGGGAGGGGCCCCGCGAGGACCCAGGCTGAGGCCGGGCCGAGTGTCCCCAGGGCAGGAAAGCTCCGTCTGGAGAAGCAGGAGCTGCACCAATCTTCCTGGCTCGCAGGGAGTTAGAGCAGGACCCCAGGAGGGCGGGGGTGCCCTCAGGCTCCCTGGGACACTAACAGAGCACCTGCGCCCCGGGGAGAGTGCGCCAAGCTCCCTAAAGGACTGCAGCACACGCCCCACGGCCTGGGAGCAGCTCGGGGGCGGCTCTGACAGAGGCTCTGCGGGGAGGGGGCTGCCCGACCGGGAGCGCAAATCCAACAGCGCAGACCTGGGAGCACAGGGCGCCGGGGACACAGCCCAGGATCCGGCCTCCCACGGAGACAGGCAGAGGCCAGGAGGGCCCAGGACAGCAAGGACGCTCCTGCCCCAAGCTGAGCAGATCAGCGGTCCCGCCCCCGGAGCATCCAGGCCCCTGCAGGCTGAGAGCTCCATAGTTACTGCGGGAGCTGACTCCAGGGCTCCAGAGCTGGCCGCTACCACTGGGGTTGTTCCTCCTGGGGCCTCACGGGGTAAACAGCCCCCACTGAGCCTCACAGTGGCCTTAAACATCTAAACACAGCTTAAACATCTTTCCCTGAGCCCTGGACCAGGCAGGGGGCCGAGCAGCCCCCCAAGTGCTAACACCTGAAAATCAGCACAGCAGGACCCTCCCCCAGAAGACCAGCTAGACGGATAGGGGAAAAACAAATTATTATCTAGACCAAGTTATTGATCATTATTATCTAGACCAAGCAGCACTGGAAAGTTCCAGGGGAAGTCGAGGGATTTACAATATACAGAATCAGAGGATACTCCCCCTTATTTTTTTGTTTTTTGATTTCTGTTTTCATCCCTCCCCCTTTTTTTTCTTTTCTTCTCTTTATTTTTTTTTTCTCTTTCTTTTCTTTTTCTTTCCTTCTTTCTCTCCTCTCTTTTTCTCCTTTTCCCAATACGACTTGTTTTTGGCCACTCTGCACTGAGCAAAATGACTAGAAGGAAAACCTCACCTCAAAAGAAAGAATCAGAAACAGTCCTCTCTCCCACAGAGTTACAAAATCTGGATTACAATTCAATGTCAGAAAGCCAATTCAGAAGCACTATTATACAGCTACTGGTGGCTCTAGAAAAAAGCATAAAGGACTCAAGAGACTTCATGACTGCAGAATTTAGATCTAATCAGGCAGAAATTAAAAATCAATTGAATGAGATGCAATCCAAACTAGAGGACCTAACAACGAGGGTTAACGAAGTGGAAGAATGAGTGAGTGACAGAGAAGACAAGTTGATGGCAAAGAGGGAAACTGAGGAAAAAAGAGACAAACAATTAAAGGATCATGAGGATGGATTAAGGGAAATAAGTGACAGCCTGAGGAAGAAAAATCTATGTTTAATTGGGGTTCCCAAGGGCGCCGAAAGGGCCAGAGGGCCAGAATATGTATTTGAACAAATCATAGCTGAAAACTTTCCTAATCTGGGAAGGGAAACAGGCATTCAGATCCAGAAAATAGAGAGATCCCCAGCTAAAATCAATAAAAACTGTTCAATACCTCGACATTTAATAGTTAAACTTGCAAATTCCAAAGATAAAGAGAAGATCCTTAAAGCAGCAAGAGACAAGAAATCCCTAACTTATATGGGGAGGAATATTAGGGTAACAGCAGACCTCTCCACAGAGACCTGGCAGGCCAGAAAGGGCTGGCAGGATATATTCAGGGTCCTAAATGATAAAAACATACAGCCAAGAATACTTTATCCAGCAAGGCTCTCATTCAGAATAGAAGGAGAGATAAAGAGCTTCCAAGACAGGCAGGAACTGAGAGAATATGTGACCACCAAATCAGCTCTGCAAGAAATTTTAAGGGGGACTCTTAAAATTCCCCTTTAGGAAGAAGTCCAATGGAACAATCCACAAAAACAGGGACTGAATAGGTATCATGATGACACTAAACTCATATCTTTTAATAGTAACTCTGAACGTGAATGAGCTTAATGACCCCATCAAAAGGCGAAGGGTTTCAGACTGGATAAGAAAACAGGACCCATCTATTTGCTATCTACAAGAGATGCATTTTAGACATAAGGACACCTACAGCCTGAAAATAAAAGGTTGGAGAACCATTTACCATTCAAATGGTCCTCAAAAGAAAGCTGGGGTAGCCATCCTTATATCAGATAAACTAAAATTTATCCCAAAGACTGTAGTGATTGATGAAGAGGGACACTATATTATACTTAAAGGATCTATCCAACAAGAGGACTTAACAATCATCAATATATATGCCCCGAATGTAGGAGCTGCCAAATATATCACTTAATAACCAAAGTTAAGACATACTTAGATAATAATACACTTATACTTGGTGACTTCAATCTAGCGCTTTCTATACTCGATAGGTCTTCTAAGCACAACATCTCCAAAGAAACAAGAGCTTTAAACGATACACTGAACCAGATGGATTTCACAGATACCTACAGAACTTTACATCCAAACGCAACTGAATACACATTCTTCTCAAGTGTACATGGAACTTTCTCCAGAATAGACCACATACTGGGTCACAAATCAGGTCTGAACCGATACCAAAAGACTGGGATCGTCCCCTGCGTATTCTCAGACCATAATGCCTTGAAATTAGAACTAAATCACAACAAGAAGTTTGGAAGGACCTCAAACACATGGAGGTTAAGGACCATCCTGCTAAAAGATGAAAGGGTCAACCAGGAAATTAAGGAAGAATTAAAAAGATTCATGGAAACTAATGAGAATGAAGATACAACTGTTCAAAATCTTTGGGATGCAGCAAAAGCAGTCCTGAGAGGGAAATACATTGCAATACAAGCATCCATCCAAAAACTGGAAAGAACTCAAATACAAAAGCTAACCTTACACCTAAAGGAGCTAGAGAAAAAACAGCAAATAGATCCTACACCCAGCAGAAGAAGAGAGTTAATAAAGATTCGAGCAGAACTCAATGAAATCGAGACCAGAAGAACTGTGGAACAGATCAACAAAACCAGGAGTTGGTTCTCTGAAAGAATTAACAAGATAGATAAACCATTAGCCAGCCTTATTAAAAAGAAGAGAGAGAAGACTCAAATTAATAAAATCATGAATGAGAAAGGAGAGATCACTACCAACACCAAGGAAATACAAACGATTTTAAAAAACATATTATGAACAGCTATACGCCAATAAATTAGGCAATCTAGAAGAAATGGACGCATTTCTGGAAAACCACAAACTACCAAAACTGGAACTGGAAGAAATAGAAAACCTGAACAGGCCAATAACCAGGGAGGAAATTGAAGCAGTCATCAAAAACCTCCCAAGACACAAAAGTCCAGGGCCAGATGGCTTCCCAGGGGAATTCTATCAAACGTTTAAACAAGAAACCATACCTATTCTCCTAAAGCTGTTTGGAAAGATAGAAAGAGATGGAGTACTTCCAAATTCGTTCTCTGAGGCCAGCATCACTTTAGTTCCAAAACCAGACAAAGACCCCACCAAAAAGGAGAATTATAGACCAATATCCCTCATGAACATGGATGCAAAAATTCTCAACAAGATACTAGCCAATAGGATCCAATCTTAAGAAGATTATTCACCATGACCAAGTAGGATTTATCCCCGGGATGCAAGGCTGGTTCAACACTCATAAAACAATCAATGTGTTTCATCATATCAGAAAAAAAAAAAAAAACCAAGAACCATATGATCCTTTCAACAGATGCAGAGAAAGCATTTGACAAAATACAGCATCCATTCCTGATCAAAACTCTTCAGAGTTTAAGGATAGAGGGAACATTCCTCAACATCTTAAAAGCCATCTATGAAAAGCCCACAGCAAATATCATTCTCAATGGGGAAGCACAGGGAGCTCTGGTCAACTAAATATTAAGTAATATTAATTTGTTGGAACAAATTATTTTAAGATTTGTGTGGAATCAGAAAAGACCCCGAATAGTCAGGGGAATTTTAAAAAGGAAAACCATAGCTGGGGGCATCACAATGCCAGATTTCAGGTTGTACTACAAAGCTGTGGTCATCAAGACAGTGTGGTACTGGCACAAAAACAGACACATAGATCAATGGAACAGAATAGAGAATCCAGAAGTGGACCCTCAACTTTATGGTCCTAGAGGAGAACACAGGCAACACCTTTTTTGAACTCGGCTACAGTAACTTCTTGCAAGATACAGCCACTAAGGCAAAAGAAACAAAAGCTAAAATGAACTATTGGGACTTCATCAAGATAAGAAGCTTTTGCACAGCAAAAGATACCGTCAACAAAACTCAAAGACAACCTACAGAATGGGAGAAGATACTTGCAAATGACGTATCAGATAAAGGGCTAGTTTAAGATTTTTTTTTCCATTCCTGTAAAATGTGCCATTGGAATTTTAATAGAGATTGCACTGAATCTGTACATCACTTTGGGTAGTATGGACATTTTCACAAAACTAATTCTTCCAAACCAAGAACAAGGATATTTTTCTAACTATTTGTGTTTCCTTCAATTTCATTCACTGTCTTATAGTTTTCCATTTACAGGCCTTTCACCTATTGGATAAATGTATTCATAGGCATTTTATTATTTTTGATGCTATTGTTAATGAGTAAGTTTCTTAATTTCTCTTCAGATGGTTCATTGTTAGTGTATAGACATGCAACTACTTTTTTATGTTGATTATGTTTCCTGAAATTCTACTGAATTCATTTATTAGTTCTAACAGTTTTTTTATGGAATATTTAAGATTTCCTCTACATAAGATCATGTCATATGCAAACAAACAATTTTACTTCTCCCTTTCCAATTTAGATGTCTTTTATTTTCTTGGCTAATCACATAGCTAGGCCTTCTAGCACTATGTTGAATAAAAGTGGCAAGAGTGGGCATCCCTGTCTTATTCCTGATCTTAAAGAAAAGGCTTTTAACTCTGTAACACTGAGTATGGTTTTAGTTTTGGGGTTGCCTTTATTATATTGAGGTGCATTTATTATATTGAGGTGCATTCCTTCCACACCTAATTTTTTAAAAAAAATTTTATCATGAGAGGATGTTAAATTTTAACAAATGCCTTTTCTGCATTATTGGATGATAATACGATTGTTATCCTTCATTCTGTTAATGTAGCATATCACATTTATTAATTTTTATATGTTGAATCATCTTTGCATCACAGAGATGAATCCCACTTGACTATGGAGTATGATCCTTGAATTTGGCTATTATACCATTGAGGATCTTAGACCTATGTTCATCAGAGATATTAGCTTATCACTTTCATTGCTTTTAGTGTCCTTATCCAGCTTCAGTATCAGGATAACTCTGACGTCATAAAGTAAGTTTGGATATGTTCCCTCCTCTTAAATTTCTTGGAAGAGTTGGAGAAGGAGTGGTGTTAATTCTTTTAATTGTTTGGTAGAATTCATCTGGAAAGCGATCTGGTCCTGAAGTTTTATTTGTTAGAAGGTTTTTGATTATTGATTAAATCTCCTTACTAGTGATCAATGAGTTCAGATTTTCTATTTCTTCATGTTTCAGTCATGATAGGTCATATGTTTCCTTTAGGTTGCCCAATTTGTTGGCATATAACTGCTCATAATGGTCTCTTATAATCCTTTGTATTTCTTTTTTATCAGTTGTAATGTCCCCTCTTTCATATTTTATTTTATTTATTTGAATCCTGTCTCCTAAATCCTGTTTTCCTTGGTGAGTTTGGCTAAAGATTTGTCAATTTTGTTTGTCTTTTCAAAGAAACATTTCTAGTTTCATCTAGGTTTTTTTTTATTGAAGCATAATTAATATACAATGTTACATCACTTCCAGGTGTGATTCAACAAGTTTATCATTGATTTTTTCTAGTACCTTTATAATCTCTACTTCTCTACTTCATTTACTTCTGCTCTAATCTTTATTTTTTCCTTCTGCCAACTTTAGGTTTAGTTTGTTCTTCCTTTTAGAGTTCCTCAAGGTATAAAATTAGATTGTTTATTTAAGATCTTTCTTTTTTCTTAATACAGGTGTTTATTACTATAAACTTTCCTCTTCAAACTGCTTTTCTTGCATCCCCTAAGTATTGGTATGTTATGCTTCCATCTTCATTTATCTTGAGATTTTTCTACTTTCCTTTTGATTTCTTTTGATTCCTTATTTGACCTATTGTTCAGAAATGTGTCCTTTAATTTCCACATATTTGTGAATTTTCCAGGTTTCCTCTTGTTGTCAGAAAAGATACTTGATATAATTTTGATCTTCTTAAATTTATCTGTTTGTGACCTAATATGTAATCTATCCTACAAAACATTCCATGCATGCTTGAGAGGAATGTGTGTACTACTACTGGACAAAATGTTCTATAAACATCTGTTAGGTTCACTTGGTCTAAAGTATAATCCAACTCCAGTGTTTCCTTACTGATTTTCTGTCTGGAATATCTATCCATTGTTTAAAGTGGTGTATCAAAGTTCCCTACTATTATTGCATTGCTGTCTATTTTTGCCTTAAATATATTAATAATTGTTTAATATATTTAGGTACTCCAATACTGGATGTGTATATATTTATAGTTATAGCCTCTTGGTAAACTAACTCCTTTATCGTTGTATAAGGGCTTTCTTTGTCTCTTGTTATAGCTTTTGAGTTAAAGTCTATTTTATCTGATATAATATAGCTAACCCTGCACTTTTGGTTTTCATTTGAATGGAGTATCTTCTTCCTATCTATTTTCAGCCTATAAGTATCCTTAAAGCTTAACTGAGTCTCTTGTAGGCAGCATATAGTTAGGGGGTTTTGTTTTGTTTTGTTTTAATCCATTCAGCTACTCTATGTCTTCTAATTAGAGAATTTAAAGCACTTATATTAAGAGTAATTAATGATAGATAAGGTACAATCACCGTTTTGTTAATTGCTCTCTGGTTGTTTTACAATTCTTTTGTTCCTTTTTTCTCCTCTCTCATTGACTTTCTTACGAATTGATGTTTTGTAGTGGTATACTTTTATTCTATTCTTTTCATCATTTATGTGTCTATAGGATTTAGCTTTGTGATTTGAGACTTTCATAATACATCATGTAGTTACAATAGTCTATTTTAAGCTTATACTAACGTCAATCACATAATAGAAGTTCTACACTTTTACTCGCCCCCTTTTCACATTTTGTTGTTGATGTCCCAATTTACATCTCCTTATATTGTGTATGAATTAATAAAATATTGTAGCACTGATTATTTTTAACAGTTTTATCTTTTAACCTATAAGCTAGGATATGTGATTTATATACCACCACTGCAATATTATTTTGAATTTGACTATATATTTACCTTTACTAGTGAATTTTCTACTTTCATATGTTTTCATGTTTACCAATTAGTGTCCCTTCATTTCAGCTTGAAAACTTCCTTTACCATTTCTTGTAAGACAGTCTAGTGGTAATAAATTTCATTAGCTTTTGTGTGGAAAAGTCTATGTCTCCCTCATTTCTGAAGGACAACTTTGCTAGTGATGTATTCTTGGTTTGCAGCTTTTTCTTTGACCATTTTGAATATCTTATCCCATCCTCTCCTGGCCCGGAAAGGTTGGGCTGAGAAATCTGCAGATAGCATTACCGGGATTCCCTTTTATGTGCCAAGCTATTCTTGCTGCTTTAAAAATTCTGTAATTGATTTTTCAGACTTTTATTATAATGCATCTCAATGAAAATCTCTTTGGGTTGAATCTAATTTGGACATCTTTGAGCTTGTCCTTGGATGGCCTTATCTCTCCCCAGATTTGGGACATTTTCAGCCATTATTTCTTTAAGTAAATTTTCTGTCCCTTTCTCTCTCTCTTCTCTTTCTGGGACTACCATAACATGAATGTTGTTTTGCTATATTATGAAGATGATAAAAGAATGATGATAAAATACAAATAAATGATGATAAAACAAAAATATTTAAATATAAGAATAGAGTTCACTACCAAGTTCACTACCAAGAGACATCAGTAAGCGAACCTCCAAAGATTGTACTCCAGGAAAAATAAAAAGGATTCTAGAAGGACGACCTAATATGCAGCAAACACAATGATAAGTCTGCATTTTTTAATGTAAGCAATTTTTAAAATATTAATTATCATAATACTTTCTAATTTGTAGAATTTATTTTTTTTAATTTGTAGAATTTAAAAGAAGTAGACTTCCTCTCCAAACATAATGGAGGAACAAGGACCAGATTTACCTTGCTGTCTCAACCAAATAAAAAACTGGAAAAAAAATAAATAAAACGTCATTTCACAACAACCAAAGCAGAATATTCCCTGGGAGGGAGAGAAAAATGAGGTAATCCCTATGACTGTCCTACTTTACTGCAGAGACTTTTCAGGCTGCAACACAGAAAGAGGCAAATTAAGCAGTATCCCTAAATTGAAAAGACAGGGATGGTAGTCCAGGAAGGCCAAAGTGGCTAGAATTCCAAGAAATCATAGAGTTGATAGAATTTGTAGAAGGTGTTATTAAACAGCTATTACAAATAAAACATCATATGTTCAAGAAGATAGAAGATGCTGCAAAGAGTATAAGAATGCCTCCTGAAAGGGGCATGTGGGTGGGTGTTGAGAGGGTGTTAACGCAACTCACTGGAACACTGGAAGATGTGTCCTACTGGCTGTCCCCAGCTGACTGTGAGTACCATCAAAACTCAAGGGAGAGAAAGTGTGGGACACTGGGTATCTGGCATGCCACTGGCTTCAGCTCACTATTGGAGCAGGAATAAAAAGGCATTTTGGAACCAGGAAGAAAAGCCTCTTCTTCATTCAGTGTCTCTCCAACGCCATCTACTGAAAAGCTTAGCATTGTCCAACCTGGCAAAACAGAAATGCTCATAGGGCTCAGCTCCAATATCACAAAGCAGGGCAAAGAAGGGTGGATATGGAGCAAAGAGATAAATTGACAACCGGTACAAAAAGTATACAAAACATTTAAATATCTAGATTTCCGCCTCTGTCAGGGAAGATTCAACTTGAAGTTTCACTAATAAAAAAAAAAGAATTCTCTTTTAGCTTCAGATAAAAGGATAATGAAAATATAACTAATGAATAGAAGCTTAACTTGAGATTTTACTAATAAAATGTCACATCTCCATTTCTCTGTTTTTAGACTTAATTTGTAGGCTTAGAGATAGCATAATTGAGAAATCATAGTAAAATATATATTATCTAGTCAAAACTATCCAGATATATATATAATTATATTCATAAAATTGCTTATTTACAAGTATGCATATGCACACACACATGCACACACACTTATTAGTTATCAAAGAAACACAAATTGAAGGAAAAATTAAGCACAAATTTTTTACCCATCAAATTGACAAAAAATAATTAATGTCCAATACTGGAGAGAGTACAGGAAAAGAGAAGGCTAAAAATTGTTGAAGATAAGCTTCTCCAATTATACATTTATATACACTGCAAAACTTGCTGTCAAGAAAATTATCTAATTTTTAATTTGGTGGATTGGTTGTGGAGGAAAATTCAGCTGAATAGTATTTGCAAAGCTCTCTATTTTTATGTCAAAAGAAAGAGTAATTCAGTTTTTAAAAGCATCATGTGTTTGTTCATTCTTTCAAATCTAGATAAGTGACAAAAACACTTGACAATAGCAAATTGAGAATAATCACTAGTCAATTTGTGGAGCCACCTACTCTGAATTCTTTACACCCATTTTACAAAATGCATCTATCACAAATGGAAAACAATAGAAACTAAAGCACATAACTAAGTCATTATGGCATTCACAGTTTTTATTTGATTTTAAAAATAATAGTTGATTATCACATTTGTAATAATAGAAGTTCCCTAATAAGAATTAAAACCATCAATTTTAATTGAACCTCTATTCATTTTCAATTAGAACTGCTTACAATGAGTAAATGAAATCAATGAAGTAAATTTAAGCGAAGTGAAATATAAAACAAATTAAAGTTATACCTATAATATATGTATCCAGGAAGGTTTTCAGATACAAGGAAGAGTACCATGAATAACTACTCTCTGCCTTAAATTTTCCATTCCTGAAGTAAGATGGAACACCTGGCAAGCAATGGTAGAATTCATCTAACTCTTTCTTATAGGTGTGATATAGTGTTGACACCAGGGACCATAACAGCTACTCTACTGAATATGGTACTACACATGAATTCAAACTACAAGAACAGCCTTACCATTAGATGTATGAATAGGTCACAGCCTTTGCCTCAAGATACTCTTGCATCAGCTACTGATTGGCCCAAATTCTTAGTTGAGATGTAATCTAAATTAATTTTTAAGAATATATGAGCTTCAGTTTCCTCATCTATAAAATTAAAATAAAGAAGTATCTTCTGGGACTGTTTTGAGGATTAACTATACCTTTATACATATTTATACATGAACATATGTATACACACATACACACATGATACAGTGAAAGGGCATGCATCCAATAAATGTAGTTACTGCAATTGACAGTAATCAACTAATTTTAATACAGCATTAAAGGTGACACATAGGAGAGAACCTGCTCTGCCATGTGGCTTCTTGCCTTCATGGTACTTATAGTAGTCTACCAGAGAAGACAGATATAAATATATAATTATAAATAACTAATAATTTCAATCATACACAGTGCTATGGAAAATAGCTAATATTTATAGAGAATGTACTGAGCAATGCACTTCACATACATCATAGTATTATTTCCGTTTAAAGAAATGTGCGCATAGGTTAGGAAACACAGGCAGTCTGAATCCAAAGCTAGCACTTTTAACCAGTATCCAACACTATCTCAAGAAAAAAAGTACTATACAATACTGTACATACATTTTATATGATGTTATCATCATATCATTTTTTAATCACCCTAGCAGCAGTGCAGATGATGAATTGGAGAGAAATAAAACTGCACACAGGAGAGTACTGAAGTGTCCAAGCAAGAAATGATTAGTACTAGAACAAAGTCAGTTGCAGGAAGAATGAGAGAAGAAAACAAACATGAGCTACTGAGACAGAATTGATAACACTTTGCAAGTGACTGGATGTGAGAGAGAGGAAAAGAGAAAGCTCAACACACTGCCACCAGAGAGACATGGCTACCGAGCACTTTTATAACTGAAGACTTAATCAATCCTGACCCAGGAGAAAAGGATTTCATTTCCACTCATCCACATTCATTACCCCACCCTTAGCTGCAACACACACATCACTGCTGTGGAGGTAACTAAATATCTTTGTACAGCTACCAATCAAATATTTAACCTATTTAAAGAAAAATCTAAGAAGTCTTTCACTAAAAAACAAAAAAATAATCTGGAATCTCTATTTCAACAAAGAAATAAAATACTAAATTGACTTTTCACTTTATACATATACATGGTACTCATTTGATCTTAAGAATGTCTTGATTGAACACACAAAAAATGATATTTACTGAATTCACAATCTATTAATTAAAAATAAAAGTTAAGGAGCTTACCCAATGATATAAGTAAAATTTCAGACAAATCTTCAAAGGAAAATTTTCAGGTATACTTGATTATGCTATTTTTTAATAAACAGCATTAGCTAGACAGACACGTTGGTCTTTTATTGGTCTTTAGGGCTACAGAATTCTATCCATACAGTTCTGCAAGCTTTAGTGTATGTAAATGATTCAACTTACAATTAAAATCCTAATATGAGGGGAGTTGGGGTGGTGGCTCCATCAGTTAAATGTACGACGTTTTATTTTGGTTCAGGTAATATCTCTAAGTCATGAGATCTAGCCCTGAGTTGCACTCTGTGCTCAACAGGGAGGTCTGCTTGAGATTCTCTCACCCTATCCTTAGACCCTCTCCCTCTGCCCGTCCCCCTGGCATGCTCTCTCTCTCTAAAATAAATAAATAAATCTTTTTTTTTTAATTCTGATATGAAAATTGGAAGGGTAAAATATAATATATCCCACCTTTTGACATTTTGGTAAAATTTGCTATAAAATTAAATCAAATGAAAAGTTTGAAAGTTTATTTTTTATTCAAATCATCTAATAAGTGAAATAACATGTGATGATTTTTACCTGAAATGCAGTCAATATAGTTAGAAAGGCAAATGAAACTTAATATTTTATTTAAGACAAATTGCTATATTAACTGTTATTACTGTCTTTCTGTCATCTGCCAATGTTGAGGATGCTAGGCTGAGCTCAGTGGGGTATAAGGCTAAATTATCAAGAGGTAAGATTGAGGGGAAAGATGGAGTATAGAAATCTGTCAGTAGAACTATCAAATAAGGAAGAGAAAGAAAGAGAAACAAGGAAATAGAGTCAAAGTCAGAATCATACAGTAGTTTATAAACACACTAGATTAGACCTCTCAAACATTTTGGTCTTGGAATTTCTTTGCACTCTTGAAAATTATTGAGAATCCCAAAGAGCTTTTATTTAAGTATCCACTGATACTTACTATCTTGGATATCAAAACTGAGAAATTTTGAAAATACTTATTAATTCATTTAAAAATAACAATAAGCCCATAACATGTTAACAGAAATAATGTATTTATGAAATATAATTATAGGGCAGCCCCAGTGACCCAGTGGTTTAGCACCACCTTCAGCCCAGGGCCTAATCCTGGAGACCCGGGATCGAGTCTCATGTCAGTTTCCCTGCATGGAGCCTGCTTATCCTTCTACCTGTGTCTCTGCCTCTGTGTGTGTGTGTGTGTGTCTCATGAATAAATAAATAAGATCTTTAAAAAAAAAAAAAAGAAAAGAAAAGAAAAATAACTATTTTCCCAAACAAAAAAATCATTGGTTTACATTTCTGCAAATCTCTTAAAGTCTGGCTTATCTAGCCAACTAGATTCTCATATTTCTTCTTGCATTTAATCTGTTTCTATATCACATCTTATGAGGCCTCTGTATACTCATAAAAGAATGGATAGTTCAAAAAGCAAGTAATGTCTTTGAATTATTACAAAAATAGTTTCAACTTCACAAATTGCCTTGATAGGGTCTTGAGGATCCCAGGGGTCATAGGACTACACTTTGAAAATGACTGGATTAGACAAACATATTTTAAAAGGAGGAAAATGAACATGATTTGCAGACCAACATCAAAATGAAACGCATAAGCACAGTACCTCACCTTATAGTTTTATGAATTTAGGGCTTCAATAGAACTAGAATTTCAATGGAGCCAAGCCTGGAGAGACCACTATACATTATCCTATCTCCAAATGTAAATACAGAATCAACTCTATAGAACTCCCTTCAGGTAATCGTGGAATTGTAAGCACCAGCAGGAAAAACTGCTTATGAATGAATAAAACAGACATTGTACTGACAAGCCAATAGTAAAATCTACTGAAATAATTTTATAATAAAGATTAGGTCATGGCTTTACTTCAATACAATAATTATGGCAAGATAATAGAAAGCACTTCTTAGGGACAGTTCTGTTTCCTGAAGAACTATGACATGGATATCCACACATTTAAAATAGTATAAAGATACTACTTTCTGGAAACAGAACATGAAACAAAAGCTTCTTAATATCTCCCCCACACTGATGAATCCTTGAGTATTTTTATCCCATTGAAATGGATTCTGATACATCAGACATTTCCCCCTTCACACACTTTTTTTTTAATTTTTTTTAATTTTTTTATTTATTTATGGTAGTCACACACAGAGAGAGAGAGAGAGAGAGAGAGAGGCAGAGACATAGGCAGAGGGAGAAGCATGCTCCATGCACCGGGAGCCTGACATGGGATTCGATCCCGGGTCTCCAGGATCACGCCCTGGGCCAAAGGCAGGCGCTAAACCGCTGCGCCACCCAGGGATCCCCCTCACACACTTTTCTAATTGATGTACAATAATAACTGCTGTAAACATCCATTTATAGTTTTTTCTCATTTTTTCATCTTAATTCTTCTGTTTTCAGTGTTTGGGAACCAATCCCAGCCTCTACTCTTATTCCTGTTTCATCAGGTTACATTCAGTGTTCCCTACATCCCTCCATACACCTATATGTGACTTTACATTTTGAAATACAAAAATATAATTCTATATCATATATTCTTGTGCATTTTAAAGACAATAGCAACTCAATCTATGAATAAGCCTAAAGAGAGGGAAAACACAAAGACTTCAAAAGAAACAATTTTGAAATAGACACTTGCACATTACTTTGAGGGCAAAAGCACTTAAGTTATTTCAATACTTTATGTTCTGCTTGTATCATCAACCACCCACTTGATCTCTCTCAATCTATAAACCCTGGGGAGGGAAAAATAATGATAAATTGAAACTTCCCTTGGGTAAATACACATAAATTACTTGGTAAAGACACCGAAAAAAAATTAAGAAGGTGGTAAATAAGGCTTTTTCATTTAGGGGGAAAAAAGATATCAAGGAATAGAGTTTAACTCTTGTATAATAGTTAAAGCTTTATAAATCAGCCAAGGGCTGTAACTAGGCAACGTGATTCTTCACTGTGCTCAAAAAGGGGGCTGCCAAGCATCAGTAGCCTCATTTCTCGCTGAAAGCTTTGACAAGTTTCCACCATATTTTATATAATTGTAGCAGAGGGAATGCCAGATTAGATCTGATTTGCTGTCATAATGGGATTTTTTCCCACATAAGCTAATGATGCAAAGCTATATTTAACCCCCAAAAAGTCACCCTCAAGCACTTACTGTATATTCTGATTGCTTCTCATATCTAGAATTGGACAAGTAGCAATTTTTCTGCTACTGAATATGACAAAAGCAAAGGTTTAATAGGTAGGTTTTTTTCCTCCTGATTGGCTCCATTATATCTTAGCTACATATTCCAAATATGTTCACTAGCTTCTCTCACCAAATTGAGAAGATCAAGAAAGTCCGTTGCTTTGAGTTCATATCCATGGTGTATGCAAGTCAATTCTGTTGCCCCAGACTACTCTAGTTGGCTGAATATGCTGTTAATTTCCCACCTTTAATCTGGGCCCCACTCTAATCCTAGGTCACAGAGAAGTTTGGGAGCACTTAAGGCATTTGTCTTCAGCAATAGTGTCTAAATGTATTTATATATGATCATAAACATAGTGGATCCTTTTGTCATCTCTGTACCCAGAGAGCTGCAATCCTCCATATTCACCTTTGTTTTATTTCTACATTCTGATTTGTATTCTAATTTCCTGCTGGAAGTAGGTCCCTTCCCTTAATACCTGCCCTCTTAGCTGATGCCCAGACAGTATGTACAGCCCTCACCAACCTCTAATGAGATGGATCATATCCTTTAAATCTTGTTTCAAACTGGACATTTCTACCATCCCAAGTCATGCCATACACTGAAACGAAAGTATCACCACTAGCAAGAAACTTCTGCTGTAGCCACTCACAAACCTACAAGATGGAACCCTCTGTCTATTGACCCTAATCCAAATTTGTATGTAAGCTTGCCACATCTTTCAGAAATTTGTTTTGGCCACCCAAAAATTATATTAGTTCTATACCTAATTTCCCATACACATAAGATTCCAGCATGCCTCCCAGCTGAGCTCCCATGGGTAAAACTACAACACTAATAGTACTAGCCCAGGGTCACTACCAGTCAGTAACTCTCTTTCCAAACAGCAAATTGTCAGCTATACAGCAGTCCCTCCTTACCTGCAGGGCATACATTACAAGAACCCCAGTGGATGCTTAAAACTGCAAATAGTACCAAGCTCTATATATATCATGTTTTGTTATTTTACTATACATATATGCCTACAGCAAAGCTTTTTTTTTTTTTTTTTATGATAGTCACAGAGAGAGAGAGAGAGAGAGAGAGGCAGAGACATAGGCAGAGGGAGAAGCAGGCTCCATGCACCAGGAGCCTGATGTGGGATTCGATCCCAGGTCTCCAGGATCGCGCCCTGGGCCAAAGGCAGGCGCCAAACCGCTGCGCCACCCAGGGATCCCACAAAGCTTAATTTATAAATTAGGCATAGCAAAATATTAACAGTAATAACTAATAATAAAACAAAACAATTATAACCATATACTGCAATAAAAGTTATGTGAACATGTGTCTCTCTCGCAAAATATGCTGTTGTATTTCACTCACCCTCCTTCTTATGATGATATGAGATGATAAAATGTCTACGTGATGAGATGAAGTGAGGTGAGTGACATAAGCATTGGGGCATAGCATCAGGCTGCCACTCACCTTCTGACAATAGGTCAGAAGGAGGGCCATCTGCTTCTAGGCCACAGTTGAATACAGGAAACTGAAACTGTGGAAAAGTGAAACACAGATAAGGGAGGTCGACCATACTACCTTCCTATAGTTTAAATTACTGACCTATCATTTCCTGGTCTTATGATCTTAGTCATGTTACTTAAAACCACTGTAAGACTTCATTTCCTCACCTAGAAAATAGAAACAAGCATACCTAGTTTGCAGCATAATCATTAAATAAACATGTCCTATTATTATTAAATAATTATTTTCTTATACAGAGACTGAAAAACAAACGTATCAACAGGACACTTCCTTTTTGGGGATCTGATAGAGTCTTCAGGCTTGGGCTAAAGAAAACTTAGTTACCAACAAATATTATCAAGTGATTGTACCTACAGCATTCATAAATAAGATCTTGTAAGAATTTGTTTTTTTTTTAGAGAAACATTTTATGTAGTCCATAAAGTTCATAAAACAGAAACCTAAAATCAAGTCTTAATGATTGCATATCTCAGATAAATAGAGAGATGATATAGATACATGGACAGATATAAATAGATCCATCTATCCAGAGAGTCTATTCACATTGAATAGATAGGGAGCACTCCCCTTTGTACATTATAATTCATATACTCCAAAGGTCCCAACCTTAGGTCAACAACTTCAAGGTTAGTGATACAATCCAGTGATAAGGTATATATACAAAGGAGTGTTATTGAAGAACAGATACCAAATATCATGAACTTGTCATAGCTGAAAAATGGGTTTATCTCCTACTCTAAGGTATCTGAGTCTTTCATAAGCAAAGGAAGCAGATTAGCTTAAAGAAAAATTAATGGCATTCCCCCATATTGCCTCCTTTCTGGCTCAGATTGTCCCAGATTGACAGTCAACTAAACATCTTTTGGCTTTTCCTTTTCACTTCCATCAAAATTTGTGTCTTGCATCATGAGACTCAAATTGCTTAATGAGTAATTGTGAATAGAATCATATAAGCTAGCACAAATGAAGGTGGCAATGATGAATAACAGTTTGCTTTGCCATCATCAGAGAGAAAAAAACAGAAAATCTCAGGTTTGAGAAATCTCAGGCACAGGCAGTGTGAGCATTCAGGGTATTATGAATGCAAGGAAAATCTGAGTGTTGTTTTTGGATGGAAGAACCTGTTAGTGTTTTCCTTTATAGTATCCTAGGAGTACAAAATGTTAGGATCGCAGAGAAGCTTTAAGAGGCAACAAATCCAATGATACAGCCATGTTGCATTAAGTTTTTATGAGCCTTGCAAAATTCTGTCAAGTGGTATCTTTCACTATTGAAAATACTAAAATCTATAGCTTCCTCATCAGGTGGTCACCTGTGATTAAACAACTCCAAATTCACATTTACAGTTTCATGTTTAAAAAATACATATTCTCAATTTTTGAAGAATTACGATTGTTAAAATGTTCCACTTACACTGAACTAAAGAAAGCCTTCTGTTGTTCCTACTAGCTTGCTGATAAGTCACAGCCTAGCCCCTGAGTCCTTTCAGAAAAAAAAAAAAAACATAAATAGTCATATAATAGCTACTTTCATGTTTGAAAACAGTTGTCAGATCATCTCTGGGTCTTCTCTTCCCTGGCAAAACATCTTTAATTTGAGTCTCCAAAAAACAATGTTTCAAAGCCCTTACTAATATTATATATTCAATTTCTATATTCCTTGGCACACTATTTGAGGTATTTTTTCTGTTAAGTTTAGAATACATGAGATGTGAATCTCCCAATACCTAGAGAACAACCAAAGACTAAGCCTGGCTTTTGCTATAGGTATTTTGCAGCCACACCATACCACTGACTCAGGCTGAACTTTCAACTGTTCTCCCAAATATTATTTTTTACATGTGTTACAACTAAACCATTTCATTCTTACTATGTTCAAAAAGAGTTTTGTACTCATATTCAGGATCTCACCTTTGTTCCCATTAACTTTCACCTTGATAAAGATGTCCATTTCTCCAACTCAGCAAAATCTCAGTCTCTGACTTTTAACTTCTGATGAATTTGTTATTCTTAATTATTTGTCCCCTGTATCATTTTTCAAAGAATTGATGAATTTGCTGACCAGCACAAGGCCCCAAATAAAATCCTGCAATAAACTGCTACAACTTTCACTGCAAGTTAATGTCATTCTATTCAATGACTTCCTCCATACAGCTTCAGACTTAAACACAAATCCAAAGCCTAAGCTTAATTCCTCTCTTCAGTGAGATAGACACTGGATTCTCACAGCTGTTACTTAATGCAATGCTTATGTATTATGTCTAAAAGTGACACCGACATAGGACAATATCCCATAATCTCATATCCAATCCCCGAAGTTAAACGTAGTTTATAACCTAAAACTCCCCATACATGCTTACTCCTAATCCAAAATAGAATTATCCTGTTATGTATTTCCTAGAAAATAACAAGAAGTATAAGATAGTCATATAAAAAATGTATTCTGGGGTGCCTGGGTGACTCAGTCAGTTAAGCATCCGATTCTTGATTTTGGCTCAGGTCGTGATCTCAGGGTCATGGCATTGAGCCACTTTGGGCTCTGCTCACACAGGGTCGGCTTGAGATTCTCTCCCTCTCCCTCTACCCTGTACTCTCTCTCTAAAATAAGTAAATGGGACCAAAAAAGAATGCAATTCCTAATGGGGATACATTTTTACCATATTTCCAGAAAATTTGAGAACAATTTGCATCTCTATCAATAATGTATGAGAATGTCCATTTTGTATAAAACCTAACCAACACTGAGCATTATAATTTTTTTTTTTACTGTTTGCCAATTCAATAGGTAAATTCTTGTACTTTTGGAAGATGTGCAAAGACTTGTCTTTTATGATAAGGATTATTCATTCCTGTGTCTCAAAAATTAATGTATGGTATTTCAGTCCCTTAGCAAAGTTGGTGTTTTAAAAAGTTAACATCAATTGATATATTTTTAAGCTGTCTGGTTCCCTCTAGAATGAAAGGATTTCTTTTAAATTATGGATTTCCTTTGTTTTGTTCACCGCAGTATATCTCAAGACACTACAACAGTACCTGGAATATAGCAGTTGCTAATAAATATACATTGAATGAATAATGAAAACAATGAACTTGATCTATTAGAAAATGTGTCCCATGGAAAAGAAAACAACTATCTTGTTAATCATAATAATAAGTATTAATAAGAACAACTGTTCAGCAAACTTACAATGAGTCTTAAACAGAGAAGCCTAAGATACCTAATTAGAGGTGAACAAACTAAAGTCAGAACTGGGTAGCACAAGACAATATTAGAAACAGTGGTCCAAGATTTGACCAGAATCTAACATACAAACCAGCTTTCAACTAGGCATATGGAAATATGTACAGTATTCCAACAGTGATTTTAGATTTACCCCTCAGAGATTGCCTTCCTCCCCTACTCCCTTCAAGTCCCATCCCTGCCTCTCTCTTTCCCCCAACCACAAGGTGGCGATAGCCACTGTTGAACTCTTGGCTCAGTTGCTGAAAACCTCTCTGTAAGCAGAAAAGCCAGCTTTCCCTTAGACTTTTCAGGTGCCCCAGTACTGTTATTTTGGAATAGTAACCCTACTTTGAGAACAATTCCAGAGTATCTAGGCTAAATAAATCTCAGGAGCATATTGAAAAACTCTGGAAAATACAATAAGTTTCTAATAATTTAAGTAAGGAGGACTATGTAACAAAATCACACAAGTTAGGGCTTTATGAACTTCAGAAACAAATGAGGATCCATACAGTAGTGGTATTGCCTTTTTAAATTAAGCCTAGTAAAGCAAGGATACTTGACTGAAATAGTGGATACTGAGCCTAGAAGAAAGAAGACTTAGAAGCAGACTGAGAGAATTCTTCAAATAGCTCAATGAAGGACTACTAGGAAGAAAAAAATGTTTAACTATTTTTGGGCAATTCCAGTGGGAGAAAGCAAAAGCAGTGGCTGTACATTACAGGGAGGCCATCTAGCAAGAGAGTGGGCTGCCTCCATTAATTCAACAAATGTGTCAGGTACTGCTAAGCACCAGTGAACAAATACCTGATCATTGCCCTATATCCTAGCAGGAGAGTATAACTTCACGTTAACCACATTTTGTATTAGTAATGAAGGGAAAGAAAAGTTTTACTACAAATACAGAAGAAATTTAGACATCTAAAAGGCTGTCAATATTTATTTTTCTCCATTTACTGAAGATTTTTACCATTTTCAGTGTAAAATGATGGCATTAAAAATAGTTTGCAAGTTTCTCAATATTTATTTTGAACTGAAATAATAAAATAGATCATAAGAATGCCTGCATAGGCCAAAATTCATTTCAAGTTTGTCCTTTAATGTCCCCTGGTGGATTTAAAAGCAGTGTTACTATAAGAGGAAATTCAGAGATCTGAAGGGTTTCAATAATCTGTGTGTTTCGACTATACTACAAGCTAGACCATATTCTAGAGCACAGCTGTGCACTACACTGTTCAATATGGTAGCCTTAGTTACATGTGGCTATCATGCATTTAAAATCAGTCTAGGAAAGACCTGAATTTTTAATTTTGTTTAATTTTAACTGATTTACATTTCAATAGCCATAATGTAGCTAGTAACCATTGGATAAAACAACAGAGTTCTAGAGATAGGTGAACAATAATATTTCTAAGCAGAAACTTTCTAGAGGAAAGAAGAGCTTAAAGAGAAAAGAAGAGGCAGTCGATTGCAGCCACAAGATGAGAACAACATACAGCTATTTCTATGCAATTTCACTCAGTCAAATTGAATTCAATAAGACATCTCTGGAAAAGTACTCTAAATCCTATTGTAGCCAAATGAGTAAGCTATATTTTGTTTATAAGACGGCTTCCAAAACAGAATGATTAACTCCTGCTTTCCTTAGATTTTTGCATTAAGCTTCTTTTCTTGCATACTAAAGGACATCCTTTCTGACATTTTCAACTTGCAAAAAATGTATCTTTAGAAATTAATTAACTTAGATCTAATGGAGTAGTAAAGAGTTACAAGTGGATTCCCATTTAATACATTCAGTATAAAAAAGAGGTATCAGAAAACTATCTCAGAGCTTTATAAAACCATTGGCTTAGCTGACAACACAACCATTCTGGTGATTCTAGATGGAATTGTAAATCTAATAACCTCAAGGAGTAGTCTCTAAAGAGAAGGACACAAGAGGTTAACTGACATGTGAAAAGAAAATAGTAGAATTTCTATTTTATGTTTAACCTTTTTATTTAAAAAAATCAAGCTTTACTAATTTAAGGCTTCAATAGATATTAATGCTCTTACTCGGTCCACATGCCATATGACAATACTGGTAAGTCATGTGAGGTATCCTGAAGGAAATCTAGGTGTTCCCGGGCATCAACAGTGGTTAACTGGTTCCTTCATCTGTTTTCAAATTTCCATGTATGAGCATTTACATTTGACTGTCTAAGTGGATTCACAGAGTATATTATTTTAAATCATAAAATATTTACAATTCTTCAAAATGAGATGGTGCATAACCTGGAAGACCTTCTCCCACACAAAAATTTTCTGATTATATCAAAGGGAGCTACTTGTTTTTAAACTCAAAGACTATGCATTACTCTTTTAAAGAAAGAAAATGGGGACACCTGGGTGGCTCAGTGGTTGAGTGTCTACCTTCGGCTCAGGACAGGATCCCAGGGTCCTGGGATTTAGTTCTACATAGTGCTCCCAGCAGGGAGCCTGCTTTTTCCTCTGCCTATGTCTCTGCCTCTCTCTGTGTGTCTCTCATGAATAAATAAAATCTTTTTAAAAAATAAAAATAAAGAAAACAAATGCTCCAAATTTGCTGACCTGCTCTACAATAACAAGTGGTTGTCACTAGTGCCTATGTAGCAGGTATTTTCAAAAACACATGTAAGCTGTTCCTTCAAAGTAAAAGTGACAGTTTAATAATCCATGAGGAAGCCTTCTGAAGTGAGCATTTTGAAAATGCATATTTGGAAACGTTTTCAGTGTTATGTGGCTTTTGTTGCCAAAAAAACTATAAGTACTCAATAACTATATAGTTTAGAGTTGAAAATAAAATTTCCTAATCTGTTTGAAAATATTCCTCATAAAAGTGTGAGTGGACTTTTTAACCTATTCCCCTAAAATATTAAAATGCCCAGCTTTCCAAATAATTTGTAAGGACCAACTGACATCAGGTTAGATGAAAAACTGCCAGCTGAATTTTCCAAAATCTTTGCAAAATTGGTACATGGGACTGAAAAATGAACAGTGTCATTTAGCAAACACAGTCAACAAATTATTTCTACAATTTGGAATGACATATCCTTGCAAGTCATATTTTCAACCATGACAGACATAAAAATAAATTGAACTTAGAGACCTCTGAATCATTGCATTACTAAGTTTTTTTTTTTAAGATTTTATTTATTTATTTGAGAAAGGCAGAGAGAATAGAGGGAGAGGGAGAAGTACACTCCCCACTGAGCAGGAAGCCGGATGCAAGGGGCTGAAGTCATCCCAGGACCTGAGCTGAAGTCAGACACTTAATCAACTGAGCCACCCAGGGACCCCTGCATTACCAAGTATTAAACTAAGATTTAAAACATTGTGAATCAGTTAATTTATTATCATTAAAGATAAAATTTTTATAATATATGACCTATATTAAAATATTAGTTTATCTTTATCTCACTCTAAGTTTTCTAATTTATAATATACAGAATTTATAAATAAAAGAAAAAAATCATACCTTTTAGATTAAAAATACACATACTATGGATGGATACTTAGACCACTTTTATTAATAGAATATAATCAAAAAGTTTCAGGGCCACATCCTACTCTGAAGAGTGATTTTAAAAAGTTCTTATAATGGAAACAAAGCAAAAGAAACATCTAAAACAAAAATGAATATCCATTTATTTTAATGTTTTTAATAAACCATTCTGCAAGAGGATTTTGTGTACTCAACACAAACAATGATATGAAAATAGGCCAAGAATTATTTAAATGAATACTGACAACATGATCAAGTCCCTGTTGCAATGATCTGGATCCCTTACAAAAACAGCCAGAATAATCCTGTAATCCAGTTCAGGATGTCGGTCCAGATCCTGTTTTACTATGCCCTTCAAAAAATGCTTGGTGGCCTCCTAGTCTCTGAGGACTCAAACCCATTGAGAAATTATTTTCCTGGGCAGCCCAGGTGGCTCAGCAGTTTAGCGCCGCCTTCAGCCCAGGGTGTGATCCTGGAGACCTGGAATTGAGTCCCGTGTTGGGCTCCCTGCATGAAGCCTGCTTCTTCCTCTCCCTCTGCCTGTGTCTCTGCCTCTCTCTGTGTCTCTCATGAATAAATAAATAAAATCTTTTAAAAATATTATTTTCCTCACAAACCATTCTATGCCTTTTTAAAATGCTATGAGGCTTTTGTCATTGGTCACATGCCACTTACCTGTTTCCAACAGACTCAGTATTCTGGTTTAAGATACCCGGAAGGCTAAATATTGAATACATCAGAAACATTTTAAAAGTAAAAAGTTTGCCTCAATATAACTAAAATGTGTGACTTCCACTACTATTTATAAGAGAAGAATGTTAAACATTAGCTAAAACCCACAATAAACATGGTGAGTATCTGTTTCTAATGACATGGATATTCATAAAGATAGGCCCCTATACCCTACAAATATGAATCATGTTAACTATCTCCCAAAATAAGCCAGTTTAATAGTGATCCTTGGGGTCCACTACAGAAGGTATGTGACAAAGAATGAAGGAGACACTGTAGATGAAAAATACCCTGAACATGTGATTTTTCTTCCTGCTTTCAAGATCAAGAGAAGCCAGTTCCTCGTCTCTAACTCACATCAGCCCAGGGAAGGACTGAAAGACCACTGCTAGTCCACAGACTGAAGATGTGGTATGGATATGGAATTGCTGCAGGTGCCTAGAGTGACCAGCACCCATGAAAGGACCTCAGAGAAGCCCAACAAAATGGTGTGAAGAGCTCCAAGGAAGCCCTGTGTGAGTCAGACTACCCATCAAGGGCCTCATGGGCCTAACCCAGAACACTGTCTCCCACTCCCAATTCTAGCACCTGGCAAGGGAAGGTAGATAGAGAGAGCCAGAGTCTAAGTCAAAATATGCATTTTGTACATTCACTGTTTATTGATGTTATTTTTTATCACTGAGCCATATTTTTTAAGATTTTATTTATTTATGTAAGACAGAGAGTGCACAAGGGGAAGGTGCATACAGAGAGGGAAAAGCAGGCTCCCTGTTCAACAGGAAGCCTGATGTGGGGCTCCATCCCAGGACCCTGGGATCATGACCTGAGCCCAAGGTAGACACTTAACCAACTGAGCCACCCAGGCACCCCATCATTGAGCCTCTTTTGACAACATTTTCAAATGAAATTCACTGAACTGTCAGTAGTCTTGTAGGATATATTTTCCTAGTTTTCCTTATAGGGATTTAATAAATATAATGCTCCCATATAATGCAAAAAGTCACACATTTCAACATAATCTTTCTTAACCAGAACAGAGGATAGTATTTTATCTTGAAATAACTTAGTTTATTTGAAAGCTTTAAAAAAAAAAAAAGATAATTAACAATCCTGGTACAATGAAAGTAAATCAATCTTCCAGAAGAGAAAGAGATTCTTGCAATGTAACCAGCTAGTCAAATAGATGTACTATAAGGGGGGGGGGGGGAATACCACTATACCAAGATTATCAGAGCCAAGCAGCCATTGTCTCAAACTGAAAAGTAAATGCCTCCTTGTTTGTAGACAGACTGCTTATTTCAACCAACCAGGAGCACCACTAAAACAAGGCTATACAGAAATGAGCACCTACAGATCAATATCCACACTATAACACCCAGGCAGAAAAAATTTCACCCTGGCTAAAAGACAAACCTAAATGGGTATACGCTATTGGCATAGAGATAATAATCAGACTAAAGATGTTCGCTAGATCAGTGATTGAAATTTGTATCTTTAGAAATGCCAGCATCATCCAAAGGGGAGTAGAAACTCAGAAAAGTTCAAAATCATAAGAACAAAAAGTGAAAGGAAGCAAAAAGAGGACTTAACTTACAAAATTGATAATACTGAAACATTTCACTTACATAATCTGAATCCAAATTTTGGGGGGGAGGTGAAGGAATTGAGGGCTTTGTGAAGGGTTGACTATGCGGAGATGTACAGAAATGTGGGAGGGGGTAGGGGATGTGTGGTAACCTAGAGGGGGCATTAAGGAAGTGGAAGTCAGGGGGTATGGTAAGGATGTGTGATGATTAGAGGGATATGTGGAGTTATGAGGGCTTTTAGGGAGTAAGAGAGTTAAGAGATATTGTGGTGGTGCACTACGTATTGAATCATTATACTGCACACATGAAACTAATACAACACTGTAATATTAACTATACTGAAATTAAAATTTAAAAATAAATAAAAAATAAAGAGCATCATATCCGACAGTAAGAAAAATGCACTGTATAAAACCATCTTTCACAGGAACAAGAATTAAAAATGAAGATTTAAATTACTACATTTAAGGCAATATTGCCTGTATTTAAAATAAATTTTTTAAGCTGATCTTCCTCACTAATTCATGGACTCAAAGTTGGGATAATATAAGTATTTAAGATCAAGATTGTTATTATACAGTTGTTTCAGAGCATTTGGGGATCTGAGAGATAGATTACTGGAAATAAAATCAGGATGTAATCACATTTCCTCTCTGAAACTACAAAAGACAAGTAGCAGTCTTATTTCCAAAAGTATGATCTCTATGCCCGCTTTTTTACCAACCAGAGTCCCATGAAATAAGGCACAGACAAGGGCTGAAAACTGGAAAACATACACAAATATATATATTTCTTATCCAGGACCCTGAATAGTTTTCCTTGTTTTCCAAATTGCCCTGCCACACTTTATTGCTTTTCTAGCAGATGGCAGCATGTCTGAATGTATAGCATCAGTGTTCCAACAAGAATCATACTGCATAAATATGTGCATAAATATGCATTGGTTGACCCCTCCTGGATTTCTCACTTCATGGCTATTTTAATTTCTAGCCCATTTTGAAGAATAGGGTCAGCCTTTGACTAAATACAAACTTCAGGCGTATTTTTAGTTTCAGTTTTCTCTTACTCCCCAAATAAACAGTTATTGTGCATAAAATTTTCTACCCCTCTTTCAGTTCACATTTCAACATTCAGAACTGCACAGGATACTTTTCTTTCTCAGTAAGATACCTCTTGTTCACTTACCCACACAAATACAATAGAATTCTAAAGTGATACATTTCTGAGCTTCTGATTTCAGAGGACTTTATCTTCACATTCTTACCTCTGAATTGTTAAGGTGACATTTGTGAGTTCCTGAAAACCAGCCATCACTTGAACATTGGTCAATGTCCACTTTCTGAAGATTTATGTCAACTTTCATAACACCCCTTAAAAACAGAGAAAGATAAGAACAAATTAATCTGAGCCTTTACAATTTCTAACTTTGTATTCCATCCCAGAAATCAGACAAATCAATATAAAGAGTGCACTAAAAATGTTCACATTGCCCACGCATATTTAACTAAAGTGTACCAAGCAAAGAGAGGGACACAATACAACAGAATCAACAAGTATTAGTTTTACCTAAGTCCCAAAGACATGGATGGACCCTGTATTGTTCCCTGTCTTCAGCCCCCTACATAATGCCAAGCACATAGAGGTGCTCAATGAATATCTGTGGATTGACTGAACTCCAGATAGTATTTCTCTGGCCACGGCAGCAAAGTCGACTCTAAAATACAGCTGCTCTCAGTACCCCTTCTAGTAAAGTAAACAAAACAGAGCCCTCAACTCCTTTCTTTCTATTCCTATTTCCCAGTGCAGGACCAGGGACGGGGTGAGGGGAGGGGGAGCAGATAGTAACTCCTTCCTCTGTCTATCACAATGACTTTAAACAGCTCTTTAGGTCTCCCAGTGTTCCACACCAGAGATTTGCACTATCTACAAAGTGCTGATTAGCATTTTTCTTCTCTTAAATCTGGAAACAAAAACACTTCATTTCACTTAGCCATTTGAGAAAAATCACTAAGAAAGAGAATCACAAATTCAGAGCCAAAAGCAAAACTGCAAAGAAAGCTCCAATTTTATCTCAAATTTCTCCAACCAATCTTTCTACATTTCCCTAAGATCCCTCTCTTTTATTTCTCACAGCACAAGCACTACTAGCAGCAGAAACATCTTTCCTTCAGAGAACTGTCACACCTGTAATTCATTAAAGTCAATATTCTGTGTCCTGGGCCCTAAAGCTCAAAACTCTGTAATGTCATTTTTCACAAACTTGAGTAAAGTAACACCTCATTAAAATCCATTACAAGTAAAAACACATTTTTAAGGTATCCTGTTCCTAATTTAAACATTTTCATTATGATATTATTAAATATGTACAAATATAAACTTAAGCTCAAATTCTTTGTATTATAGTTTTTGTCACTACAAAAAAACACCCACAAAATCATAAGTGCATAAAACCTATAAATTCAACAAAATTTAAATTTAAAATATTAATTTAAAAACACCAATGATTATGCTTGGCCGAACTAAATCACCTCTCAGAATAGAATATGGTACTGACATTAGCAATCCTATTTTACCAGATACTATGACTCATTCTTCTCTTTTCTCCTTTTAAACTACTGTGAAATCTTCTGATAGAGTAGTTCACTGTCATTTAGGCTTCATTTAAGGTGAATAAATCTTTTACGGTTTTTAAAGGCTCCTTCTGGTTTTTATTTTATTAACCTGCAACAAAATACTACACTAATTAGTGCTAATATGCTCAAAAGACACTGAAACCTCCTGTTAGTATTTGGTTATCCAGATAGCCTAGAATATATAAGTTAAATTTTTGAAGGACCACTGGAATGAAAACCTAAAAGTTATCATAGAAGAAACCTAAAAATCCTTCAGAAAAAGACGTTGATTTATAAAATACTACCGTTGTGGGCCATAATTCTATAAAACAAGTGTCTGTTCATGTGATAAATAAATGAATTCCCAGGTAACCTAATGCCTTAATCCAGTTCACTCCCTCGCTCTTTCAACAAATATTTATCTGATATGAGACTACCACTGTAAAAGATGTGATGAAGGTGAACCACACAGGCCCAAATATAAAATGTCAGAATGTTTCATGAAGAAAAGCTGATAAATTGTGGGAAATTTGGCCAGTTATCATTTGGGGCATACCAGGTATTCCACAAACATTCGTTCATTTTTTGAACAAAACTATGTTCCACATAGATCATGCCAATCATGCAAGCCCACTCTAGGCTCTACTTCATGCTCTTTGAAAAATAACATATTCTTTTTCTTTTCTCATCTATTCAATGAGTGTATGTTGAGTGCTTACTTTGGGCCAATGCTGTTCTTGGCCTTTGAAATACAACAGTAAGAAGGAAAAAAAAAGTTCCTGCCTTCATGGAGCTTAAGTCTCATGTGGTCCAAATAATAAATGATACCTATCACAAGTAAATAAATTATGCTATATATTACAAAGTAAAAAGTGCAATGGAGAAAAAACTTCAGGCAGATGAGCAGAATGGTTAAGGTTTTTGTTTTTTTAGTTTTTTGTGTTTTTTTTGAGTGGACAGATTTCTTTCTTTCTTTTTTTTTTTTTTTTTTTTGAGTGGACAGATTTCTAATTCAACCCATGGCTCAAGATATAATTATTGCAAGTTGCTATCACACCATAAGTTACCAGTCATCTTACATAACACAAAATTTCCCCTGGACCACTACTGTCTACCACATTTTGCCAACCTGCCATGAATGGCTTATTTAGAATGTATTTGTAAGTAATAAATATACATGTAAATATATAAATAAATAAACATACATTAAAATACATCTTTATCTGTTTCACATCAGTTATTAAGAACAAGGTCAAGGGGCATCTGGTTGGTTCAGTGGTTGAGTGTCTGCCTTTCGCTCAGGTCTTGACCCAGGGATCCCAGGATCGAGTTCCACATGGGGCTCCCCAGAGGGAACCTGCTTCTCCCTCCGTGTCTCTGCCTCTCTCTCTATCTCATCAATAAATAAATAAAATTAAAAAAAAAAAAAAAAAAAAAAAAACGAGGTCAGGTTTTCTTCAACTGTCCTGCTACACTTAAAGTTTTGAGTCACAGGAGAGTGCCAATCTTCCAGCTGGCTCAGGAGCCTGAGCCACTTTGGGATTCCAGGAGGCTGAAATGATTCTGGCCCCTTTCCCAAGGAAACTAGCTTAAGAAATAGGGATCTTGGGCAGCCCAGGTGGCTCAGCGGTTTAGCGCCACCTGTGGCCCAGGGCCTGATCCTGGAGACCCGGAATCGAGTCCCACGTTGGGCTCCCTGAGTGGAGCCTGCTTCTCCCTCTGCCTATGTCTGCGTGTGTGTCTATCATGAATGAATGAATGAATGAATGAATGAATGAATGAATGAATGAATGAATGAATGAATGAATGAATGAATGAATGAATAAAAGAAATAGGGATCTTACTGACAATTTTCCCTCTTAATTCTTCTTAATATAGAAGAACCAAAAGACACCCCAGACCTGTAAGCTCAGCTCACGAAACTTTCTGGGCTTTGTGCAAAACCACCAAAGGTAATGAGTCGTGAGTTTACCAGCTGGGAAATCTGCGCTGACTCATCTTCATTAGCGTCGCTTGCCTCGTGCCTGGAGACCTACAAAGCCCTCAGGGAGGTGCCGATGACTTCCGGAGGGGGAAGTGGCGCTTGGGGGAGGGGGGTTAACTAGGAAGAGAATGCTCTCTCTGTGCGGAAAGGTATCCTGCGAAAAACCACGCAGACGCGAAACCACTGAAGAGCCTCCCCGAGCCCCCAGAGTCGGCCGGGCTAAGAGCGCCAGGGCGCCTGCGCAGTGCGTCCGCTGGGCGCGTGCCTCTGGGGGCGGAAGTGCTGCTCGCACAGCCCGTGAGCCGGCCCCTCTGGGAAGCTCCGGGGGAGTGGAAGCGGCTGCGGCTTCCTGCGCTGAGGACTAGAGAGCAACGGCCAACAAAACAAAACAAAACAAAAACCCGGTAAGTGGCTTCCGGAGAAGAAAATAATAAGTTATATCCCCCAATACCTGGGTGCTTCGCTGGGCCGCAGACCTGCATTTTTGTGTACCCGTCTGACACCTGAAATGCAACAGCCCCACATGGGATTCATCCTCCACCCAAATTTACGGTTCCCTTAACTTTCTTTGTCCATGACTGGGCCTCCTCCAGCCTTTCAGCTATTCACGCCGATAACCTATTGCAAAGCTAAACCCCCAAATCAAAACAGGTGCCAAGTTCCCTAGATTGTACTCCCTGATTGCTTCTTGCATTTTTAACCTTTCCCTTCCATTTCTACCATCACCTCCTTGGTTCAGGTCTTCCTGTCTCGTGAGGCTGAAAAAAAAGTCTACAATAATTTACTGAGTTAGTCCTGTCTCATATTGCTCCAGGTAAAGACCCTGGTCTGTAGGTCCTGAAATGTATGTGGTTTAGTGTCCTTCTTTAAAAAAGATACAAAATAATGAGTATATATACATATACATATTATGGTATGTATATGTATATCATAATATGACGCCTGGCCCTTATCTTTGCGTTTTAACCGCTGGGAAGATCATTACCAAACGCTATGTCTATACCAGGATGGCTAGCAATAACTTAGTTTTGCACAGATGTAATTACAAACTACTTTAAAATTTATTGCTAGGGGCGCCTGGGTGGTGCAGTAGGTTAAGGATCTGATGCTTGGTTTCAGCGAAGGTCATGATCTCAGGATCCTGGGATCCAGCCCAGGCTCAGGCTTCACTCTCAGCAGGGAATGTGCTAGAGATTCTCTCTCCTTATGCCTCTGCCCCTCCTGCTCTTGCTATCTGTGACGTCCCTCTAAAATAAATAATAATTTTTTAAAAAAATCTTTAAAAAATCTTTAGAGACCCCTAGGTGGCTCAGTGGTTGAGCGTCTGCCTTCAACTCAGGGTCCTGGGATCAAGTCCCATAGCAGGCTCCCCACAGAGAGGCTGCTTCTCCCTCTCTCTGTGTCTCTGCTTCTCTCTGTGTGTCTCTCACGAATAAAATAATAAAATCTTTACAACGTATATAATTCTTTTTTAAAAAATTTCTAAATAATCCTAAACTTCACCTTAGCTGGTTTCCAAAGTGCCTACACCCTAGGGGAAAATGTAAAGAAGTGAGTTACAGTAGAAATAGACCATTGCAGTTAAAATATACTCCTATTTCAGAAAACAGTTGACCATAAAACTCATTGCTAGTGCTTATTCCAGGACTTTCGAGGGTTTCCACATAAGCAAGGGACACTGGAGCTTAAGTATCACATTCTGCTGTCTACGTACTCTTTGAAATATGTCAATCTTATCCTAACTATTCCCTGCTTAAAATCAGTACTTCCCACTGTCCTAAAGAATAAACTACCAAGCTCTTTGGTATAACATTATATTCAGGCCCCTCCTATATCTCCAACCACTCTTCTGCATACATTCTTTGTTCCAAACAATTCACAAGTACATGTGGTATCCAAAAACTCATGCTATCTCAGAAAACCATTCTTTTATATATGCCTTTATAACTGAAGTCCCTTTGCCTAAGCTCTGCTATAACAATCATACCTCCTACCTGACTCCTTTCTGAAGCCTTCCATAAACTCTGATTTAAAATCTCCTATATTCTCACCATAATACACTATATTCTTCATACCTTCTTCATATTTTAATATCTATTTTTCTCACTAGACTAAAATTTCTATAGCCCATGTCTTTGTAATTTCTCCTAGTTCCTTTGTGTGTGTGTGTATACACCATGTCTTCTTTATCCACTCATCAGGCAGTGGACATATGGGCTCTTCCCATAATTTAGCTATTGTTGATAATGCTGTAAACATCAGGGTGCATGTATCCCTTTGAATTAGTATTTTTTTTTATTCCTTGGGTAAATACGTAAGAAAGAATGAAGTCTTGTCATTTGCAATGGCATGGATGGAGCTAGACAGTATTATGCTAAGCAAAATAAGTCAGTCATAGAAAAACTAATACTGTATGCTTTCACTCATATGTGTAATTTAAAAAAAACAACATAAACAAACATGGAGGTAGAGGAAAATTAAGAAACAGACTTTTAACTATAGAAAACAAACTGGTGGAGGAGGGGCAAGATAGCGGAAGAGTAGGGTCTCCAAATCACCTGTCCCCACCAAATTACCTAGAAAACCTTCAAATCATCCTGAAAATCTATGAATTCGGCCTGAGATTTAAAGAGACAACAACTGGAATGCTACAGTGAGGACAGTTCGCACTTCTATCAAGGTAGGAAGACGGGAAAAAAGAAATAAAGAAACAAAATACATCCAAGGGGGAGGGGCCCCACGAGGAGCCGGGCTGAGGCCGGGCGAGTGTCCCCAGGACAGGAGAGCCCCGTCCCGGAGAAGCAGGAGCTGCACCAATCTTCCCCGGTGGAAAGGGCTCCCAGGGAGTTGGAGCAGGACCCCAGGAGGGTGGGAATGCCCTCAGGCTCCCTGGGACACTGACACCTGCGCCTTGGGGGAGAGTGCGCCGAGCTCCCTGAAGGGCTACAGCGCACGGGGCTGGACCCGGGAGCACCTCGGAGGAGCTCGGGCAGAGGAAGAGGCTCCGTGCGGAGGGGGCTGCGCGGCTGCGGGAGCAGCCCGGCCAGGAGCGCTAATCCAACAGCGCAGGCCGGGAGCACTGGGCGCCGGGGACACAGCCCAGGATCCGGCCTCCCCCTGGGACAGGCAGAGGCCAGGAGGGCCCAGGACAGCAAGGACACTCCTGCCCCGAGCTGAGCAGATCAGCAGCCCCACCCCAGAGCCTCCAGGCCCCTGCAGAGGGAGAGCTCTGGGGTTACTGCGGGAGCTGACTCCAGGGCTGCAGAGCTGGCCCCGCCACTGCGGTTGTTACTCCTGGGGCCTCACGGGGTAAACAACCCCACTGAGCCCTGCACCAGGCAGGGGGCAGAGAAGCTCCCCCAAGTGCCAACACCTGAAAATCAGCACAACAGGCCCCTCCCCCAGAAGACCAGCTAGGCGGACAAGTTCCAGGGGAAGTAAAGGGACTTAAAGTATACAGAATCAGAAGATACTCCCCCGTGGTTTTTTTGTTTTGTTTTGTTTTGTTTTTGTTTTTGTTTTTGTTTTTTTTTTGCTCTTGATTTCTGTTTGCTTCCCCCATCCCTTTTTTCTTTCTCTCTTTTTCTTTTTTTTCTTCCTTTTTTCTTTTTCTCTTTTCTTTCCTTCTTTCTCTCCTCTCTTTTTCTCCTTTTCCCAATACAACTTGCTTTTGGCCACTCTGCACTGAGCAAAATGACTAGAAGGAAAACCTCACCTCAAAAGAAAGAATCAGAAACAGTCCTCTCTCCCACAGAGTTACAAAATCTGGATTACAATTCAATGTCAGAAAGCCAATTCAGAAGCACTATTATACAGCTACTGGTGGCTCTAGAAAAAA
Organism: Canis lupus baileyi; assembly: GCF_048164855.1. NCBI lineage: Eukaryota > Metazoa > Chordata > Mammalia > Carnivora > Canidae > Canis > Canis lupus. The sequence goes on from NC_132842.1 coordinate 6,668,123, forward strand.
GCATAAAGGACTCAAGAGACTTCATGACTGCAGAATTTATATCCAATCAGGCAGAAATTAAAAATCAATTGAGATGCAACCCAAACTAGAAGTCCTAATGACGAGGGTTAATGAAGTGGAAGAACGAGTGAGTAACATAGAAGACAAGTTGATGGCAAAGAGGGAAACTGAGGAAAAAAGAGACAAACAATTAAAAGACCATGAAGATAGATTAAGGGAAATAAACGACAGCCTGGGGAAGAAAAACCTACATTTAATTGGGGTTCCCAAGTGTGCCGAAAGGGCCAGAGGGCCAGAATATGTATTTGAACAAATCCTAGCTGAAAACGTTCCTAATCTGGGAAGGGAAACAGGCATTCAGATCCAGGAAATAGAGAGATTCCCCCCCTAAAATCAATAAAAACCGTTCAACACCTTGACATTTAATAGTTAAGCTTGCAAATTCCAAAGATAAAGAGAAGATCCTTAAAGCAGCAAGAGACAAGAAATCCCTGACTTTTATGGGGAGGAGTATTAGGGTAACAGCAGACCTCTCCACAGAGACCTGGCAGGCCAGAAAGGGCTGGCAGGATATATTCAGGGTCCTAAATGACAAGAACATGCAACCAAGAATACTTTATCCAGCAAGGCTCTCATTCAAAATGGAAGGAGAGATAAAGAGCTTCCAAGACAGGCAGGAACTGAAAGAATATGTGACCTCCAAAGCAGCTCTACAAGAAATTTTAAGGGGGACTCTTAAAATTCCCTTTTAAGAAGAAGTTCGGTGGAACAATCCACAAAAACAAGGACTGAATAGATATCATGGTGACACTAAACTCATATCTCTCAATAGTAACTCTGAACGTGAACGGGCTTAATGACCCCATCAAAAGGCACAGGGTTTCAGACTGGATAAAAAAGCAGGACCCATCTATTTGCTGTCTACAAGAGACTCATTTTAGACAGAAGGACACCTACAGCCTGAAAATAAAAGGTTGGAGAACCATTTACCATTCGAGTGGTCCTCAAAAGAAAGCAGGGGTAGCCATCCTTATATAAGATAAACTAAAATTTACCCCGAAGACTGTAGTGAGAGATGAAGAGGGACACTATATCATACTTAAAGGATCTATCCAACAAGAGGACTTAACAATCATCAATATATATGCCCCGAATGTGGGAGCTGCCAAATATATCAATCAATTAATAACCAAAGTGAAGAAATACTTAGATAATAATACACTTATACTTGGTGACTTCAATCTAGCTCTTTCTATACTCAATAGGTCTTCTAAGCACAACATCTCCAAAGAAACGAGAGCTTTAAATAATACACTGGACCAGATGGATTTCACAGATATCTACAGAACTTTACATCCGAACTCAACTGAATACACATTCTTCTCAAGTGTACATGGAACTTTCTCCAGAATAGACCACATACTGGGTCACAAATCAGGTCTGAACCGATACCAAAAGATTGGGATCGTCCCCTGCATATTCTCAGACCATAATGCCTTGAAATTAGAACTAAATCACAACAAGAAGTTTGGAAGGACCTCAAACACATGGAGGTTAAGGACCATCCTGCTAAAAGATGAAAGGGTCAACCAGGAAATTAAGGAAGAATTAAAAAGATTCATGGAAACTAATGAGAATGAAGATACAACTGTTCAAAATCTTTGGGATGCAGCAAAAGCAGTCCTAAGGGAGAAATACATCGCAATACAAGCATCCATTCAAAAACTGGAAAGAACTCAAATACAAAAGCTAACCTTACACATAAAGGAGCTAAAGAAAAAACAGCAAATAGATCCTACACCCAGGAGAAGAAGAGAGTTAATAAAGATTCGAGCAGAACTCAACGAAATCAAGACCAGAAGGACTGTGGAATAGATCAACAAAACCAGGAGTTGGTTCTTTGAAAGAATTAACAAGATAGACAAACCATTAGCCAGCCTTACTAAAAAGAAGAGAGAGAAGACTCAAATTAATAAAATCATGAATGAGAAAGGAGAGATCACTACCAACACCAAGGAAATACAAACGATTTTAAACACATATTATGAACAGCTATACGCTAATAAATTAGGCAATCTAGAAGAAATGGACGCATTCTGGAAAGCCACAAACTACCAAAACTGGAACAGGAAGAAATAGAAAACCTGAACAGGCCAATAACCAGGGAGGAAATTGAAGCAGTCATCAAAAACCTCCCAAGACACAAAAGTCGAGGGCCAGATGGCTTCCCAGGGGAATTCTATCAAACGTTTAAAGAAGAAACCATACCTATTCTCCTAAAGCTGTTTGGAAAGATAGAAAGAGATGGAGTACTTCCAAATTCGTTCTATGAGGCCAGCATCACCTTAATTCCAAAACCAGACAAAGACCCCACCAAAAAGAATAACAGACCAATATCCCTGATGAACATGGATGCAAAAATTCTCAACAAGATACTAGCCAATAGGATCCAACAGTACATTAATAAAATTATTCACCATGACCAAGTAGGATTTATCCCCGGGACACAAGGCTGGTTCAACACTCGTAAAACAATCAATGTGATTCATCATATCAGCAAGAGAAAAAGCAAGAACCATATGATCCTCTCATTAGATGCAGAGAAAGCATTTGACAAAATACAGCATCCATTCCTGATCAAAACTCTTCAGAGTTTAAGGATAGAGGGAACATTCCTCAACATCTTAAAAGCCATCTACGAAAAGCCCACAGCAAATATCATTCTCAATGGGGAAGCACTGGGAGCCTTTCCCCTAAGATCAGGAACAAGACAGGGATGTCCACTCTCACCACTGCTATTCAACATAGTACTGGAAGTCCTAGCCTCAGCAATCAGACAACAAAAAGACATTAAAGGCATTCAAATTGGCAAAGAAGAAGTCAAACTCTCCCTCTTCGCCGATGACATGATACTCTGCATAGAAAACCCTAAAGCCTCCACCCCAAGATTGCTAGAACTCATTCAGCAATTTGGTAGCGTGGCAGGATACAAAATCAATGCCCAAAATCAGTGGCATTTCTATACACTAACAATAAGGCTGATGAAAGAGCAATTAAGGAATCAATCCCATTTACAATTGCACCCAAAAGCCTAAGATACCTAGGAATAAACCTAACCAAAGAGGTAAAGGATCTATACCTTAAAAACTATAGAACACTTCTGAAAGAAATTGAGGAAGACACAAAGAGATGGAAAAATATTCCATGCTCATGGATTGGCAGAATTAATATTGTGAAAATGTCAATGTTACCCAGGGCAAATACACGTTTAATGCAATCCCTATCAAAATACCATGGACTTTCTTCAGAGAGTTAGAACAAATTTTTTTAAGATTTGTGTGAAATCAGAAAAGACCCCAAATAGCCAGGGGAATTTTAAAAAAGAAAACCATATCTGGGGGCATCACAATGCCAGATTTCAGGATGTACTACAAAGCTGTGGTCATCAAGACAGTGTGGTACTGGCACAAACACAGACACATAGATCAGTGGAACAGAATAGAGAACCCAGAAGTGGACCCTCAACTTTATGGTCAACTAATATTCGATAAAGGAGGAAAGTCTATCCCCTGGAAGAAAGACAGTCTCTTCAATAAATGGTGCTGGGAAAATTGGACATCCACATGCAGAAGAATGAAAGTAGACCACTCTCTTGCACCAGACACAAAGATAAACTCAAAATGGATGAAAGATCTAATGTGAGACAAGATGCCATCAAAATCCTAGAGGAGAACACAGGCAACACCCTTTTTGAACTCGGCCACAATAACTTCTTGCAAGATACATCCACGAAGGCAAAAGAAACAAAAGCAAAAATGAACTATTGGGACTTCATCAAGATAAGAAGCTTTTGCACAGCAAAGGATACAGTCAATAAAACTAAAAGACAACCTACAGAATGGGAGAAGATATTTGCAAATGACATATTAGATAAAGGGCTAGTTTCCAAGATCTATAAAGAACTTGTTAAACTCAACACCAAAGAAACAAACAATCCAATCATGAAATGGGCAAAAGACATGAAAGAAATCTCACAGAGGAAGACATAGACATGGCCAACATGCACATGAGAAAATGCTCTGCATCACTTGCCATCAGGGAAATACAAATCAAAACCACAATGAGATACCTCACACCAGTGAGAATGGGGAAAATTAACAAGGCAGGAAACCACAAATGTTGGAGAGGATGCGGAGAAAAGGGAACCCTCTTGCACTGTTGGTGGGAATGTGAACTGGTGCAGCCACTCTGGAAAACTGTGTGGAGGTTCCTCCCAGTTAAAATAGACCTGCCCTACGACCCAGCAATTGCACTGTTGGGGATTTACCCCAAAGATACAGATGCAATGAAATGCCGGGACACCTGCACCCCGATGTTTATAGCAGCAATGTCCACAATAGCCAAACTGTGGAAGGAGCCTCGGTGTCCATCGAAAGATGAGTGGATAAAGAAGATGTGGTTTATGTATACAATGGAATATTCCGCAGCCATTAGAAATGACAAATACCCACCATTTGCTTCAACGTGGATGGAACTGGCGGGTATTATGCTGAGTGAAGTAAGTCAATCGGAGAAGGACAAACATTGTATGTTCTCATTCATTTGGGGAATATAAATAATAGTGAAAGGGAATATAAGGGAAGGGAGAAGAAATGTGTGGGAAATATCAGAAAGGGAGACAGAACATAAAGACTCCTAACTCTGGGAAACGAACTAGGGGTGGTAGAAGGGGAGGAGGGCGAGGGGTGGGAGTGAATGGGTGACGGGCACTGGGGGTTATTCTGTATGTTGGTAAATTGAACACCAATAAAAAATAAATTAAAAAAAAAAACTGGTGGTTACGGGGGGATAGGATTTGTGGGGAGGGGCGTTAAATAGGTGATAGGGATTAAGGAGGGCATTTGTGATGAGCACCAGGGGTTATTAAGTGTTGAATCACTAAATTATATACCTGAAACTAATATTATACTGTATGTTAACTGGAATTTATTTAATTATTTGAGAGAGAGAAAGAGAGCAAGAGTGCACATGAGCAGGGTGGGGGAGAAGCAGAGGAAAGGGAGAGAATCTTAAACAGGTTCCTTGCCCAGTGTGGAGCTCGACCTCACAACCCTGAGATCATGTCATAAGCCAAAATCAAGAGTGAAATGCTTAACCAGGGCAGCCCAAGTGGCTCAGCGGTTTAGCACCACCTTCAGCCCAGGGCATGATCCTGGAGACCCGGAATCCAGTCCCACATCAGGCTCCCTGCATGGAGCCTGCTTCTCCCTCTGCCTGTGTCTCTGCCTCTCTCTCTCTCTCTGTCTCTCATGAATAAATAAAATCTTTAAAAAAAAATGCTTAACCAACTGAGCAGCCAGTGCCCTACTAACTGAAATTTTTTTAAAGACTTAAAATAAAATTTCCCCTATCCCCTAAATCTGTCCACCCCAAAAACTAACCTTCAAGAAACTGCAGATACGGGTAGCTTGGGTAACTCAGCAGTTTAGCGCCGCCTTCAGCCCAAGGCATGATCCTGGAGTCTCAGGATTGAGTCCCATGTCAGGCTCCCTGCATGGAGCCTGCTTCTCCCTCTGCCTGTGTCTCTGCCTCTCTCTCTCTCTCTTTCTCTCTCTCCCCCGTCTCTCATGAATAAATAAATAAAATCTTTAGAAAAAAAAAAAAAAGAAGCGCCAGATGCTACAAAGAAGAAAGAAGTAGCTAAAATAACAATGACACTCTCCATATCAAGAAGAGGAGGAAAAAAAAAAAAAGAAGAGGAGGAATACTCAAACTGAAAACTTTAATGAATTACTATGGGTGAGTAGATGGAAAGAAAAACTGGACAGGTTGAAGGAAAGTTTTTTAATTCAGTTTTTGCTTCTTCCTCTTTTACCTTGAACAATAATTTCCTGCTCCACTACTACAAAAAAAATTGACATTAACAACCCATATAATCAATATTGATGGTGTACAAGGGAAGAAGTTCTGCCAAAAAAGTTGATAAAAGCAGATACTGGTAGACCAGCTGCCACCAGTCATCTGCTCCTAACAATAGCAAACCAGAACAGAATCTGGTGCCTAGAAATGAATGGCTGACATAACAAAAAACTAAAACATGTGGCACCAGGCAGAGGCAGAAGTTGGAAGGGCCTCAAAGAGATCATTAATAAATGTGAGAATATGTTGGTGAGTCTTAAAGGACACTGAGGAAAATGGTATTAGAGGAAAAAGAAAAGGAAACTTTAGTACATAATATATGGAAAGTTTGGCACCACTGTCACCTGTGAACAATTGAACTTGTGGATCAAGCAAAGGAAGTTTCTATGCCAAATGTGAAAAGTACTACCTGGTCTTTCCTGGCTATGATAGAATATGAAAGACATGGACAAGAAAAGAAAGACATGAACGAAAGAAGGACCTGCTTAGTTTTGTTTTTGGATTTTAAAATTTTTTATTGTGGTAAAATATACACAAAATCTTAACCATTTTAACATCTTAAAAGTGTGCAGTTCAGTAGTGCTAAATACATTCATATTGTGCAACCAAGCTCCAAAACTCTTTTCATCTTGCAAAATTACAACTCTCTACCCATTAAACAATAATTTTCATTTCCTACCCTGCCTAACCCGTGGAGTGGAACTATTATTCTAATTTATATCTCTAAAAAAAAATTTATATCTCTAAGAATTTGACAACTCTGGGTGCCTCATACAGGTGGAATCATACAGTTATGGGTCTTTTTGTGGCTGGTTTATTTCACTCAGTTTAATGTACTTAGGGCTCATCCACATTGTAGCAGGAGTCAATTTCCTTCCTTAATGGAAAAGTATTACAGTGTATTTATAAACCATATTTTGTTTAATCATTCCTTTGTTGATAGACACTGAGTTGCTTCCACCTTTTGGTCATTATGAATAATGCCACTCTGGAGCTGCTTAGGTTTTGAGTAAACTTTAGACAAAATATTAAGGAGCCAGAATTGAGGAGGGAAACTATTGCATATCTCCGGTCTCTTCTAGAAAAAGACTCTAGGAATATGAAAGAACTTAGGGCAAAGAACCACTTCAGAGTAGATCTGTAAAATCCTTTATTAAAACCTCAGAAAGATGTAAGGCAGTGTTTCTAGAACTTCTCAGCTAGACTAAAGGACTCCTAATGGTATTATGGATAGGCCTTATAGACCCTTTGTGTTAAACAATAGGGATTCTGAGATTCTTAAGGCTTTATTGCCTTAAGGGCCCAAGACTGAAAATTACCTATCTTAAAGAGATTTTAAAATCTGGCTTCTGCCTAAGAGAATGAAACCCAATAAGATTCATAGAAAACCCAGAATATTTTTCAATGAATAGCATGAGTAAGATCACTGTCAAAAGGAAAAGAAACAGTATAAAACAAAAAAGGAACTTCCTCCTCACCACACTTCTGTGAGCTTCTGAAGCAAGGTAAGAAGGCCAGTCAGTTGCAAACATAATTTTTTAGAGAAAAGGAAGGATGAGGACAGAATCAAGAGCTGAGAGGGTAAAGCCAGAACCTTCAGAGAATTATTCCCAGGGAGCAGGACTGGTTCATAATCAAGGAATTGGTGATATGCATTGAAGTGGATTTCAAATTTGCCGTGATCTAGTAGCTCTATGTGTTTCCTATTCCCCTTTTTTAATTGCTGTGTTATTGTAGTTGTACTCTCCCTTTATCACAATCATATATTGAGGGGGGATAACAGGCAAAGGGACAGATAATGTTTCTTTACAGGTCTTCAGCCACCTCTCAAGATATTAAACCCACAAACATAACACTCTTGTTCATCTAGACTTCATTCAAATGGCTGAATCCTGACTTTAAGACAGTGCCACAATGAAGTGAGACTTTGGGGGTGAGCAGTGTGAGGCAGGTAAGTGTATTGTGCATGTAAGAATTCCAACTACTGGGACGCCTGGCTGGCTAAGCGGTTTGGTGCCTGCCTTCAGCCCAAGGCGTGATCCTGGAGACCCAGGATTGAGTCCCATGTCAGGCTCCCTGCATGGAGCCTGCTTCTCTCTCTCTGCCTGTGTCTCTGCCTCTCTCTCTGAATCTCGCATTAATAAAAAATAAATTAAAAAATCTTAAAAAAAAAAAAAAAAGAATTCCAACCAACCTGAGAGAATCATTTGCTCTGAGGAAATAAAAGACACCAGGTGGAACGAATGTGGAAAGAGAGTTTACCAAAAAGTTACTGTACCTGCCCCAGCTACTTGAGACCTCCCAGCCCAGTTGCCAGACACATGAGTGAAGAAGCCATCTTAAAGTGGATCTTCCAGTCCCAGCCACCCCAACTGACACCATGTGCATCAGAAACAACCCACCAAGTACCCAGCCACGTACTTCCCAAATTTGTGACCCACAGAATTGTGAAAAAAATAAAACATTTGTCTTATGCTCCTAGGTTGTACCATAAATTTGTTATGCAGAAATAGGTTACTGGGACATCTAACCAATATGGATATCCTATACTGGTAAAAAGAACAGTAGAAGAAGAAGATACAGCCATCAGAAACGTATATGCACCAAAGTGTGTGCCCACATGTGTATATGTGTTTATCAACAATTTGTGTAACTTAAGAGAGAAATAAATTGTTCAACAATTATAGTTGGAAATTCTGACATAACCTCTCTGAGAAACTGGTAGCTCAAATAAAAAGAAGCAATGTTAGCAAGTATCTAAATATTATAATTAGTAGACATATATAGAACTCTTCACATAACTTTCTGTTTTGGTTTTTTTTTTTTTCTTTATTTATTCATGAGAGAGAGAGAGAGAGAGGCAGAGACACAGGTGGAGGGAGAAGCAGGCTCCACTCAGGGAGCCTGTTGTGGGACTCAATCCCAGGACTCCAGGACCACGCCCTGGGCCGAAGGCAGGCTCTAAACTGCTGAGCCACCCAGGGATCCCCACTTTCTGTTTTTACATTCAAGAATACTTAGCAAATATTTATCCAAAATAAACCAGAGATTATATCTCAAAGGGAACCTCAAATTCCCAAGGACCAATGTCATATACACTATATCCTTTAATCATAATCCATTAAGTTATAAATTAAGTTTCCTAAAAGGATACCTTAAATATCTCTCCTGTTTGGAAAATAAAAGCAAATTACTAAATAACCCTTAGGTTGAAAAAATAAATTAATGACTACTCAGAATTGAATGTCAATGAAAATTTTACAAAGAAACTATGAAACATACATATAACTGGAAGGAAATTTTGTTGCTTTAAATACTATACATTTATAAGGAAACAAGATATTTTAAAAATCTAAATACTTATTCCAAGAAGGTGGAAGTGAGGAACCACCAGTGGAAATACAAAGATTCAGAACAAATGAATAACAAAGATAGAACAGAAGTCAATGAAATGAAGAATAACAAAGTGATGAAGGAAAAAACAAAACCACAAATTAGTTCTTTGGCACCCATATCCTGGTTTCTAAATACCATTTTCTAATAATGAATAAGGATCCTCAGAGTAATGACTGATTATAGGCTTGGAAAGGGAAAACAAAGCATCATCCTCAGAAAATAAGGACAAGAGCATGTCAAAAAGGACATATGAGCCAACTTAAGAGAGTTCCCAGTTACCAAAGTTGAAGCAATTTGAGCAAGAAAATAAATAATGAGGGACATCTGGGTGGCTCAGCAGTTGAGCGTCTGCCTTTGGCTCAGGGCGTGATCCCAGAGTCCCAGGATTGAGTCCCACATCACGCTTCCTGAATGGAGCCTGCTTCTCCCTCTACCTGTGTCTCTGCCTCTCTCTTTCTGTGTGTGTTTCTCATGAATAAATAAAATCTTAAGAAAAGAAATAATGATAATATTGGATTCAACCCCAAAAATCAGTATCTATAAATCCATACTGAAAAAGTGATTAAATAAGAGGGAAAAGGGACAACTCAGTTACAAAAGAATTCCAATTGATGAATTTAGAAAGAGATAGGGAAATAGAAAATCATCATTGGAATACCGCATTAATAATTGTTACAGGCAAGACCCGCTGATAAATCCTAGAATTTGTGTGAAAAACTTTAAAAATAAACAATATTTGAATGATTTCAAAGCATCTCCCCCAACCATTTACTTATTCATTATTATGTTAATATTAAGGTATATCCAAAGTTATTAGACAATACTCTCTCCATAGAGAGGAAGTTATTCCACCTCCCCTTGGTGGACTTAATTTGGTAATTCACATAAGAAAAAGAGAAAAATGGTAACTTTAGCATAGAGAAACATGGCAAACCATGTGTCTTCACATGGTCTTCACATTAGCCAAGTGATCAAGGTCAACCTCACTTGCAGTAAAACATACTGATACTATGTATTATTCTGTGATAGGATACAATGAGAAAGGCAGTTCCTCTCTATTCTTCCCCAAAGTCCATGTCCTCAGTCCAATCATGAGAAACCATCTGACACATCCAAACTAAAGGACATTCAACAGAATACCATGCCAGCATTCAAAAGTGTCAACTAATGGTTGATAACACCTTTAAAGGACAAGGAAGGACTGAGAAACTATCACAGATTAGAGAAAACTAGAGAAACATGACAACTAAATGATAATGTTAGTTTTGTTAAGGCTGCCATAACAAAGTACCATAGACTGGATGGTAACAAAGGAAATCTGTTCTCTCATAATTCTGAAGTCTAGAATTCTGAATCAAGGTGTCAGCAGGATCGGTTTCTTCTGAGGCCTCTCTCTTTTTCTTGTAGATGGCCATCTTCTCCCTGTCTTCACATGGTCTTCCCTTTGTACATGCCTGCACCCTCATTTTCTTATAAGCAGACCAGTCATATTGGATTAAGCCCCATCCTAATGACCTTATTTTACTTAATTACCTCTTTAAAGATCTTGTTTCCAAATACATTGTCTGTGAGGTACTGGGGGCATTAGAACTTCAACAAATGAATTTTGGGGAAACAATTCAGATACCATAACATATGGTATCCTGTTTTGGATCCTGGAAGAGAAATAGGACATTAGTGGAAAAACTGAGGAAATCTGATTAAGATCTGTAGTTTATTTTTTTAAGATTTATTTTATTTATTTGACAGAGAAAGAGAACACAAGTGAGGGAAATAGAAAAGGGAGAGAGAGAGAAGCAGGCTCCCCAAGGAGCAGGAAGCCCAACTCGGAGCTCGATCCCAGGACCCTGGGATCATGCCCTGAGCCAAAGGCAGCCACTTAACTGACTGAGCCACCCAGACGCCCAAAGATCTGTAGTTTAATTAATAGTGTTGTAATAACACTTTCTTAGTTTTGATAATTTTATCATGGTTACATAAGATGTTAACGTTACTGGAAGTTGAGTGAAGGTATGTGGAAACTTTCTATACTATCTTTGCTAATCTTCTTAAAATCTAAAATTATTTCAAAATAGTTAAAACTTTTCATTTATAAAAACTAAAGTTCTTGAAAAGGTAAATAAGAGAGACTTAAGTATTAAAAAGAAAACATGCAAATAAAATAGGCAAATAAATACACAGAATGAAAAATACAAAGGAATGCTTTTTAAAAAGTATTAAGATTAATGATTCTCTAATAAACTTTTAAAAACTAAAGTTAATGGATAAAGGATAAATTGGTAGAAAATATAAAATGTCAAACTTGCCCAAGAAGAAATATAAAACTTGAGTAGGTCAATAAGCATAAAATATTTAAAGCCTTCACTTCCTAGAAAAACTTCAGACTTACATATTTTACCTACGAATTCTATCAAACTTTTAAGTAATAGTTCTTATATTTTTACAAGTTTTTAAAATAAAAATATAACCAAAACAGTGAATTTTATGTGACTTTGATTCCAAACCATATGAGAACAATACCTAAAATAAATGTAGCCCCCTCTTAACTACATGTAGATCCAAGAGTCCTAAAGGAAATATTGGATAAATAAATGTTAAAATATCTTAAAATAATTGTTTATCATGATCCACTGGAGTAGATCTCAAGAATGAAAGGATGTTTTAATATAAGAAAATATATCAATAAGGAAAGATGGTGGTAGAATAGGAGGATGACAGGCTTGCCTCATCCTATAAATATAACCAAATAATTATCAAATCACCCTAAATATCCCAGAGATTGACCTTAAGACTGGCAGAGCAGGGGCAGCCTGGGTGGCTCAGTGGTTTAGCACCACCTTCGGTCCGGGGCGACTCCCAGGTTGGGCTCCCTGATGGAGCCTGCTTCTCCCTCTGCCTGTGTCTCTGCCTCTCTGTCTCTGTCTCTCATGAATAAATAAATAAAATCTTAAAAAAAAAAAAAAAGACTGGCAGAACAAATTTCACAACCAAAGGTTGAGAAGAGGTCACATTGAAGAAGGAAGTATGGATACAGAGTTTGGAAGAGAAGCAGATTATGGCTTCTGTAGCGGGAATGGAGTGGTTTTGGAGAAGAATGAGAGACAGACTAGCACACAAGGGAATTAATGGAAAAGTGAAACCCCAAAGCAATTGTCTTGGAAGGTGAGAGGGCCCAAATTTCATGACTTCTGGCAACAACTGGGGCTTAAAGCCTGGAACTATAAAGATCAGCAGGCTTGGCTGTGATAGACCCCCAGGGCACTGCACTGCTCTTGAAGAGAAGGCAGGCAAACAACCCATAGACACACAGCATGGAAACAGCAATCTGAAGAGCACCTGGGGCACAGAGTGGGAAGATTATTTGCTCATCTCAGAGCACATCCTAGAGAGACAGTGTTCATGGAAAGACCCTTCAAGGAGCAAAGGAACTGGCTAGTGCTATTTTTCTCCCCTGCTCCTCTGCATAAGCAGAGGGCCACCTGTGGGAACTAGTGCAGCTCTGACATTCACCACCTAAATCGCTTACACCAAACTCTCCCCCACCATGTCCTGTGAAACTACCCTTCCCAGTCACGCTTCAACCCCATTATAGCAGAACCTCTCCTCCAGAAGACCAACTCAAAACCCTGGAAACACCACATCTCCCAATGTGTAGGAGTTTTGTGGAGCCTCAGTTCCCGCAGTGGTGGGGACCGGTCTCATTTCACAAACATATGAGAACATACCTAGTTAAAAAGTGCCATGTTCAGGCTAGGGACCAAACATTGCCAATAACAGGCAAAGAGAACCTCTTCAGACAACTGGACTGAAATATAAAAGTAGGAAAGGTAGGAAACACAAAAGTAAAAATGAATTTTTCTGTAAAAAAAATCAAGGAACTCACAAAATAAAAGGATATAAGATATTTTTTAAATGCCTAAAAAAATAAAAATGAATAAAATAAATAAATGAAATAAAATGCCTAAAATGTGGGGAGGGGATGAGAAAATTATGGGTTCAATTAAATGAACATCAACTTAATATATATTGCTATGTGCAGAAGTTATACAAACCCATTTGTACTAATATATCAGAAACCAGTAATAAACATGCAAAAAATAAAGAGAAATCCAGATATATCACTAGTGGAAATCAGCAAACCATAAAGAAAGACAAGAAAGGATCAGAGATAATCTTCAGAAACAACCACAAAACACATAATAAAATTATAATAAATATATATCAGTAACTACTTTGAATATAAATGGGCTAAACACTCCAATCAAAAGATATAGAACAAGAGAATGGGTAAAATAACAAGACCTATGTAAATACTGCCTATAAGAAATTCAGTTTAGACCTAAAGCCACCTGCAGGTTGAAAGTGAGTGGATGGAAAAACAAATGTCATGCAAATGTATATCAAAAGAAAGCTGGAGTAGCAATATTTATATTGGACAAATAGTTTTAAAATGAATACTGTAACAAGAGGCAAAGGAGGACATTAATAATAATGGGGACAAGTCAACAAGAAAATATATTTATGCACCCAACATAGGAGCACCCAAATACATAAAACAATTAATAACAAACATAAAGGAATTAATCGATAATATAATGATAGTAGGAGACTTTAACCCCCACTTACATCAATGAACAGATAATCTTAACAAAAAATCAACAAGGAAACAATGGCTTTGAATGACATAAGAGAACAAGTGGATTTAACAGAAATATTCAGAATATTCCATTCTAAGACAACAAAAAATACACATCCTTTTCAAATGCACATAGAACATTCTCCAGAATAGATCACATACAGCCTCAACAAATTCAAGAACATAAAAATATTACCATGCAACTTTCTGACCGCAATGTATGAAACTAGAAGCCAACCATAAGAAAAATCTTGGAAAGACCACAAATACATGAGGTTAAAGAATATGCTGCTCAACAATGATTGGGTCAACTAGGAAATAAGACATTAAAAAGTACATGGGAAAAAAATGGAAATGAAAACACAATGATCCAGAATCTTTGGGATGCAGCAAAAGTAATTCTAAGAGGGAAGTTCATAGCGATACAGGCCTACCTCAAAAGCAAAAAAAAAAAAAAAAAAAACCTCAAATAAACAATCTAACCTTACACCAAAAGGAGCTAGAAAAAAGAAGAATAAATAAAACCTAAAACCATCAGAAGGAAGGAAATAAAGATTAGAGCAGAAATAAATGATATAAAAACAAAAGAGTAAAACAGATCAATGAAACCAGGAGCTGGTTCTTTGAAAAAACAAATTAATAACTCTAGCCACTTATCAAGAAAAAAAGAGAAATGGCTCAAACAATCACAAATGAGAAGAAATAACAACCAACACAAATACAAATAACTATAAGAGAATATTATGAAAAACTATATGCCAACAAATTGGACAATCTAGAAGAAATGGATAAATTCCTATAAATATATAAATTCCCAAAACTGAAACAGGAAGAAATAGAAAATTTGAACAGACTGATAACCAACAAAGAAATTGAATCAGTGATCAAAAAAAAATTCCCGAATAAAAGTCCAGGGACAGATGGCTTCACAGGTGGATTCTATCGTACATTTAAAAAAGATTAATACCTACTCTTCTCAAACTATTCCAAAAAATAGAAAAGGAAGGAAAACTTTCAGATTCATTCTATGATACCAAAACCAGATAAAGACACTACTAAAAAACAGAACTGTAGGCCAATATCTTTAATAAACATAGATGCAAAAATCCTCAACAAAATACTAGCAAACTGAAACCAACAATACATTTTTTAAAAATTATTCACCACAATTGACTGGAATTATTCCTAGATAGCAAGGGTGGTTCAATATTCACAAATAAACCAACATCACATCACAAAGAGAAACAATAAGAACCATATGATCATTTCAATAGACACAGAAAAAGCATTTGACAAACTATAGCATCCATTCATGATAAAAACTCTCAACAAAGTAGGTTTAGAGAGAACATACCTCAAAATAATAAATGCCATATATGAAAAACCCACAGTAACATTATCCTCAATACAGAAAACTGAGAGCTTTTCCCTTAAGGTCAGGAAAAAGACAAGGATGTCCACTCTCACCACTTTTATTCAACATAAAACTGGAAGTCCTAGCCTCAGCAATCAGACAACAAAAAATAAATAAATGGCATCGAAATTGGTAAAGAAGTAAAACTTCCACTATTTGCAGATGACCCAAACACTCTACTAAAAACCTGCTAGACCTGATAATTCAATAAAGTCTCAGGATACAAAATCAATGGACAGAAATCTGTTGCACTTCTATACACCAATAATGACAGAGCAGAAAGAGAAAATTAAGTAAACAATCCCATTTATAATTGCATCAAAAATAGTAAGATACCTAGGAATAAACCTAGCCGAAGAGATAAGACTTATACTCTAAAAACTATAAAACACAGATGAAAGAAATTGAAAACACAAAAAAATGCAGACATTCCATGCCTATGGATTAGAATAACAAATACTGTTAAAATGTCTATACTACCCAAAGCAATCTACACATTTAATGCAACCCCTATCAAAATAATGGCAGCATCTTACACATAGCTAGAACAAACAATTCTAAAATTTATATAGAACCACAAAGACCCTGATTAGCCAAAGCAATCTTGATAAAGAAAACTATGAAGCTGGAAGTATCACAATTACAGACTTCAAGCTATATTACAAAGCTGTGGTGATCAAGACAGTATGGTAGTGACACAAAAAATAGATACATCAATAGAACAGAATAGAAAATCCAGAAATAAACCCACAATTATATGGTCAATCTTCAACAAAGCAGGAAAGAATATCAATGGGGAAAGCCTCTTCAGCAAGTAGTGTTGGGAAAACTGAACAGCAACATGCAAAAGAATGAAACTGGACCACTTTTTTACACCATACACAAAAATAAATGCAAAATGAAATAAAGAACTAATTGTGAGACCTGGAAGTATAAAATTCCTAGAAGAGAAAACAGTCAGTAACCTCTTTAACTTTGGCCATAGCAACTTTTTTCTATATGTCTCCTGAGGCAAGGGAAACAAAAGCAAAAATATACTATAGGGACTATATCAAAATAAAAAGCTTTTGCACAATGAAGGGAACAATCAACAAAACCAAAATGCAACCTTCTAACTAGGAGAAGGTATTTGCAAATGACCTGATAAAGGGTTAGTATCCAAAATACATAATAACTTATACAACTCAACACCAAAAACAAACAAATAATCTAATTAAAATTGGCAGAAGACCTGAACACACATTTCTCCAAAGAAGACATACAGATTACCAACAGACACATGAAAAGATGTTCATTATCATTTACCATTAATGCAAATCAAATCTACAATGAGATATCACCTCCCACTTGTCAGAATGGCCAAAATCAACAACACAAGAAACAACAGATATTGGTGATAATATAGAGGAAAAGGAACCCTCATGCACTGTCAATGGGAATGCAAACTGGTGCAGCCACTGTGCAAAACAGTATGGAGGTTCCTCAAAAAGTTAATCACACTACTACAATAGACAAGATAGTGAAGAAGCTCAAGTGCCCATCAACTGATGAATGGATAAAGAAAAAGTGATATATATATATATATATATATAGTCACACAATGGAATATTAGCCATAAAAAAATGAAATCTTGTCACTTGCAACAACATGGGTGAAACTGGAGATATAATAATAATAATACGCTACTCAGAGAAAGACCAAGACCATATGATTTCACTCATATGTGAAATTTAAGAACAAAACAAATGAGCAGAGGAAAAAGAAGAGACAAATCAAGAAATAGATTCTTAACTATAGACAACAAACTGATGGGGTGTGGGCTATGGGTTAAATAGGTGATGGGGATTAAGGAGTACACTTGTAATGAGCACTGGGTATTGTATGGAATTGTAGAATCACTATGTTGTACACCTGAAATTAATAGAACACTATGTTAACTAATTAGAATTAAAATAAAAACTTAAAACCAAAAAAAAAAAAGAAAATACATAGTCACAGCGTTAATAGAAGAAATGAGAAAAATAATCTGATTGTGTTAATCAAGATAAAAACATTTTACAAAATTCTACTACCTAATTTTCTTTAATGATAAACTAAATAAAAGAGAATATTCTTAACCTGATAAAGCTTGCTTCTTCAACAATATATTTAAAGGAGAAACTTTTTAAGATGTTCCCTTTAAGTCAAGAGTGCTTACTATCTCTGATGATGTTTAATATGGTACTGAAAATCACAACTAATTCTCTGAAGAAAAAAATGATATGTAAAGTTCAGGAGAGACTAAACCATCATTATTTGTATATGATCATTTTTCTGACAATAAAATCAACAAATACGAGAATACTAAGAAAGTTCAGCAAGTTTGATAGACACTAGATCAATGTACAAAAATCGATAGCATTTATCTATATCAACAATCTCCAATAAAAAATTATAACTAAAAGATGCCATATAAAATAGCAACAAAACCCATAAATTCTGTAGTAGTTAACTTAAGAATACACAAAATCTCTATGGAAAAATTTTGAAACTAATGAAGGACAAAATGGATGACCTGAATAATATGGAGAGATATCCCATGCTCTAAGAAGGAATAATTTACTGTGTTAAAAATGCAAATTCTGATTAAATGCAGCTATAAATTTAATGCAGAACCAACCAAAATTCCATATGGATTTTGAGAAACTTACAGCTTGCTATAAGTAGAATAATAAAAGTAAGTTGTGAAACGAGGTAGGTTTTGCCCAAGCAATTATTAAAACACTGCCCAATCATGGAAACAAAACATAACATTGACAGAAAAACAGACATGGAAAGCAGTGGAACAAAATAGAGAACTCAGAAACATACATGTGCATATAAGGCACTTAACTGTATGGTAAAGATGATAGTGTTGGGAATCTGGCTCACTAAGTGAACAAAAATAATACCTTGATCCATACCTAATACCATGTACAAGGGTAACTCCAAATGTTAAAAACCTGACTGGGAAAGGTAAAACTTTAAAGTTAGTTGTTGGTAACATAAGAGAACATTTTTGTGGCGAAGTATTGAAAGATTTCTTGAACCCTCAAGCATGAACTGTAAGGCAAAATTTTAAGTAACATAATAAATTTTTGAAAATTCTCTTCAAGGTTAAAGATTATGAACAAAGTTAACTAAAAGGTAACAAATTGGGTGATATTACAATGTCTAAAATTGACACAGTAGTATCTATACACCAGGATCTCTTGTGATTCAATGAAAATATGGGAACCATAATAGGAAACAGGAAAAACATAAACAAGCATTTTACAGAAAAGTAAACACAACAGGCTTACAAGCACATGAAGAGATACGTAAGCAAATTAAAACAATAATGAGATATCACTTTGCATTCATTAAACTGGCAAAAAAAAAATAGCCATATAATTCCAAGTGTTGGCAATAATGTAAATCTATAGGATCCTTTACACCCTACTGGTGAATATGTAGATTGGTACAGCCTATCGAGAGAGCAATCTTGCAATATTTTGTAAAATACATTTGCCCTTCTCTATAACCCAGAAATCCTGCTCTTGTGTATAACTTTCAAAGATATTCTCATTCGAGTCTATAAAGGGCATATAAACTTACAACAGTGTTATTGTAATGGCAGAGAATTGAAGACATTCTGGGTACCCATCCCTGGGACTGGACAGTTTCTACACACAATGCAGCAGTAGAGTACTATATTGCAATAGAGAAATGGACTGATTGTATATGTGGCAACATGAAGAGATTTTTAAAAAGAGTGGTGTGAAATAAAAGCAAAATAATCAGCTATATAGCAAGTATTTAATTAAAATTATTTGTACACAAACAGCATATGAACAGAAGAGCACACTTCGCAGGTGAGTTGCAAATGGGGTCTGATCAAGGAAAAGTGAAAAGACTTTTTTTAAAAGGGAAGATGAGCTATTTACTTTCTGTTCCCATCTAACTATAAAAGAATCTAGATTCATGTTTCAGTGACTCAAGTAATCTTTGTATAGTTTCCTCACTTGGGGCATCTCATCCTCAGAAAGCATTCTCACAAAAGCACCCAGAATCTATATCATTAAACTCTAGCATATAACTACAAGAAATACAGAATAACATAAGAACATAACAACAACAAAAAAAGAACATAAGAACATAAGAACATAGTCTGATGCCCTCTAGAACATCTAGAAGAATTTGTCTTGTCTTGTCTTGTCTTAAAGCAAGAAAATGTTCTCCTCCCCCACACTACTTTGCAGCAGACATGTCCAGAGAAAGCTTGCCAACCAAAACTTTACATAGTGACAAACGTCTTCCATCTGTCTGGCTTCTTGTTCTTGGAAGGTTTTTGGCAATCAAGTCACACCTTCCTTAGTAAGATCTGTACACTTTGTATGCGAAAAAAATAAATAACTCAAGTTTTGTTTTTAAAAAAGAACTGATAAATATAAAATGAAGTAAGTTCAATCGGGAGCAACATCTCTTTTCTATCCACATATACAATCATTGTATTTGAGGGATCCTCAAGGTGATACTTTTTTCAGAATTAAGTGCAGCACATCTCTTAAAATTTGATAATATACGACTGTCCCTCTGAAAAATATATTTTAAGTCTGCTACTTTTATAGAGATAGCTGACTGATGTTTCATTTTGTGGCTTTCCTTCACTGGGATAGTTTTGAGCTTCATTTTATCTAAATTTTAAACAACAAGAGGACAGCTTTTTTTTTTTTTTTTTTATCAAACTCATCCCCAGTGTTGCTTATATCACCTCTATCCTTTCTGAATGGGGTAGGACAATCCCTTGTCAGGGAACTCAGTACAAAGAGATCACCTATATTGATTGATTCATTCATTTTTTTCAAATAATAATCTTATAAAAGAGGAAATACTTTCTTCATTTTAGAATAAGAAAAATTAGGTTCATGTAAGTTCTATAATATGTCCAAAGTCACACTTTTTTAATGTCCAGGGAGGAAAAAAAAGACAAAATATATCTGTCAGGGAATATAAATGTTTAATGTGAATATTGCAGTCTCTCTTAAAACATAAAATAATGATCTCATGCCTTCAGTTTCCTGTTGATTAATTAAAATGCCATTTATGTTAGTGTTTGGCTACAATATCCAAATGAAAATACCTTTTGTGTCAATCATTTCTTAAATTATTAAACTTCTCATTTTTTTTTCTGTTGACTCTTCTTAATATAGATTTTTAAGTCAAACTACCAGCTGACAATCTGCCCGGATTTTTTCACTCTAAATGACTTTTTTCTAGACCCTAATATTTTATACAATAAAAACAAGTCAGCTGTTAATATAGTAATTTTTCACAGAAAGAGATACAGCTTGTGGCAATGGCCACTTCTGATCCAAAAATAACAACAGTAAATAAGGCCATAAAG
Source organism: Canis lupus baileyi (assembly GCF_048164855.1). NCBI lineage: Eukaryota > Metazoa > Chordata > Mammalia > Carnivora > Canidae > Canis > Canis lupus. The sequence continues at coordinate 6,688,892 of NC_132842.1, forward strand.
TAAGTAAAAAAAAAAAAATGTTGCTATTGAAATTAAGATAAATAGCCTTGGGTTAGGTACCCAAGGTGTAAACTAAATATAGGTTTTACTTGTATGCTCTGAACCCTATGTAGACACACACCTAATAAGGAAAAGAGCTGATATGATGTCCAGATCCTTGGTAAGAGTAAGAAGAATGGTCAGAAGACCTAAGTGAGTTCTTGTTCAAGTTGCTGAGTTGAGCATATATTTCTCTACCTCATCCCTTCCCATCCACCTGTAATGGCAGTAAATAAGTATAAAAAGGGAATGAGGCAAAATAGCTGATCAGAGACTTGACACAATTATCTGGGATCATACTGATAATAAGCCAGAGTGGTAAGAGCTCAGTCCAGGACATGATCAGGAAAGGGCTATAAGGTGAACACTGCTCTTCCAGCAGACTTTTCAGAAAGATTTTAAGCTCAAAGTCAATTGCAAGTAGAAGTAGAAAATGCAGCAGACATCAAGGTGATGAACTGAAGGACTTCCATCAATTACACAAGTTGTCACAACCTCTCCTTGTGTGCAGCAAGGGTATTTATCCCCAAACTGAAAACCAAGAATCATTCTGTAAATAGATAAAAAGAAATACCTGAGAAGAGCTAAAACTTCTAAAATTGGTTGTTAGTTATCCCAGAATAGAAGTCTAGGGTGGTCCAGAGACTGCCAACTTCCTTCTCCAGTATCCTAAAGTGAATGAAGCCTGACAATCAAGGGAGAAGTCTACTGAGGAACTAGGCCTACATGTCTGACACAAGGCTCCATGTCCTCTAGCTATGTAAATTAACCTAGCCCTTTAATCAGAAAATTGATGACTAAGGATCACATTTGAGATGAACTGGTAGCATAAAGGAGAAGAGCTGGTATGAAAAAGCAAAACAACTAAACCAGGAACAAACAGCAATAATTCAGGCAACAGAAGACAATTTAATAAGTATTTTAAGTTTCTCAAAGAGATTTAAGAAAATGAACATACAATTATGATAAAAAATCAGAGCAAGAGTTTGTAGAAATTAAAAGAGATTGCCAGATGAAAACTAATTCACTAAAAAGGAAAAAATAAGAAAATCCCCTAGAAGGGAAAGTAAAAAGAAAAAGATGAAAAAATGAGAGAAAAGTTAAGAAATATGGAGATCAATCCAGAAAGTCAAATATCTAAATGTTTCTGGAGTTCCAGAAAGAGAAATGGGTATGAGAGAGTAATTTTAAGCACTCATAAAAGAAAATTTCTGAGTGGAAAAATCTAAAACAGCCAACTAAGTGGTAAGGTTGATGAATAAAAAGAATCACATCTAAGCACATCATCATGAATATTCAGAACCCCAAGGAAAAAGAAAAGATCTTAAAGTTTCTATGAGAAGAAAAGAAACAATTACCTACAAAAGTGTAATAAATCAGGTTAATATCAATTTTTTTTTACCAGCACCAATGAATGCTGAAAACAATGTCTTTAAAATTCTGAGGGCAAAATGACTTTGAACCTATAACTCTATATTCTGACAATCAATCATACAAAAAGACATGTTTTCAGACATGGGAAGACTTAGAAATTTTACTTAGAAGGTACCTGAGATGCTTAGAAAGTATTTGAAATGTACTCCATGGGATGAAAAAATAAGAATTCTAGAACTAAGAGAACCTGAATCCAACACACAGTTGGATTCAAAATTTCAGTAATTTGAGGAAATTTCCATGATGGTTATTCTGCAGAAGTCCTAAAGCAATTTTGGGACTCCAATAAGAATGCCTTCATCAAAAATGTGAAATTTTCTTTAACCAATATCATGATTGATTAAAAAGTCAAATGATCTTAGAAATAATAATATGGTTCCTTTTTATTTCTTTAACATGAAAAAGGAAAGCAGATGGCAATTCCAAAGGCAGGGAGCAATATGTGAAAAGTCTCCATGCAGATATATGCAAACTAAACCATGGTCTTGAGCAACTGGTCTAGAGAGAGATAATCCATTGGCACTTGAAATTTGGAACATTCTGAAAATGACAGATTCAGTTATTCAAGTTTCAATTCTTAGAGGCAATGAATAGACAAAGCACAGCTTTTTTTTTTGCTTGTTTTGGTTTTGGTTTTGGTTTTTGGTTTTTGGTTTTTGCTTCTTTACTGCAGTGACAGGTTATAAATGCCACCATCTTTAATTATCTAAAATACTGGAATAGCAAGAGAAGTAGGAAGACAATGAAAAGTAAAAAAAAAGAAGATACTATTTAAAATTTATGGGTGCAAAAATTGAGGTAACCAGTAGAAAAATTAAAAATACAATTAATGAAACAAGAGAGGAGGGTAAGGAAAAATGAAATATAAAGATGCTAAATCCCACATTTGTCACATTGGAGGAGCTAATGATGATTATTTTATTTCCTAAAACCCATAATCCTGATTTTCCATTTTTAATGTACCTCATTAGAGATACATTCCTACCTATACTTCCTATCATGGAAACTCTACCTCCAAATTCACATCCAAATGTTAGTGGTCTTTCTTCTGGCTCTTCCAATCTCATGTCTATGCTTTATGCCTCTCACTGGCAGTTTTTCAGGCAGCCCTTGACCTCTACATCTTAGACCTGAGCACAAAGGACAACAGAGAGTGTCAGAAAATGCCAAATGACAAGACCTGCCAGCTACCAGCTTGAGAGAAGTCAGGGACCCACAGGATGTCATTCCAGGAATGCTGGTAAAGAAAAAGAATGCTTTGCCCATAAGTTAACCTGCTGTGCCTCTGTCCTTATTCTCCTGTCTGCATCTGAAAAATACTTCCCTTACAGGTTTGAGCCAGGGGGGAAGAAAAGCACCCAACTTATTTTTGCAAGAAATTTTGGATTTTTTATTTCTACCTCCCTTGCTGCTCAAATTCCAATTTATTCATTCACATTTGAGAATGGAGCAACTGTGGGATGCCTGGGTGGCTCAGCAGTTGAGCATCTACCTTTGGCCCAGAGCATGATCCTGGATTCCCAGGATCTAGTCCCACATCCGGCTCCCTGCATGGAGCCTGCTTCCCTCTCTGCCTACGTCTCTGCCCCCCCACCCCACCCCTGTCTCTCATGAATAAATAAAGTATTTTTTTTTTTAAAAAAAGAGAGAGACTGGAGCAACTAAAAATACCTCATTCTTTGACTGAAATCTCATCAGAGAGACTGGAAAACTCAAGCTCTCAGAGAGCTATGTGAGGAAGTAGCAAGAAGGCCAACACTAAAATGAAGAAAGAAAAATCTGCCAAAATAAAATTAGAACACTACAATAAAACCATCCAAAGAAAAACAATGAAAATGCATCCATAATTTACAGATTGCTATGGGTTAAAACTTTTTAAAGCACTTAATATGTTTCTATATTACCACAATATTTTAACCCACTTATTAAACATCTCCTCTGTGTCTTCCTCTCATTTTTTATGTCATTACCTACCTCTCAATACATTCCGGTAAGACATTCTTTCTATTCTTAAAGCATTTGAAGCTCAATCCTGCCTCAAGGCCTTTGCTCTTACTCTTTCCTATTTAAAACATGATTACCTCAACTTGTTCCATGGCAGTCTCTTTCTCATCCTTCATTTCTTAACTCAAAGATCTTTCCTGACCACCCCATTTAATGCAACCCAACCTACCACTCACCTATTTTTTTAATCTCACTATCCTATTTATATCCTTATAGCACTTGTTTCTATCAAGAATTATTCTACTAATTTTGCTTGCTGATTATCTATCTCCCCCTACCTCCACACACACACACACACAAAAAAAAAATCCATGAGGGCAGGGATTTCTGTCATATCTGTTACATCCCCAGTATCTATAGCCCTACCAAAGTACACATTATAGACTCTATAGTGCTTCTTAAAAGAATACATTACATACCTTATGCTAAACTCTTTATACATATATATGACTGTTCACTCTTTACAACAATGAGAGGTACTCTATACCCTTTCAAGATGAAGACATAGAAAGTTAAGTAATTTGCCCAGTGTCACACAGCAAAAGTGAAAGTTCATGGATTCAAGTGTAGGTTTATAATCCCAAAACCCTTCCTCTTAGACACTGTTCCATGCTGCCTCCCTGAAATATGCAAGGCAATTTTCTTGAGGCACTGAATATGGGAAGTCATAAAATGTGGTCCTTGGCATTTGAAGGCCATGTAGAACTAGTTGGGGAAATTGGACTTTTACATACAGAAATAAATAAGTAATAATACCAAGCAGCTGCTTTCATGATAGCCCCTATTTTAAAGGTGAGAAAACAACCTGAAATAAAGAAAGGGAGATATAGCATAATACTTAGTGGCCTACCATTCCAAGCCTCAGTACCTGTGATCTCTCTGCCTTCCTAAAAAACCTGCTATTCATTCTACCCCTACCAGTACGATCATTCACAATATTGGATTGCCAGATTTTTTTGATGACTAAAGCTGAAAATACTAAGCATTTACAATTTTTAATTTTTATTCTTTAAATCTTGAGAAATGGAATGTGTGGGTTATAACCTTATCAAACACTGCTTGCTTTTCCCAAGTTTGGGCTTAAGGACGAATTGCTTCTGAAATACAAAGACTTTTTACTTATTATAATCTTCTGAATCTATCCTCAAACTATCTCATTCACATGGTCTGGAGAGGGCCTAGGAATGTATTATGAGGCTTTTCAGTTGATCCTGATGCTCAGCAAGGTTCAAGATCAGTGAATAATGAATATAAATTAACTTTCATTTGATGACGTGGGGTGTTTTTATTTGTACCTATGATTAAACTGCAAGTTCACCGCAGCCATAGCTAGTGCAAGTGGTGGTCACTTCCCTGGGCCTCAATTTCCTTCCCTTTAAAAGTAACAATAAATTAGATTATATGATCTCTAAAATCCTTTTGACTTCTAATATTCTAATTCTTCAAAAATGAGCTTTCCCAGGACATTGACTAAAACTTGCTTTTTTAAATAATGCCCCCACCACCCCACACGCACATACTTTCTTTTTCAAAATGCATCCTTTATTGAAAAACCTTAAATATAAAACATTTAACCATAGAAATAGTAAAAACATTTAAACCATTAGTAACAAATTCTGCAAATAGTTTGCCAAGTTTTTCTTTTTGAGCCCTGATGACATATTAATGTAGATTAATATTCCATTGATCCATCAAAATTTTCCAGTTCTCGCTCATATCAGGTTCTATATGTGAAATGATCTTATGTTCCAAATAAATAAATACGTGATCTGATAGACTTATACACACACACACACACACACACACACATATACACATGCATACAGAACCCTTGAAATAGCCCCAGAATAGTATATTTATATGAATTCTCTCCCCACCAGCAGCTTTCAACCATAGGCAGTTTTGCCCTCAAGAAGATATTTGGCAATGTTTGTAGACATTTTTGATTATCATAGTGGGCAAGGAGGTTGCTACAAGCATCATAGGAGGCAGCCAGAAGTGCTGCTAAACATCTAAAAACAAACAAGACTGGAATGAAATGTCAATAAAGCCTAGGTGAAGAAACCCTGCTCTATGCAGTGGTCTGACATATCAAGTAAGGGAAAGTCCAACTTCACTCAGGCAGCTGACTAGAAAAAAAAGGAAAAACATTCACTTCCACAATTCCATTTGAATCTCTTTAACCAAAACTAATTACATGACTACACCATGAAGTTTTTATTTCCACCCTGAAACCTCTAAGCCCTTTAGAAAAGAAAGATATATTTCTTCCTGTTTTTGGTCTATAAGTGGTCTTTTATTCTCATTATCTTAGGCATTTTCCCACAGAGTGAGTGAAATTCTTCACCAGATAGTGTGGGAAAGATTTTGATAATCCTTACCGGACCTAATCTGAAAACAAAAGTTTCTACAACTACTGGCCCAATATTTTGTATATTTCACACAAATTGAAAGAAATGTGGGAGCACCTGGCTGGCACAGCTGGTAAAGCATGCAACTCTTGATCTCTAGGTTGTGAGTTTGAGTCCCACATTAGGTAGAGAGATTCCTTAGAAATAAAATCTTAGGGGAATCTGGGTTGCTCAGTGGTTGAACATCTGCCTTTGGCTCAGGTCATGATCTCGGAGACCTGGGATTGAGTCCCATATCAAGTTCCCAGCAGGAAGCCTCTTCTCCCTCTGCCTATGTCTCTATGTGTCTCTCATAAATAAATAAATAAATAAATAAATAAATAAATAAATAAATAAATAAATAAATAAATTCTTTAAAAAAATAAAATCTTAAAAAAAAAGAAATTGTAGCTCCATGTTTTAGGATAGCTTGCCTTTTTTAAACAAATTATGAAGGCAAATAGCAATCTAATTTATATGTACCAGTGATGTCTAGATTTTGTGTTTCCATATATGTACATTTTGCTGCATCTTGATAACTTAAAGATGATAATAGAACTGTATAGTTGGAGATATCTTGGAATTTATTTTCTCATTTCCTAATATTATAATTCATCAAATATAAGATACCATTAATCGAAAGATACATTATATTGTGTGCCATTAAAAGAAAATGTATGCTAATTGAAAATGACATGCTCTCAATCATAAGACAGATCTCAAGTTAAAAGACATCAAAATGGGGGGAAATGCATCTCAGAATTGATAAAATACATTATTCTATACTATATCATCTTTCCTCTTTCTCAGATAAAAGCCATGTGTCAAATTATTCTATAAAAGTTTTTCCGTACTCTGGTTTCTCTTTGGATCACTGAATAAATCTTTCACCTTTTACTATGAAAGTTCTTCCATAATAATGTAAAAAGGCATACCCATGGGACAAAACACATAAATAGTAAGAAAACAAGGTTAAGGAAATAAACCAAAATCTTATGTAACTCTAAGTTTCCTTTTAAGTTCTAGGTGCACTGGGTACTTTGCTAACTGGACAGAATTATTTTTTAAAAATTCCACATTGTCTTGTTGTGGTTATAGTTTTTAACTAGGGGGATGCTACAACAAATATTATAATGGATAAAAATTAACTGGATTCAATTAATTAGAATTAATAGTTAACCACATAATAGAGAGACTGCCTTCTATGACAGAAAGGTAGGTAATAGGATTTTTGTTTGGGAAAAATGATCTTGGGGTCAGACCACTTAAGCTAATTCTGTGTTTTCTATAAATTCTACCTATAACGAAGATAACGAAACTAGACATATTTGCTCTGAGACATAATTGTAATTGCTTTGAGACACTACAATATCCTTAAATACAAAAAAAGAAAGTTCATCATAGCTCCTATACTAAGCTTGGCATTGTAGAATAAGATAGGAGGGAACCTGAGAAAGACAATTCACTGAAGAAGTATTTCATAGAACAACCTATCCACCTAAATAATTTTAATAGTTTTTTTTCCTAAAGAAAAAAAGATTTGTTGGATGAGTAAATGCCCAGAGAAAATAGAAATTTACACAGAGAAATGGGTTTTTTGTGTGTGTGTGTGTTTTTTTTACTAAAAGCTAAAAAGCAAATAAGGGTAAAAGACCAACAGAAAGAGCTCCCCCCTCCCTAGTGCATATGCCAAAGCTGTGGACAAGAGCTTAATAACACCATTGGCTGCAAACTCTCCAAGCATAGCCCCAGTATCAGTGTGTGGCCTATTTGTGAATAGCAGCCATTAAGCTTCCAAAGTTATTAAAATCCCAATGTACTATTTTAGTAATTCGGCTAAAATAACCCTGTAAATACCAATCCAGATCTGAAGAGAGAAAATAAACAAGGCTGAAGATCTGAAGAGAGAAAATAAACAAGAGAGAAAATAAACAAAACAATGTTTTGGTACCAACCAAATGCAAACTAACAACAACATACTTCTTGGCATCCTGTTATGTTACAATATAATCATAAAACATAATGCATATTGGAAAAGGGTAGCCATAAAACCCTGAACAGTGAACAACAAACTGCTGTCTTTCTGCAATTAAAAGTAAAATTTGACTTATCTAGCATTTGAAGACATAAAACCAGTCTAGCGAGGGCATCAGTTCCCTCTCCAGAGGGCAGGCATATACTTTTGTTATTTATTTAGCAATCTCAGAAATCTCATTTCTGCTTTCAAATGTATATTCTACAAAATGGCAAGTAATGCTGTGCCACTGCTGCACCACAATAAATAGGCCTTTTTGAAATTTTAAAATTAGCCAACTACAGAAATAAACTGAAAATGGGTTGTCATTAAGAGGTAAGGAGCTTCAAAATGCCTAAACATTGGTTATCTTGAGGGAAGTTACATGAGTATACTGATGCACCTGATTTAGAAATCTGCAAAATAGCTTCATATTGCCTTTAAGTAAAACCAGGGGATCTTTCAAGATCTAGAATATCAGATCATGCTTATTCTTATTTTTAAGTGGCATTCAAAGAAAAAAAAAAGAAAAAGAAAGGAAGAAAGGAAGAAAAGAAAGAAAGAGAAAAAGAAAGAAAGAAAAAGAAAAGAAAAGAAAGAAAAAAAGACAATAAAAAGAAAAGAAATAGTGGTCTCAATTCCACTAGCATATATACTTAGTCTGTATCAAGGAGGTTTTCTCTATTCTGTGAATAAATGACTATGATAACATACATTGAACATACATGAACATGATCTCCATTTAAGTGAAAATATATTAACTGTTTTCAGCATTATAATCAAAGTCCAAAAGTTAAAGTAAAAGGTTTAATTAGGTACATAATCATAGGCTTTTAGGGTTATAAGGAACCCTACAGGTCACCTAGACCAACCCCCTCAATTTACAGATAGGGAAACTGAGGACTAGAAAGGCAACCACTGTCCATGGTGATACCATGAGTCAAAGATGTGGTCCAGGCTGGTGACAACATCTTCTATCTCCAAGACCCATGTTTCCACCCTGATCCACTGTCTTTACAAGACTTCACAATAATTAAGGATGAAACAAAACCATCATATAAATTATAAATGACTACTAATCACATGACTTTAGTTCAGCTAAACTAAGAAAGTTTATGTCTGAGGAGTGTATTTGGGAAGCCGGAAGCTACAATACAAAATACTTACTAAACTTCCTGTGTGATCACAATTCTTCATTTAGTCATTAAAGAATCCCAAAGGAGATGTACTTTACTATTCACAGCTTACAGATGAGATAACTGAGACAAAAACCTCAGTAACAGAGGTTGATCTAAAAACTCTTTGCTCAATAACCTAGGTAAGCATCTCTGTGCTGTTTCTATAGACAACCTCTCCACCACTATCATTACCCCACAAGAGAGACGTAGGATATGTTTAGCTTGGATCAAGATGGTCATTTCCCTTATACTTTAAGTGAAGTGCCCTCTTCTGTGGAAATCAGATATCTGTAGCAGAATTATTGGTGGAGGTGTACAGGTGCAGTATGCTGAGAATGAAGTGACCCCTCAAGAGTCAGCGAATCAGTGACTTCGATATTTCTTCTGTTAGGTTCTAAGAAGGGGTTTCCACACCATTTGATCTTTCCTTCATAGCCCTATTGCTGTTTTTTACCAACACCAGGTCTGACATCCACATGGTTTCCTCTTTCTCTGTGTGTTACTTTCCCAACAATACTATTTCCACAAGCTACTGCACTTGTGTGTATCCACCCTATTTCCAAAGCCTACTTGTTGACAATTTGAATAGACCAATCAAGAACGTATAGAACAAAGGGTTAGAAAGGTATTTAGATAGCATCAAGTCCATTCTCACATATTAATTCTGCAGAAGCTGACTTCCAGACGGGTAATACAGCCAGTCAGAGACAAAACTGGAACTTGAGGCAAAGTTCTGTCAAGTCTAATATTCTTCCTACTACACAACATACTTGGTTGTATGATTGGCCTAAAAATAATAAGTGTATATGACTTATTTGGACCAAATATATTATTTCAAATCATTGCTGTGTTGTATTTTTTAATAACAAGGTGAAAACAAAGTTGGTAATCAAGAAATAGCAGCATAGGACCGTAGAAAGACCTACCTAAGCTTCACAGCTAGATAGATCTAAATTTTATTTTTGCTGCCTAACATACTAGCTATGTACCTTAGGCAAGCTACTTAACTTTTCTGAAGTTGTCACTATGGTGGATTACAAAGAATTAGATGCAGTGGTGTATATGAAGTATCTGACATCTAGTAGGTGCTCAAAATATATTGGTTTCCACTAATTCTAAGCTGCCACAAAAGAGCTGTGCCATTCTAGCAAGTTCCTTTAGCCCTTTGGGTCTGTTTCCTCCATTGCAAGTTCGGAAGATGAAAGAAGCCAAATGAATTCCTAAGTCCCTTTTGGCTTGTCAAAAAATAATTAGTTCCCAAAGGTTCCTTTACCTTAATTTAAATTCAACGCATAGGTATCTTATATCCATCCTAAGCATTGAATAGTACCAACTACCACCAATGAGATATCTATGATTTCAGCAGAATGGGATCCAACTCCATATCACTTTAAGTTCCACAAAGAAAAATTACTATGCAAAACCAAGGATTTGACTTTACAAGGACATCACAAATCTAATGTAATAAATATAAACAACTGAGGGTATAACTTAAATTATTACTCTCTCTTTTGCTGAGTTGGAAGATGAGAACTAAAATGTTTATACTATATAACAAAAGACCCAGGAGACATTTGGGTCATTAGACATTATTAGAACAGCTAATGCCATTTGGGGGGGGGTAGAAATAAAGAAATGAATAATAAATATTTACCTTCCTATGTGAGCCTTAAAAAAAAAAAGATATATTTATTTAAGGGGAAGGGCAGAGGGGGAGAAAGAATCTCAATCAGACTCCTTGCTGAGCATGGAGCCCAACACAAGGTTCGATGTCAAGACCCTGGGATCATGACCTGAGCTGAAATCAAGAGTGGAGAGACTCAACAGACGGAGCCACCCAGGCTCGCCTCTTCCCAATGTGAGTCTTAAACTAGGCTTTGAAATTTAAGATACTTCTGTTATTCTGAAACAGAAGGGAATAAAATTTACTCTGAGAGGTATTTGATAGTGATAAACATTAACAGAAAAAGATGGTTAGCCATGTTCTCACATTACTTTTAAATTTCATATTTGGGATTTACATTATCTAAAAATGAAATATAACTTAAATGCTTGAATCTTATAAGCAAGACCTGAGAAAATACTAACTGATCTTTTTTTTTTTTTTACTAACTGATCTTAAATGAAAATTTTAACTACAAAATTTTTCCTCCTTTTTCTCTTCCATAAGAAAAGTATTATCAATGGATTTTTCATTATAGATAAGGCTTTTTGCAGATATTATGGAGGTTCAAAATACATTTAAAATAATGTATAGAATTCTTTTTTTTTTAAGATTTTATTTATTTATTCATGAGAGATACAGAGAGAGGCAGAGGGAGAAGCAGGCTCCATGCAGGGAGCCTGACATGGGACTCGATCCCAGGTCTCCAGGATCACGCCCTGGACTGAAGGTGGCACTAAACCGCTGAGCCACCAGGGCTGCCTCATGTATAGGACTCTTAATTATGGTTTCCCAAAAATTTATTTGAGGTTTTCCCTGTACCATGCCTGTATAGTATTATTCACCTATAGAATAGAATTTTAGAATGTATATCTTAGATCATAAAACACCACCACTAACAACAACAGAAAGGATTGCGTTATATGAGTGTGAAGAGACAAGAAAGACCCTTTTAAATATTATCTCATATGTGTGTAAGAAACAATGTATATATTTTTTAATTCAGCAGCCGGTTCTATGAGCTGATTTTTTTGTCCTAAAAGGTGATGAAGGGTAAACTCTGTTCCCCAGGATGCATTGTATGCAAAGGTTAAGAGAGACGCAGAAATATGATTTAGCTCTATACATATTAAGCATAGTGTGAACCAGAGATAGAAGGCCTGGATCCCACTTCTTCCAGTACTATAAAATTGATTTGTGATTTTTGGACAAGTAACTTCACCTTTTTAGTTCTCTTTATCTATTAAACAATAGGAGGAACCATCTGATCTCTTTAAGTTTTCTTCTAGTTCCTATAATTAACATCTGTGCAAATCCTCAATACAGCATTTGAGAGGCACAAGACATGGGCAAAGGCACTCACAGGAGTGCAGTTATTCTGTTCTCCATACATACTGCCAGGAGGAACCAGCTTTGCAGAGAGCCAAACACTAAATGGCCTGGCTTCATGCCTTGGCGAAAGAACACCATTGATGACTACGAAAGCACTTAAAGAAACTCAGCCAGAGGAAACAAACTACTTTCTGTATGTAGTCCAAAAAAACAGGTAGGGGGCGTGTGAGCCCTTGCAACCTCAGATCCTTTGTGTTCTTGGCCTTTCATCCTGGGTGGCAGAAGGCACTGAGTGTATTTAGGTGACTCATGTTTTCTTAGCCTTAAGAGAAATTATTCTGAAATGAATGCTTCTCCTCCTTAGTCCCACATCTGACCCTGGAAAATACATATATTTTTATGCAGCAGCAATACTCTCTGCAGCATTCTTAGAACACCTTCATAAGACAGAGTTTAGCATAGCGGTTAAAAGTATGAAATGGGCTCCAATTCTGGCTCTACTACTCACCTGCTATAGGATCTCAGGAAAAAAGCTTAACCTCTCCCTGCTTCAGGTTCCTTTTCTGTAAAATAGGGAAACTAATAAAACCTAACTCATAGAGTTGTGAAAATTAAGCAAGATATTGCATGCAAAGTGGTTACCACAGAATCTGACAGAATGTAAATGTTATGGATATGTAAAGAGAGAGAGAGAGAGATGCAGACAGACAGATAACAGATGATAGATTGATCCTGGGAACTGGGTCTCCCTAAAAAGACTTATCTGAAGGCCACAAACAATTTGCTGGCAGTGAATGGCATCTGCCGATCTTTCTTCTCCTGAGCAAACAATATGGCAAAGACTCAAAGCTGGGCTCAGCTCTTACTAATAGGATCCTGCAGAAATCAGGAGGAAATGAGATTGATTACCCTGAAAGTAGGAAAGAGTTACTCTGGTTTAAGACAAGGTCTTTAAAAGAGATAGAAATACATGCACACGCACACATACACATACATACATACATACATACACACACACATTTAATATAGTCACACAGAATCAAAGAAGGGGGTTGTTTTTTTTATCTGCCTTCTCAAGTGTTGCTGGCATTAAAAGGTACAGAATTTTATAACTAGATGGCTCCCTGGAGATCATCTAGTTCAAATCCCTCACTTGGTAGATAATAAGTAGCTGAGGCCCAGAGAGGTTAAGCAACTTATTGGAGGGTCATGCAGATGTAAATGACACTGCTAAGACAAACCAGCTTTCTGATTTCCCCTTTTGCCCACCCAGTACTCAGCCTGTTATCTTTCACCAGCTTGGCACCCTGTCCTTGTGCCAAACAGAGCATTAACACACACACACACACACACACACACACACACACACAGGTTTCTTACGTTTGCCTAAGTTCCCAAAAAGTACAGATGCACACCTCAACCCCCAAGACTTGCTGCCAGAGCCTCCCATCATGGAAATTGAGAGGATCCCAGTCAATCTGTGGCCCTCTCCCAGGCTTTAGGAGTTTCTACTCTTGTGTTTCTGTTCCTTCCTCACATCCACTCTTAAGTGCTATTTTCTTAAAAGTTCTTCACCAAAAAGGTAAGGCATTTCCCAGGGCAGAAGTTACCGCTGCTAATTTGCAAATGCTCATCTCCCCACAAATGCTGTACTTTTAGACAGGAAATACAGAAGAACTGTGATTAAATTTCCAACAAGCTCCCTGAGTGAATTCAATCAGAACTAATCCCTTCTTCCCTAAGATAACTCAATCAGATTCATTTATAAAGTGTGTGAGTAGATGAAAGACTGGAAGACACTCAGGTATGCCTGACACAGAGAAGAGGAGGAAGAGGGGAAGAAAAGAGGACTGGGGGATGAGGGAGATGGGTAGCAGAAGCACACTGCCCAAACTGCAAAGTCTGGATCCTGGAGGCAGCTATGCTGCTGAGACTGACTCACCGCTCAGGGGATAGGACTGCAGAGGGGATGCACGGTTTTAATCCTACCCCCTCCAGTAACTAACAGCAGGCTGGTATCTAAAACTACACAAATAGGAAGCAGGTGCAGGCTACCCCTAAGTGGCAGAAATGGGGAATTCTGTCTTCCTCCTGTTCCCTTTTCTCTCTCATCCAATGCTGGCCACTCTGTGCCTGGTGGGCACACCCGGAGCTCTCCAGCTGCCCTCAGATCACCCCCAGAGGGGGAACTCCCCCTCCCTGCTCTCCTGAGGGTTGAAAAGAAGCATAGGCCATCAGAGATGTCTCTCAACTCTGTCAAATGCTCCCCAATCTCTTGCCCCTTGCAGGGAAACTGGTCCGAGAGAAGCCTTCACTGAGCTAACAAACGTAGGGCGCTTCTTGTCCCTAAGCACAGGCGCCCGCCAAACACGGCCCTCAGCCTGCGATCGGCTGAGAGGGTGAGAAGCGTTAAGTGTCACAGCCAAGTGTTCCTTCCCCAACGCGAAACCGGAAGGAAGGCTTCGCTTTTGCCTTTTTTTCCACTCCCTACCTGAATTCGGGGACCAGGTTAGGCTGCAACCCGTAGAAAGCAGCGGAGAGAGTGACCAGCCACCCAGGCTTGTAACTCCCGTTCTCGCACTCCAAATAAGGCGGGGACCACTTGACATGGCTCTTGTCCCCGCCAAGCCCGTCCCGGCGCCGCCAGCTATGGCCCAGGCTCCGGGGCCCCTGGTTAGAGCCGCGGCGGTGTAAGTGGGTCCGCCACTTGCGCCGCAGGCCGTGGAACCACTCGGTCTCCAGCGTGGCGTTGGCCAGGTGGTGTGCCGAGGAGGACAGGTCCTGGAGCAGGATGCGACTCTCCTCGCGGGTGGCCTGGAGGAAAACCTGCGGGGCGGGCGCGGACAGCGACTCGGTGCTGAAGGTGATGGCTGCCCGGGAAATGCTGGGCTCGCCCTCCAGCAGACTCCGCACCAGTGCCTGGTACCACTCCAGGTCGTCCTGCAAGTTCTGCTCCCGCGACTTATTGCTCTGCAGCATCATGTTGAGGAAGTTAGTGGCGTGTGTCAGCGTGTCCAGCGCCCCGTGCAAGGAGGGGTGGGAGCTGGCCAGGGCCGACGACTTCCCCGGCAGGCCCGCCAACTCGTAGCGGCCGGAGCAGTTGGCTCGCTTCAGCTGGTGGGAGTCCCCGGTGTAGAGGTAAGAGGCCACGTCCATGGGCACCTCCTCGGCGAGTTTCTGCGCCAAGATGGTGCCGTCGGTGGAGCGGCTCCAGGGAGCCGAGGGGTCCGAGGCAGCGGCTCGCGCGGGCTGCTGGGCGTGCTGCTTCAGCCTCAGGCTTCTCTCTCGAGGGGAATCCAGCCGTCCCGGAGGGTCGCGGCTGGTGCTAACAGTTCCCAAACCCAGATGAGCGAGCAGGAGGCAGAAGAGTAAGGGATAAGCCATGGCTCCCATCTGCTTCGCAGAGACGAGAGGAGGTAACGGGAGACACTTTGTAAAATTTGGTCGCCAATTTATCAACAGTAAGACTTTTTACTCGGAGTCGTCCCCTTCTCCAGATGGCGGCACCCAGTCGAAAAGGACTTTAAAATAAGAATGTTTCGGAATTGGCCCGGCTGGCTAAGCTACCGTCACAGGAAATCAAATCACCTGTGGCAACGCTGGCTGCACCCGCTCCATAATGGGTCGGCTCGGGATTACGCACCTCACAGCCTTGAGCCGAACAGGTTACATCCCCTCTCGCAGCCGGCGGCTACAGTTAGCCTGCTTACGTCTTCCTGCTCAGCAGCTTCCACCGTCGCTCTCATTGAGGTGTGTTCGAGAGCTGCTGCTGCTGCTGCTGCTGCTGCTGCTGCTGCCGCCGCGGCCGCCAAAGACGCCGCTCCATCATCTCACCCGTGGCAGGTCGTTCCCGCCTCCCGGCTCTGGCTCCTCCTCGCTGCTCCGCGGGGAGGCGCCGAGTGCGCGCACACGGATCCCCACGGCGAGCGCACGACTCGGTCCCAAAGAGCGAAGGTGTCTTTGAAGACGATTGTCTTTCTGGAGTTTATAGGACCAGGCAACTGGTTAACCGGAGTCCTCAGGTTTGGCCACAAACCACACTCCTGTCTCCCCCTTCTCGGGAGGAAAGCCGGTTTAAAGAGGCAGCTTGGCCGCAACCAAACCCATGAAGGGCGGGCGGCTTCAAGCCGTCTGGTTCCCTGTTTGGTCGGCTCCTCTGTCAATCAGCCGACTGCCATTTGTTGGGCTGGGGCGGGAGCTGTCCAGTGCTGAACCCGAGGCGGCACGGAGGAGGCGCAGGAGGAGGCGGCGGCTCGGGATGCAGCAGCTCCGAGTCCTTTCACCCACTCGCGTTCCCTGATGACTCGGAAACCTGCGGGGGCGGGGGTGAGGTGGGCGAGAGCGAAGGGAGAAGCAGAGCGTTTGTGGCTCAGAGCAAAGGAAACTTGGACGTACTGAGGAGGAGGAGGGTGTTGGCGTCTTGCATGCTTAGTTATATCAGCCTTTTCTTTTGCCTGGAAAAGAGGGAGAAAGGGGTTTTCATTTCTGACTTAAATCGAAGAGGAGGGACGTAGGATGGGGACGTGTCCTCCCGAGCATCTGCTCATTTTAGGCAAATTATCAAATCCTCCTCCTTATTGTCGGTTAAAGAAATGATTAAAACCTACTTGCCAAGGTCTTAGCTATGAGGGAGTAATGGAGACATCTACCGGCTGAGCTTCAAGGGGAAAATATGCTATGTTTAAGGAACCTCTGCCTGAAAGGGGTCCAGGATGAAGGAGAACCTGTGAAAGTGTATACAAGTGAATATGTGGAAGGGAGAGACATATGCAAGGGGTAGGACTCAGAAGTGAGAGAATGAGAATGAGTGAGTCTTGAGCACCTGGGTGGCTCAGTGGTTGAGTGTCTGTCTTTGGTTCAGGTCATGATCCCGGGGTCCTGGGACCAAGTCCCACATCAGGCTCCCCGCAGGGAGTCTGACTCTCCCTCTGCCTATGTCTCTGCCTCTCTCTGTGTGTCTCTCGTGAATAAATAAATAAAATCTCTTTTAAAAAATGAGTGAGTCTGTGTTGAGTGAAGAGGGAAGTCATTCTGACTACGAGTTTCTAGAATTAATGGATTTAAGAACTAAGACATCCAGTTTTAACTATAGGTTGGGATATCCAAGCAGAAGAAACAAGGGATACAGCATAATAATATGTATGATAATAATAAGCTGAATAATATGCCAAGAACCTCCTCTCCCAATTATTGGGAAATCCCTTGACAGAGTCTAATTGTTTTATTTGAAACTTTAAGGATGTCTTCTATCCATAGGCACCTCTGGAAAGATACAAATAGATAACTCCAAATTCACTTTAGTTCCCAACCAACAAAAATGTCACTGGTGGCATTACGAAATAGCACTGCTTAGATTTACTTTACCATCTCATTTCATTATCCCTATTGAGAAAATACCTGAGCACTGAAATGTAAGTAAAAGGTTGTCTGTATTGGTCACGGTAGTATCTTTAGCACCTAGAACACACAGACTTGTCTGGTACAGAGCATGTTCTCACTAAATATTTACTAAATTAATGAACCAGAAGATCATGATGATGAAGCTACTTATTCAAAAATCCATATCTTTACCTAAGAAGAAACGTTTGCCTGATATGTCAATGACAAGGACTTTTGGAATGGGATTTGGTAATGAGTTTTCCAAAATACAGCACATGGTCTCCAAGTGAGTTTTTATACCTATGCAAAGAATAGTTACTAGATTTATACTTATTTACAAGTAGATTTCATGTTCATATCCGCCTTTTTGTTTAAATTTTGCTTTGCAGTGTATGCTCCTTTGCTAAATAAATGTCATCCCAGTTTAATGCTCTACTATAGCATATGTGGCAATAATAACAGAAAGAGTTTCTGTTTGTTTAATTTATCAGAGTATACAATATGATCTTCCATCTATATAACCAGCTAAGGACTGAAATGTAATTTCCTCATTAATTGACAGAGAACATACATAATTTATTAACAGTTCTTTAAAATTGTCCAGTATGGCATTTTAAAAAAGAAGATGTAATTTTATTAGTAGATTCCTCTATAAGTAATTCAACTACTGAGCATAATTAAAAGATTTGGGTTCTCATACCAGCATTCTTCTAAGCAAGATTTATGATCGCTGGCAAGACATTTAAACTTTCTGTGTCTTAGTACACAAATTGTACCCAGGCTTCATGACTTAACACTGAAGTAGTACTGAAATGGTACTGAAGCCACTCTCCCGAGGTTCCAGCCCTCCGTTAGCTAATATCTATCAAGAAAAGAGCACACTATGAGAGGCTTCTGCAATTTTAGCATTCCCTTCAGTGGCTCACCTTTGGTCTATACTGCCAAATAACGAAGGTAGACTAGTTGGGTTTAGAATAGCACTGCCAAAAATAGAAATATGTGAGCCACAAATGTGATTCATATATATAGTCTTAAATGTTCTAGTAGCACATTTAAAAAGTTAAAAAAGAAAAAGTCAAATTAATTTTAATAATATATTTTAACCCAGTATATCCAAAATATTATTTCAATAAGTAGACAATATAACAATTATTAGTAAGATATTTTACATTTTTATGCTGAATATTCAAAATCCAATGTATGTTTTACACTCACAGCAGATGGCGTTTCATACTAGCCATATTTCTATTGCTCAATAGCCACCAGTGACCAGAGGCTACCATAGAATGCAACCTCAAGAAGATAGTGCATTGTGGTCTTGAATGTTCTAGAAAGCCTAGATACACACAAGATAAGGCACCATGGTCCAATGCTCTAGGAGGCCTAGTCCATTTAATAGGTCTGGAGTCAAGGTAACTGAGTAGTAGACAACCCCTTGTCAATGTCAGTGTCCATCAATGAAGGAAATAATCCAAAATAGGCTTTTATAAGAAACCAAGATTTAACACATACTCAAACGTCTCTAAACAAATTACAAAATTCCACACCAACTCACAAAGACATAGCATTCATTTACAAATGTTGATTGAACCTCTACTATGTATCAAGCATTAGGCTTGCTACTGGCACAAAATAAACACACCTTCTGAACAATAGATACATGGACCCAATGATCAAGTGCGTTGAAAGAGATAATAAAAAAGCAAACAAACTAAAAAACGCACACATAGTGGTAAGTGCCACGAAGAAATAAGTGCTTAAAGTGATAAAAAAAAAAAACTTGGGGGACAGGGAGCTGCTTATATAGAGACAATAAAATAAAAACCTCTATGAGAAGGTAACAATTGAGCTGAGACCTCAAGCATGAAGAGCAGTTAACTAGGTAGCAGATAGTAGTGAACTAGCTAAAAGTAAAATGGAAGAGGGATCCCTGGGTGGCGCAGCGATTTGGTGCCTGCCTTTGGCCCAGGGTGTGATCCTGGAGACCCGGGATCGAATCCCACGTCGGGCTCCCGGTGCATGGAGCCTGCTTCTCCCTCTGCCTGTGTCTCTGCCTCTCTCTCATCTCTCTCTGTGTGACTATCATAAATAAATAAAATTTTAAAAAAAAAGTAAAATGGAAGAAACTCTCGGTAGAGGGAGTAATATAAGAGCACACTAAGACTACAAATATTCCATTCTTAACAAGAAAGAAGACTGGAAGAAAAGAACTTCAATAACCTGAAGTTCATATATAATATAACAAGTACAAACAATTGAGACAAAAAGAAAATCATTTTTTTAAAATAATCAAGTGATTCTGGCGTGAAAAGCACCCACATTTCCACTGCCCCTGCCACCAATTAAGTGAACATAATTTGCACATATAGATAAATACCCCTCTGTGGCCTCAAAATTAAGAATGAAGTTGTCTAAATACATATTGATACCATGGAGGAGCTTGACTGTAATAGAAAAATGCATACAAGACCCATCATCCCTCTGCAAAAAGGCCCAAAGCTTTTTCATCACAGCCTGATAAGCCAATCTAATTGCCTGAGAATGGTGAAATATGCACTGGTGAAAAAGCAGGATGCAATGGAGCCATGAGTTATTAGTTGTCATATGACTATCAATATCATAAAAGATGTGATGTCTGCATATCTTTTGTGTGTGTGTGTGATGCTTGCATATCTTTAAGAAAAAAATTAAAAGAGGTCAAAACCTGCTGAGACCAGATTTTATGTGAGCAGGATAGGTAGGGTTATTTTTAAAATTTAAGTGCTGCTTTAAATGATTTTAATCAGCAAAAAAAAATAGGACAGTGGGATATGGTGAAAGGACCTTGGCAGTTGAGAGACCAGAATCTACTCTTGGTTCTGCCATCATCCAGTCACATGATTTTTGACAATTTCCTCAACCTCTCTGAGCTCTTCTCCTTCATCTGTGCCATAATAGTGATGTATTAGATACATCGCAACTGGAACAGTTACAGCTAAGTAACAGGTAATAATAGTCCAGCTGTATTTTCCAAGAACTCATCGTTCTTAATAGTTCTAGATTTACAAGATAAATGTTATTTTTAGATTAAATAATGATGGATCTTAGTAAACAAAGGGCACAACCAAATTCCTGATAAAGCAAATAAGACTACAAAGGGATAACATAGTGGGTTGATATGACACGACATCAGAAATCCAGCTCTTATTCCTGGTCCTACTGAGATTCTGGATTTCCCTAAGCATATGCTATCCCCGTGCCTCACGTGCACGTTTACAAAATGAAGGTCATAGTCTTTGTTATCTAAGAGCAGTAGTTTTGAAATTTCTGGGTGTAGAAGTATAACTAGAGAATTCGGAATATCACTGTGTGTCTGGGTAGAACTTGAGAATCTGCATTTTAATAAGCACTACAGGTGATTTTGTTGCAAATGGTCTGCAGAGCACATGCTGAGAAATACTGCCTGGAGCTATGGAAAATAACTCTAAGACATTAGGAATGATCTCCCGCTAAACATGAAGCCTTATTATAAATTGCAAAATGTAGCCTACAGATAACAATGAAAATAACACCTATGAAGAATATTATTTTTATTAATATTCATATCATCATCATTATCACTTAAACATTTAGATACCACTTGCAATAGCCAGGCTTTGTCCTAAGGATTTGGACACAAGTTAGCTTTTAGTCTTCCTTACCACACTGTGTTTGGTACTGTTACCATTTTACAAATGGGAAACAAACAAAAAATGACTTGCCCCAAGAAATGCAGTCATCTGGCTCCAACTATCATGCTTTCAATCACTGTATCTGTGGTTCTCAAACACTGATATCCATTAGATTCACCTGGAGAACTTCTGTCAAAGCACAAATTAGTGGCCTTACCCCCACAAAATTGCAATTCAGTAGGTCTGGAATAGGGCCTGAGAATTTGTATTCCTAACAAGTTCCCAGGTGATGCTGATGCCACTGGTCCAGGAGCAACAGCTTGAGAACCACAGCTCTGTGCTGTACTTTTCATCATTATAATCTGTCACCTCTATATACTTATACTCTTCTATGTATTTCACGTGGAAAAAGAAGAAAGTCAACATCAGTGTATGAAAAGACGCCTGAAATCTGCTTAGGGGAAGAAACTCTCTGGTTTTCTATTTCCAGCTTAGAAAGTTTACCCAAGATGTTTATGTTTTTACTTCACAGTTTATTCTCATCTGCCTCCAGCTTACCCTTAAAACTCTTACTCCCTGTCAGCATCACTTCTAAAAACACTCCTGCTCTTTTGAGACTCATATCCTCTGCTTTTCACTATAAAGTCATGACTTGGGCTGTTCTTGTCTTCCCAATAAAGTACATCTTTTTTTTTTTAAAGGAATTAAAAAAAATTTTTTTTTATTTATTTATGATAGTCACACAGAGAGAGAGAGAGAGAGAGGCAGAGACATAGGCAGAGGGAGAAGCAGGCTCCATGCACCGGGAGCCCGACGTGGGATTCGATCCGGGGTCTCCAGGATCGCGCCCTGGGCCAAAGGCAGGCGCCAAACCGCTGCACCACCCAGGGATCCCCTAAAGTACATCTTTTTAAAGTACAGTATCATCTACAGAGTCACTCAGGCTTTGACCCAGACTGCTAACTTCCCCTAATCCTCCATGCCTCTACACACACAAAATGGTTATGTAAACCTAAAGACACCTGAAAAACTTTCTGACCAAAGGGAAGAAAACCCTAAGAAATGGCATTTATGTAGGAAAATCCTGAGTGTGCTAAAGTAAAGCAAAGTATTTCCTTTAATGGCTTTCCATGTTCCTGACCTAACATCCAGCAGTGCTAGAAAGGACTAATACAGCAGGTACAGAAAAGCACACCGAATTATTGAACACCCAACTCTATTTAATGCAACTGGGTCCCTTTCTCATTAAGAAATAACAACCCAAGAAATTGAAACAAAATTTACTGAAAAAGGAGCTTTGTGACTAGGAAGACATGGGAAATGAATTATTTTATCTTTGTTCAGTTTTGTCCGCTTCCCTTCTTAGAGGGAAGCTCCTCATGCCATATGTATGTTGTGTTGTTAGAGTTTATACTGTTGTTTTCATCAGAACATTGGGAATAGTGAAGGTTTACTTCATGACCAGTTTAGGATTTGGCTCTCCATTTTAATACAGAAGCTTTTCAAAGTTGGGAACTTCAAGTGCCCAAAACCGGTCTGCAATGCACGTTGTGTACACATAAGAGACACTAATTAATGGCAATCCCCACTGAAGAGTAGAAGCTTGTAAACCAGAATAAACTTATGAAGAACAGGTTTATCAAAAAGCAGAATCATACTGTAAACATAGAGAACAAACTGATGGTTGCCAGAGGGAAGAGGTTGGGGATTGGGCAAATGAATGAAGAGGAGTGGGAGATCCAGGGTCCCAGTCACAGAATGAATAAGTCACAGGAATAAAAAGCATAGCATGAGGAATATAATCAATTATATTGTAATAGTATGGTATGGTGACAGATAGTAGCCACGCTTGTGGTGGTCATGGAGCATAACGTATAAAGAAATCGAATCATGTTGTACACCTGAAACTAATGTAACACTGTGTGTCAACTACACTCAAATAAAAAATTTAATGAAAAAAAAAAACAAGTTTATAATAATATTATGTCACTTGATAAAGTTTTACTATTTTAAAAAAGTTGGGGGAGATTAATCCAGTAATGTTGATATTGTTGAAATTTCAGATATTTCCTTATCATCAGGACTGTATGGAAAAAATAAAATAAGGAGACATAATACAGAAATACATTCCAACAAAATGTAGTGAAAGAAGGAAATCACTACAAATATTCTGATGGAACTACCTTTAGGCTAAGAATATGACAACCCTAAGTGTGAGTCCAGGTGCAAAACAGTTTTGCAGTTGTAATAAATAGGTGGTATGATGCAGAAGTCTGAATCCTGTGGCCTATATAAATTGTTTCTATTTGTCATTTTGATGTACTCTTTGGAATAAACAGTTTCAAGAAAAATTTTGCCTGGTTTATACCAACAGCTCCCTATTCAGACATGGAAGAATTTTAGAGAAACTTTGGCCCAAGAAGCATTCGGCTTCTTTTGTTCACTGTGTCAATAAATGTTCTTCAGTAATGGTCCTGACTTCAAGTATACATGATCATCACGTATCACAGTGTCTGGGGAGAAATGGGTTCTTCATGAGCACTCTGCAGAAATAAGTTCTTATATATTGCATAGCAAAAAAGCAGACTAGAGAACAGAAGGCTAAAAAGAGAAACAATTTTCAAGAATCTGCTGTATCATGAGTACCAAATGTGATGAAAAGGAGCTGTTTCAACTGTTTTTATATCCCAAATCGGATACTCCAGAGAAAAAAAGTTAAAATTTAATTAAAATTCAAGAAAGAAATAAGAATATAACAAAGTTTTTCTGAATGTTGAGGTTATTCTTAATTGAGATGGATTAACCAAGAACTGAAGAGAATCTCTTTCTTTGAAGAATAATTTGTGATATTTGTTAGAAACGATATCTGTGTAGCAGAAAGTCTGCCTGAATAGACATACGAACCAAATAGTCATTGGGATCTATTTCTTTCCTACAGTTCTTTGATAGACTGAGATCACTGATACACTTAAATAACTGAGACTGTTAGTTTGCCACAAACAGGAAAACTAGGGCATATATATTTAAATCAAATACTTCTCTTAGGCATCAAAATACTGCTACCATTTCTACTACCATTTATCTTGTCCTGCATGACTCAACTTGACATTCAAGACCACATACTAAATTTTTCTCCTCCATCCCACCAGCCCTCCACTTCCTTTTGGAGTTCCTCAATTCTGACAAAGCCATGTCCTTTACACTCTTCCTTTATAAGTAATTTGCACACTCCAGTCCTATGCCTGACTTTGTAAAAGCTAACTCTGTTTATTGAGAAAACTTCTATAAATATGTTTCCTTTAAAATCTTTTAATACTACCAATCTCTGAGACATCTCTCCTAGAAGATATATGAATAGCTAATGAGTAAAGGAAAAGATGCTCAACATCATTATCAGAGAGATGAAAATTTAAACCACAATACATCATTACATACCCACTAAAAGGACTGTAATAAATAAGGCACACAATAATAACTGTTGATGAGAATGTGAAAAAAAATAGGAGGCTTCCTATACTGATGGTGGGAATGAAAAGTGGCATAGTCACATTGGAAAACAGATTAGCAGTGTCTCAAAAAAGTTCAGTATAAACCACCATATGACCCAGCAATTTTACTCATAGGTATTTATTCAAAAGACATGAAAGCATACGTCTACATAAAGACATGTGCGTGAATGTTAGTTCACAGCAGCATTATTCATAATAGCCAAAATCTAGAAACGACCTAAAGGTATATCAACTGGCAAACAGATAGACACAATGTGGTACAACCATATACTAGAATACTATTCAGCTATAAAAATGAGCAAACCACTGACACATGCTATGTCATGCATAAAGCTCAAAACATTACACTAAGCGAAAGCAACTAGACCCAAGAGACCACATATTGTGTTTATATGAAATGTCTAGAAAAGATTTATAGAGACAAAAAGTCTATTCTTGGTTACTTGGGCCTAAAAATGGGAGCAAGAACTAACTGTAAATGGGCATGAGGGATTTCACCAAGAGGATGAAAATGCTCTAAAACTGGTGCTAATAGCTGTATCACTCAGTATATTACTTGAAATCATTGAATTGTGCACTTAAATGGGTGATATGTAAAATGTATTTCAGTAAAGTTTGCTTGAAAAAAAACTACCAGCTCTACATATTCTCTGTAATTCACTTAATTTTCTAGAATCATCCTTTGAGTCGCTCTAGTATCATCATAGTTCATAGGAACCCATTTTGTATTATATGATTTACATTTGATGATTTAATGCTATTTCTGAACATTTATATGGACAATTGAAGAAATTTGAGGT